>NC_058382.1:16536957-16848044 GCF_018350175.1 Felis catus | reverse complement strand
CTGCTGAGCCCAGATGACCATGAGCTTTGACACTCAAAGAATGGGGGGAGAGGAGACCAAGCCTATAGCTGGTCAAGATGGAAGTCTAAAAGGTTCTGCACTGCAAAGTCCTGGGAACTCTAGGATCATGCCCTCAAAATAAGAAAAAGTAGAAGCAACACTCCCATTCTTGAGTACTGCAAAGAAAATGGCCTGACTTGGATCCTGACATAGAAAAGAAAGGAAAAGGGGCGCCTGGGTGGCGCAGTCGGTTAAGCGTCCGACTTCAGCCAGGTCACGATCTCGCGGTCTGTGAGTTCGAGCCCCGCGTCAGGCTCTGGGCTGATGGCTCGGAGCCTGGAGCCTGTTTCTGATTCTGTGTCTCCCTCTCTCTCTGCCCCTCCCCCGTTCATGCTCTGTCTCTCTCTGTCCCAAAAATAAATTAAAAAAGTTGAAAAAAAAATTAAAAAAAAAATTAAAAAAAAAGAAAAGAAAGGAAAAGAAAAGAAAAGAAAAGAAAAGAAAAGAAAAGAAAAGAAAAGAAAAGAAAAAACATTTTCCCGAGGAACTATAACCACAAGTCAGCCTTCCCACAGCTGTGTGGCTCACATGCACATTACTAAGGTGACTCTATAAAACATGCCATCTATAAACCTACTTTAAGGTGGCTTTGGTTTGGCAGTGCTCTTGGCAGAAGCAAACACAGACCTGGCCTAGAGAACAATCTTCAACCAGGCCTTCAGAATCCCTAAGTAGAATTCCAAGGAAAATGACCCAAATGTCAAAAATAATAAAACAGCATAATACTGTGAATACACTAAGTACCACTAAACTGTATACTATAAAATGGATAATTGTATGTTATGTGAATTTCACCTAAATACAAAACTAAATAAAAAGAAAACATGCAAAGAGGGCTATTTCCAGGATCAGAGAGTCAGGAAAATCAGTCATGCAATTGTTGTAAATTTCCATTACAAACTTTCTGTAATAAAAATGTTAGGGGGAAAGTATCACACCTGCAAAGATTCATATATTACATAGATAATGACAGGTATATTACAGAAAGGAGGTAAGATAGTGAGAAACAAAACCACAAAATGACAGGTAGATTTAAAAGGAAAAAGTACTTCTGGAACAAAAAAAAAAAACCCTAATATTTAAAATTAAGTCATATTATGGCTAGAATAAATATCTCTGAAAAGAAAATTACTGGACTAAAAGATATGAAAAGAGATTGTGCAGAATGCTATCAAGAAAGACAACGTAGGAAAGTATAAGATATTCCAAGAAGATAAGTGAGAGGTTTAATAGGTATCTAACCAGAGTTGTAGAAGGAAAAAGTAGAAAGTACTGAGAAAAGGCAGTAATTGAAGACCTAAAGGGGGCACCTGGGTTGCTTAGTTGGTAGAGAATGCAACCCTTGATCTCGGGGTTGTAAATTCAAGCCTCACGTTGGGCATAGAGCTTATTTAAAACAACAACAACAACAAATTTCTTAAGGCTAAGAAATTTTCAAAACTAGCAAATGCAAGCATTATTCAGAAGCCCAAAGAGTCTCAAGGAGAATAAAAAGAAACCCCAGACAATTATATCAAAACTGCAGAGCATTAAAAACAAAGAGAATATGTGAGAAACAATTTGAGATAAAAGATTATCTACCAAGAACAGCAGTCTTATTACCAAATGATTATTCAATAGCAACAATATAAACCAGAAGACAGCAGACTATCTCACCTGAAAGAAAAATTATCTTTCACAATGGGAGCAAATCAAAACATTTTCAAAAAACCAAAAACCAAACCCTCCAGAAATTCATTAAAATATGTACTTCCATCTGAAGGAAAGTGATTCCAAGGTAGAAGTTTTAAGACATAAAAACAGTGAACAAACAAAGTGGCAAACATGTGGACAACCTAAACTAACATTCAAATATAGAAAATAAGAAAAACGTAGGGATTAAACAAAGGGTAGGGACGCCTGGGTGGTTCAGTCGGTTGAGCATTTGACTCTTGATTTCGGCTCAGGTCACGATCCCAGCATCATGGGATCAAGCCCTATGTCTGGCTCCACACTGAGCTGCTTAGGATTCTTCCTCTCTCCCTCTCCCTCCCTCTACCCTTCTCCCTTGCATGCTTGCTCACTCAAAAAAATAAAAAATTTAAAAAAGGGGGGATAGAATTAAAACATTTGACAATATAAATAATTTAATCAGTTGGAAGAGCTTAGTTCCTTATACTATTCAGCATCTTTATGTCAGATGCTTAACCAACTAAGCCACCCAAGCACCCCAATGTTAAAATTTCTATGGTAATCACTAAAGAAAACTAGGGGCGCCTGGGTGACTCAGTAGGTTAAGATCCCGACTTCAGCTCAGGTCATGATCTCACAGCTCATGGGTTGCAACCCTGTGTCGGGCTCTGTGCTGACAGCTCAGAGTCTGGAGCCTGCTTTGGATTCTGTGTCTCCCTCTCTCTCTGCCCCTCCCCTGCTTGTTCTCTGTCTCTCTCAAATAAATGAACATTAAAAAAAATTTTTTTAATAAAAAAATTAAAAAGAAATTAAAAAATAATAAATTTTAACATATCTTAACTTACCAGTGTCTAAAAAACATCTTGTGGTACCTGACTGGCTTAGTTGGTAGAGCTTGTTGACTCTTGATCTCAGGGCCCTGAGTTCAAGACCCATGTTGGGTGTGGGCCTACTTATAATTAAAAAAATAAGGGGCGTCTGGGTGGCTCAGGTGACTAAGTGTCCAATTCTTAATCTGCAGCTCAGGCCATGATCTCACAGTTTGTGAGATTGAGCCCTGCTTGGGATTCTCTCTCTGCCTCTTTCTCTGCCCCTCGCCCAACATACTCATGCTCGTTCTCTCTCTAAATAAAAAACTTTAGGGGGGCGCCTGGGTGGCGCAGTCGGTTGAGCGTCCGACTTCAGCCAGGTCACGATCTCGCGGTCCGTGAGTTCGAGCCCCGCGTCAGGCTCTGGGCTGATGGCTCAGAGCCTGGAGCCTGTTTCCGATTCTGTGTCTCCCTCTCTCTCTGCCCCTCCCCCGTTCATGCTCTGTCTCTCTCTGTCCCAAAAATAAATAAACGTTGAAAAAAAAAATAAAAAAAAAAAACAAAAAAACTTTAGGGAAAAAGTTAAAAAAAAAAAACAACTAAATAACATCTTTATGTCAGATGATTTCCTAAGTCACCCAGGTACCCCAATATGTGCCCAAAATTTCTAAGTTAACCACTAAACAAAACTAGGGGCATTTGGGTGGCTCAGTCAGCTAAGCTTCCAACTTCAGCTCAGGTCATGATCTCATAGCTCGTGGGTTCCAGCCCTGTGTTGGGCTCTGTGCTGTCAGCTCAAAGCCTGGAGCCTGCTTTGGATTCTGTATCTCCCTCTCTCTCTCTGGCCCTCCGCCACTCACACTGTTTCTCTCTCTCTCCCTCAAAACAAAAACATTTAAAAAAGTTAAACAGCAATCTTCCCCAAACTGATCAGAGTCAATGCAGTACAAATTGATATCCCAACTGGAATTTTTTTTTTTTAGGTTTATTTATTTATTTTGAGTGAGAGGGGTGGGGCAGAGAGAGAAGGAGAGAGAGAATCCCAAACAGGCTCTGTACTGGCAGTATGGAGCCCAATGCAGGGCTCGAACTCATGAACTGTGAGATCATGACCTGAGCCAAAACCAAGAGTCAGACACTTAACCGAGTTATCAAGGTACCCCTATCACAACTGGATTTCTATAAAACTTAATCAGCCAATTCTAAAATTTATATGAAGAAGCCAAAGGCCAAAAAATCGCTTAGACTCCCAGCAAACAAAACTATTGTAGAGGAACATGACTTAACAAATATCAAACATTACTATAAAGCTGTCTTAATTAAGACAATGTGGTTTTGGTGCAGAGAAAGAAAACACTAGGGAAAGACAAACAGAGCAGTGGGCCAGAAAGGACAGAACAGCCAATTCATATACATGGAAACTCAATTTTGACAGAACTGCCAATGAAGTACAGAGGGGAAAGGATGACTATAGTAAATTTGACCTCCAGGGGCACCCGAATGGTTCAGTCAGTTAAGCAGCATGTGACCCTTGATTTTGGCTCAGGTCATGATCTCTTCATGATCAGTGGTTAGATGGAGTCCCCTATCAGCTCTACACTCCCCTTCTCTCTGCCTTTCCCCCACTTGTGCATGAGTTCTCTCTCAAATAAATAAATAAATAAATAAATAAATAAATAAATAAAATTAAAAAAGAAAGAAAGAAATTTGGCCTCCAAAGAGAGGTGTTGCCTTTGGCTCATGGGATGTAACTTGTAAACACTCGGAATTTCCCAAGTGACAAGGGTGTCTTTGTTATTTATGGTGGGCCCCTTAGACCACAGTGTAAGATTATGCTGATGAGATGGCTCAGGGTGGGGCTGGCCATGCCTTAAAGACCAACCATGTATTCAGAGCTTGGGCCATGTGGTATCAGCTCAATCTCTAGGCAAATAAAAACTCTGGATACTGAAGCTTGGGTGAACTTTCCTGGTTGCCCATACTCTGCATATTGCCACATACTGATACTGGGAAGGTAAACTTCAAGTCTCGAACCCTCCCAGATTCTACCCTATTCATCTTATCCCTTGGGCTGATTTTAACATATTCTTTCCCTGTAATAAATGTGCCTATGAATATGGTAACTTTCAGGGAGTTCTAGGAATCTTTCTAGTGAATTATTGAACCTGAGGATGGTTGTGAGAAACCCTGAATTTACAGCCAGTTGGTCTGAAATGAGGGTGGTCCTAGGGACTCTCAACCTTAGAGGTAAGGTCTGAAGTGAGGGCAACCTTGTAGGGCCTGTTCCCTGAGACTGTGCAGTTTGCCTAATCCTCTGTGATGGCCTTTCAAATAAATGATGTTGGGATGTTAGTTATCCAAATGGAAAAAATGAAACTGGACCCCTACCATATACCATATCCTAAAATCAATCCCAATTGAATTAAAGACTGAAACACAAAAGGCAAAACAATATCATTCATAGAAAACATGGGAGAGTACCTTTACTCACAGAGGAAAAGAGATTTATTTATTTTTTAAAATTTTTTAATGTTTATTTTTGAAAGAGAGACAAGAGAGCAAGTGGCAGAGGGACAGACAGAGAGGGAGACACAGAATCTGAAACTGGCTCCAGGCTCTGAGATGTCAACACAGAGCCCTATGTGGGGCTCAAACTCATGAACCGTGAGATCATGACCTTAGCTGAAGTCGGACGCTTAACCAACTGAGCCACCCAGGCGCCCCAAGGAAAAGAGATTTCGTAAACAAGACATAAATAAGTTAGTAAACGAAAGGAAAACAGTGTTAAATATGATGGCATTACAATTGAGAATTTCTACTGCCACTTAATGTTAGAAGCCACATATTGAAAGTATGTTTAGCACACATAACTGACAAAGGATGACAATGTCAATCTACAATATTTAAGAAATAACCTACAATGCACCAAAAGGAACAAAAAACTGGAAACACAAAACTCAATGGAAGCATTAGAAAACGACGCGAAATAGAACTTTAGAAAAGAGAAACCATAAAAGGGCCGGGGGCGGGGGGGAGGGGGTTCAACCTTATTTAGTGCCCAAATATGCAAGTTTAAAATCAGAATAATGTATCAATTCATACCCACCAAATAGGTAAAAACTTAAAAGTCTAACAATATCAAGTAGTGGTGAGAATATGAGGTAACAGGGTTTAAAAACAGGTATAAACACTGAAAAACAATTGAGAAGCGTCTACTAACATGGACCCAAGAAAGAATTCTACTGTTAGTTATATGCCCAGAGAAATTCTTGCACATGACACAAGAGACAAGTTCAAAAACGTTCACAGGAGTAGTGTTTGTAATATAAAAGAAAAAGATGTATTTATACAATGGATGGCTACACAGTAAATTCACAACATAAATGAATCTCCTGAATATACACTAAGAGACAGGTAATGAAATCACAGAAGATTCCAAACTGTATGATTTTATTTATATCAAATTTAAAATAAAAACAAACACATATGTTTAACTGTAAAGAAAAGTAAGGGAATGAAAAAAAAAATTCAGAAGTTACCTATAGAGACTGGACTGGGATGACTCATGGGGGTTTTAATAATTAACATTCTACTTTTTAAATATGGGTGTTCAGATATTTGTCATACATTATACATTTTCCACACTCAATATTTAATAAAATCAGTTTTAAAATGTCAATTATAATACAGCATGGAAAGAACTACAACAGACACAGCATAGGGGAATGTCAGCACAGTCACTCAGTTACCAAGCATAATCAAGAGACTGAAGCAGGCTTCACAGAATCCAGAGAAAGTGGTGGTATGGGATATGCCCCCTCTTGTGTTTCTTGTGCCATGGAGGCAAGAGATAGCACTGTGCATTATGGGAATAGCTAGAGTCGAGTGACAAAGGGAACAGAGTAACGAAGTTAAGAAGGATCAGATCATGAGACATTTTGACTTGTTCTCATAGCTGAGGGGGTTCTAAGCAGGATAAATTACATCTAATTACAAGTAGATGAATCTTGCTATGGAAAATGAAATAGTGACTTACTTAGGTTAAAGGGTATGTGAAAGTTTCATGTAACATATAGAAGATTAATTGGGGCCCGGGGCGGGGCGGGGGTGGTGGTGGAAACAGAGGATTCCAACAAGCAAAAACAAACTGAACAGCATTCCTTTTCTTTTCTTTTTTTCTCGAGGAGAGAGCAAGAGAAAGAGTGAACAAGTGAGCAGGGGAGGTGGGGGTAGGGAGAATCTTAAGCATCTTAAGCAGGCTCCACTCCCAGCTGCAGAGCCCAAAGTGCAGCTTGAGCTCATGACTGTGAGATATGACTGGAGCCAAAGTCAAGAGTTGGACACTTAACAACTGAGTCACCCAGGCACCCCTGAACAGCATTCCAAGTAGAGTGAACAGGGTAAGCTGTAGAGAAAGGAATATAGCCTGTATGTCTGAAGAGAAGACAGTTCACTGGGATAACTGGTGAGGTATTCTGGGAAAGGGGTAGACAGAAGTGATACTGGAGAAATCCAAAGGGGCCACGACAGAAAGGTCTTAGATGACAGATCATCCCTGCCAAGATTAAACCGCCTTCTCCAATACTAGGATTGGTGCTCCAATAAACATAGAATGTGCTTTACAGTAAATGTATAATGAAATGTATAAAAGTATAGCTTTGTCCTGAAAGTAACAGGGATTTACTGAATAAAGGAAATGACATGCCTGGACTATTTTATTGGCAAGGAGTAAAAGTAGAGCCAGGTAGTCCAATTAGGAAGACAATGCACTATTCTCCCTACACAAAAGTCTGATCTGGGATGCAGACAGTGGTGTGAGGTTATAAGGCATGACAACAAGAAACAGGAAACAGACAGAAGCAATGGGATTTGGGACCAGGAGGTAGGAGTTGGGAGAACTCCAGGTTGCCAGTTTCAGTGCAAATTCAGTTGAATTTCCATTACTATCACATTCTCCAAACCTTATTTAATGACCACTTTATATACAGGATGTTATGAGGAAGCCCATGGTCACAAAGCTAGTAAAGTGCAAAAACAGGATAAGACTCTACTCTTTTTAACAGTGCATAGCTTCTCATTAATACAGAGAAAGGACAATCCACCACTCTGAGGAGGAAATGAAGGGAGAAATGGACAGATGTCCAGGGTTGTAACGCAAGGGGAGCTGGAGTTCCTTCCTTACCAAAATGTGCTAAGAATGGATAGGGAGGATGTAGTTTCTCCTCTGAGAATCTGAGGAGGGTTCTGGCCAGGATGAAAAGGGGAAGACAAACTCACCAAATTCTCACAGAATTCAGAAGAAAAGTCAGAGAAAGGAAGAAACAGATTAATCCAGAAGAGAAAGAGTATTTAGGGGCACCTGGATGGCTCAGTGAGTTAAGTGTCGGACTCTTAATATCAGCTCAGGTCATGATCTCAGAGTTCGTGGGATTAAGCCCCATGTCAGGCTCTCGCTGGCAGTGCAGAGCCTGCTTGGGATTCTTTCTCTCCCTCTCTCTGCCGCTCCTCCACTTACACGGTCTCTCTCTAAATATTTAAAAACATTTAAAAAAAAATAAAGCGTATTTTATTAGTCTCTCAAGAGAAAGGAATCCTTGAGAACTGATTGGCCAGAATGAAAAGCCACACTCAGACACATCCAAAGAAAAAACCTGAACATACTACAAATACTGCCATTCTTTAAAACTGGCTACTCCAAAGCCACAGGAAGAGAGGAATTAGGTTATTAGGTTATTTCTAGACAAAATTTAAATATTAGAAATATTAGAAATTTTACAACCAACATTTGCTGGTCATATCTCACACCAGGTGCTTATACATTAAATAGTTTGGGGGGTGGTGGTGCCTGGATGGTCAGTCAGTTAAGTGTCCAACTCCTGATTTTGGCTCAGGTCATGATCTCACAATTTGTGAGTTTGAGCCCTCCATTGGGCTCTGTGCTAACAGCATAGAGCCTACTTGGGATTCCCTCTCCCACCACCCCCCCCTCTCTCTCTCTCTCTGCCCCTCCCCTGCTCAAGCTCTCAAAATAAATAAATAAACTTAAAAAAAAAAAGATTAAATTGGGCAAAAGACAAAGTACTTTAGAAAAATATGAATGACTTTTCTATATTTGTATTAGGGAAGGCCATGACATAAAAGAAGAAAACATTTTTTGAAAACTCTGAATCTAAAACACATACAGAATAGATTAACTGTGAAAAAACTTCTAAAACAACTTATAAATGACAGAGAAATACTTAACATATATTCAACATAAACCAAAGAAGATAATGACCTTTGACAAGTGGGTAAAAGTAGAGGGATCCCAGTTGTATAATTTGTTAAATGTGTAATTTGAAGTGACTTAATAGAATCTATTTCCTCATCTGTCAACTTAGAGTAATTCCATATTTCATCAATTCTGAGATGCCACTGGTTGTAAAGCCACCATTACTTTATACACCAGGAAAGAAAAAAAATTCCACCAGTGAAACTATGACTGGCCAGGAATTGTGAAACCAGTCCAAATTCAGAGAATTTAAAATGTGAAGGGGGAAAAAAAAATGGATTACAGAATATCTCATGGAGTTGTTAATGTGGATTCAACAAGACAACACACGTAAAAAACTTCAAACTGTAAGTGGCTTAACAATCAGTTAAGTTAGTTGCTTTTGTCACTAGCATGATCCCATTCTGAAAACAAAATTACAAACCTACACTTTTGTACAGACAAAATTTGAAAATATTAATTCTATCTCTACATGGTGGGACCATGGTTGACAAACTTTCTGAAATGTTCTCAAGTTTTGAAATGTTTTTAAGAACCCTATTTTACTTTAATCATTAGAAAGAGAGCAATTAGGTTATTTCTATCTTGGAGAAAAAAGTACATAGAGCTGATGCAGGCAGGCAGGACTTCAGGCTGTTAGAAATTTGGAAGCATGTGACCCTGAAGCGGACAACAAAGAAATTAGTGAGACTGAAGTGAGTAACCTCATTCTGTTCTTTAACTTCTCTGCCAAAGCAGAGAGGCACATCTGTCACAACTATTCTGGGAATGGATAAAATTCAGGGAAATGGAAATTCTAGATGGATGAGACAATGTATGCAAAACAGACAGTCCTGGGTTAGACTCTTACCTGGTTTAGGAAAACTGCTCCATAAATTTGGTTTCCTTCTCGCTTGCCCTTTTTTTTTTTTTTCAAATCACTACTGTAAATTTTTTGGATAGAATCCTGAAATAGGATATTGTTCTGTAAACCAAGAAGCCCTTTCCAAGAAGAGAGTGCCAAATACAACTTACCTCTGCCATGCCTTGTGATGTACAGCGGCTTTTCTCTCCTCTTCTGGACTCCTAGAAAATGAAAAAGATGGACAGTGGTTAATAAACTATGAGACAACAGACCCTTTCTGGAGCCCAGACGAGGCCAAATCAGAGCAAACCCTGGCCCCACTCCAGGCACGGAGAGTGAGCCCAAAGCCAAAGAAGGCTGTAACCCCATCCCCACTCTTATCATCACAGAAAGCAGGCGACCTTAGGGGCCCAGACGGGAGTCCTGGGAGAGAACCCCAGACTGTGGCCTCCTTCCTCCACAGGAGACTGAGCTCTTCCAGGCTCCGTAGACAGAGTCCGAGAGGCAGCCGGCCATGTGGGGCTCTCCCACTGGGCCTTAGAAAGCCTCGCTTAATGTACTAACCACTGCTCCAGGGGCACTGGTCGCCGAGCAAAGGACGTCGGGCTCACAAACCACTTCGGGAGAGTATCGCACAGACTTTCCGTGCAGGCAGAAGGTCACACAGCAGCGACACCTCTGACCTCGAGAAACCGCCAGCCAGCTTCAGAGCCAGCATGATACCACTCCCACACCCTGTGCCGATGCGCTGCTGATACCTCCCTCCCCCGAGTGAAGACTAGAGGCCTCGACATTCCCCAACCTCCGCTACGTCTTTACTTTTCAAGCGGGAGGACACAGCCTAGAAATGCCCAACGGCCACCCGTTTGTTAGACTCCAGACACACCATGGCCCCGCCCCGGAGCCCCTCAGCATCCACTTTTCCGGGGTCCTCACATTCCAGTCTGCTAGAATCCGCCCCAAACTGGTGACACAGCCGACCCGCAACGCCCCGACCCTTTACACCCGAACTCCCGCCAACTCACCACCGGCCAAGCCAACTTCGGCCGGAAGTGGAATATGCCGCGGAGCCCCCAGGAAAATGTAGTCCAGGGGAGGAAAAATTCAGCTGGAGGCTGACCGGCACAACAGTCTTCGCCCAGTGTCGCGTCGTGTTCCTAGCCTTCAGTGAAGGCCAGTACTGACAGCCCAGCCTCACCTAGCATCTTCTAAGGACCTCAGCGCACCGACAGGTCCAAGCAGCAATAAGGTGGCTGCTGTTGGGTGGGGGAAGGGCTGTGGACCGAGGAGGCTTCTGGGAAGTGTAGCCCCCCAGCCAGGGGAAGGGTCAGTCCCCAAAGTTAACCCGTCTGCAGCAGTCCTCGCTCCAAACTGGGATATGCCCAGAGGTCTCTTAAGAACTGTAGTTAAAAGCCGGGAAGCAGACAGTCCAGAGTACTCTCCACAAGGAGCCGTGCTCTGAGAGCGGGATCCTGAGTAGATGACTCCCCGACACGCCACTAACTAGGAATCCTCCCGGATGTGGGTTCAGCCCGTCCCACGATCCCTCCTGGTAAGAGTGCTCAGGTGCGTTTAAGTGCTCAAGTTTCGGCTGAGAATTCATTCCCCCGTCCCGGGCACCACCAGAAAGCGCACTCCTCCCTCCGTCAGTACTGCCGTTACCCAGAAGCCAGGTGTCCGGGCTCTTCAACCCAATTCCGGCGGGGCCTCAGGGGCACCGGGAGCGGCGGATCCTCGGGACGTCTGGGAAATGTAGTCCCGGCCTAACGGGTTTGGGAATGTGGCGGAGGAGACCTTGAATGAAAGGTGACAGTCTTGAACTCAGGACGGGGGGGTGGGGGCAGAGAAGGGCCACCAGGAGGTTGAAGCGTAAGTCCGGAGTAGAAATCATTGAATACTAGTACTGAACTCTATATGCCGTATATTAGTGTTTTCAAGCTTGTTATAAGTACATAAATACAGGTAGAAATGCACTTGGGTCCTAAGTCTTTGGAAAGTTACACTAACATTTGTTAACAGTAGTTAATTGTTAGGATGTGTAATTGTAATTTTTTTCTTTTAAAAGTATTCCCTTATGGGGCGCCTGGGTGGCTCAAATGGTGAGGCGTCTGACTTCCGCTCAGGTCATAAACTCGCTGTTCATGGGTTCCGCCCTGCATCGGGATCTCTGCTGACAGCTGTCAGCACAGAGCCTGGAGCCTGCTTCGGATTCTGTGTCTCCCTCTCTCTCTGCCCCTCCCCCCCCCTCAAAAATAAACAAACATTAGAAGTATTCCCTTATATTTTCGCCATTATCTTGTCCTTATGAAACATTACTTATTCAATTTTGTTAAATATAAAATGAGTAAGTATAGATTCTGAAATTGATGAACTAGAAAACAAAAAAGTTGGTCAGATTTTTAAAATGTAGAGTTTGGTTCTAAAAGATACACGAGACACAATATTGATAAATGATAACAAAATGAAACAAATTAGAAGAAGAACATTAGAAAGGAGAAAGGTTAAACCATAGATATAGAATTTAAAAGAATTTTGAGGCTGTTATGAGCAACTCCATAACCACAGTAGAGGTCATTGTACATTTTGCAGTGAAATTGAAATTACTAATTTCTGCTAAGAAGTAGAAAGCCTGAACAGAATCGCCATATTAAATGTAAATATGTCTTAAAACTATACTGTTAAAAGGTTCCAGATGGCTATAGCTGAGTTTTAACTACTTTTTGAATGATTTTTCACTTTATTCAGATGCCAGAAAAAGATGGAATACTCTCTAGTTTTAGAGAATACTCTCTAATTAGACAGACCAAAATAAAAATATTGATTAGTTTCACTTGGGTTAAAAGATAAACTGAGGCACTAAATTTTCAAGAGTTTGAGTTTCCATTAGGCAGCATCAGACTGAAAGTGTTAGGAGTACTCTACCAACAGGAGCTAGTGGAGAGGTCTTTTTGTTTTTAATTTTTTTAATGTTTTATTTATTAAACAGAGAGAGACAGAGCATGAAAGGGGGAGGGTCAGAGAGAGGGAGACACAGAATCTGAAATGGGCTCCAGGCTCTGAGCTGTCAGCACAGAGCCCGACGCGGGGCTTGAACTCACAGACCGTGAGATCATGACCTGAGCCGATGTCGGACGCTCAACTGACTGAGCCACCCAGGTGCCCCTGGAGAGGTCTTTTTATAGAAAAGACACTGAGGAGCGCCTGGGTGGCTCAGTTGGTTAAACGTCCAACTTCGGCTCAGGTCATGATCTCACAGTTCATGGGTTCAAACCCTGAATCGGGCTCTGTGCTAACAGCTCAGAGCCTGGAGCCTGCTTCAGATTCTATGTCTCCCTCTCTCTCTGCTGCTTCCCCACTCATGCTCTGTCTCTCTCAAAATTAAATAAACATTAAAAAAAAAAAGAAAAGAAAAAAGAGAAAACACTGAAACACAGCAAGGAAATTATCTGGTTAGATATAGCATAAGCAGTTGCCTTGTTTGGTAAAACTAACTTGGCTGTTTGTTATAGGTTGTTCTTAAATTTTATTTTCTCTGATAGGGGTGCATTGATTTTTGGGTTAGGTTTTGATTTGCTTTGGTAAGCTACCAAGGCATTAGAACTATCTCAGTCTAATGGCATCCTTGTTTAATTATTTTAACATTTGTGATCATAGATGCAAAAATTCCAAATAAAAGGCTGATATCCTGGAGCTTGTGTTTTGTATATCTTTTTTCTTTTTTTCAAGCAATTTATATTTATTATATTTTCCAAAAGTCTGGGTTCATAACAGATTGCAGATTTTATTTTATTTTTTGGATTGAAGTAAATTTATTAATCTCCTTATTAGGATTAACACAGTAATTGATGACAATTTGCTAAGTGACAGTTTTTAGGAAATGGAGGGAGGGCAGGGAGACAAGATAGAAGAGGATTTGTTCCTATTAACCATCCACCCAGTGTGGGTGGGTGAAAGCAGTAACCACACATCAAAGCCTGAGTTAACCCAAGCGTTCCTTCATGCAGGCGGTTCATATAAAGGAGTAAAAATCACAGTGAGCTTCTCCAGCTCTCAGACTGCCATCCTTTTCCCAGCTGGGTGCTCTTTCCAGAACACAGCAGCCCAAATCCATCGTGACTTGTTCAGACTTTTGAGTTTTCCCGAGGAGATCCAAAATATTTATTGCTTCGTGTTTTCAAGTAATTGGAAAAGGGTCAGAAAAAGGAATGAAGTTCATTGAATAACAAAATTTCTTTTCAAAAACATTCTGTTCCCAGTTAAAATGAAGCATAGCTGCATCGGGAGCATTTGCTGTGCAATTCTGAAACCAAACGAGACTCTACAAATCACTAACAATGAGCACATGGCTTCTACATAAAACCGCGTGAGAGAGGGACACCGTGGCTAGGAAGGTCAGCCAGGAAGGGGCTGCGCAGAGCCCACAGGGAGCCAGGGGCTGCTCGTGCTCTGGACCTACAGGTCAGCAGATGAGAGTGAACAGTCTCCTCCTTTCTTCCCCTGCTCCTGCAGTTTCTGGCTCTGCAGTTGTGGTGGCCACCGAGGCAGTGCTGTCCCTGGCCAGAAGGGGACCTCCACCACGTGTCCCATCAGAGCTTCACAGAGCAGCCCAGAGATTTAACAGCCTTCTAGTTGGAGATTTCTTTTACATATCTGACAATACATGGTGAATTTTATTCCTGTGATTTATCTCCGTGGACCTCTCAAGTGCATCTAGAGTAAGACATTCTGTTTCCAGATATTGTTTTGGAATACTGAGGGTACTGAGAAAAAAGTGCCTTACAACTTGCTAGTTCTACCTGGAAGGAAGAAAAAATCATCTTAACCACAGACTACTGATGCCTTGTGGTGATCAGCATAAGGGGCTCCCTGCTCCCACCAGGGCCTCCAAGAAGTCCTCTCAGTGGAGGACAGAGCACCTTACCCCTTACATGAAGGCACCCAGCACCCTGCTCTGAGTGGAGTCACCTGGGGAGCCAGGCTGCCACAGGTGCCAGAGGCCTCTTGTCTGGGCCTCAGCTGGGCCCCTTGCGTCTCCTTTCTCTGCCCCCAAGTTCTCCGCTGCACAGCACCCACAGTGAGAGCCTGGGCATTTCCCTGGGGCTGTGACGACCCTGCAGGTGCCCCTGGCCTCATTGACCCAGTGGAGTGAGAGGGACGACGGAGACAGCCCTGCCTTTATCAGGGGAGGGGGCAACATCACCTTTGGCCTTGAAATGGTGGTTGGAATGGGTAGTACAAGGGGCGGTGACACGTTTCAGTCCACAGAGGCCATCAGAAATGGCTTGTAATCCTGATCTTGTGCACACTTAGCTGTACACAGCCAAAAGAGGAGACTCCAAAATCAGAGAAATGGTCACCTGTAATGACCCAGAGTTGCAGATTCTCGACCCAGTGTGCAGCCCGTTATTAGCTTGGTATTAGGCAGCTTACATATTTATCAGGAAAACACTCCTAGAGCAAATCTTGAAAACGATGAAGTAGCAGGAAAATGACAGAAGAGTAATTCATTTATGTAGTCCCTAGAGACACATCACTAAAATGCTTCAAGTCAAAGACCATCCCGCTGACAATAAACTTACAATAAAAACGGGATTATAATTTTCCTGAATTTTGGATAATCTTCAAATTTCTCAAGGAACCACTGGTGACACTGCTGTGCTCGGGAGAGTAAAAAGGTAAAGAGAGTGCCTCCCCTTGGTATTTTATATTGTCTCCCCTGGTTTCCGGAGATTCCTCAGGATATGGTCTGAATGGATGTTCATCAGCATGCCTATTAACCACAAGCAGAAACCTACTAGAAATCGGGGATCAGTGACCCAGTCATCAGCATACACCGCATACTGACTCAAGTATCTGCTTTGCAAACAGCCGTTACAGATACACAACACGAACGCCAACGTACATACGTATAGGAGCATCGGCTTTTCTCCTCGGATCAGAAACGGGAAAAAAACAAGCCCCGTTGCGCGTAGTGGATGAGTAAGGTGGCCAGGAGGATGCGGTTGGGCGCGTGGCGCAGGCGCTGCGGCAGCTGGTAGGTGGGGCGCGGGGACGCACAGCTCCCGTACGCCCAGCGCA
The DNA here is from genome assembly GCF_018350175.1 of Felis catus. Lineage (NCBI taxonomy): Eukaryota > Metazoa > Chordata > Mammalia > Carnivora > Felidae > Felis > Felis catus. The sequence continues at coordinate 16,832,311 of NC_058382.1, read as the reverse complement.
TCAGCTGCACCGAGCCCAGCAAGCCCAGCGCGCACTCCAGGTAGGCGAACGCGTCCAGGTGGCACCCCTCGGCCGGCTCCATCGCGGGGGACAGCGGGCGCGCCCCATGGCCCAGTGTCCGGGGCGGGCCACTTATAGAGCGGGGCGAGGGGCCGGGGGTGGGGGCTGCGGTTACCTGAGGCCAGTGCAGGCAGCAGACGCCAGGCATCGAGCCCCACCTCCGGCCCTTGCGGTCCGGAGGGCAGTCCAGATTGCAGATTTTAAAAAAGAAAGAAAGAAAGAAAAAAAAAAAAACCTTTGTATTTAACCACAATTTGTCTAAAAAACAAATGATGTGATGGGATATTTACCTGGTCTTTGAAGAAATAGCTATGTGGCTTTCTGTATTGTAATTAATATGACCAAAGACTCCCAAGAAAATAAGATCGTATTTACATCCTTAATGAAAATTTCAAGGCTGGGGCACCTGGGTGGCTCAGTGGGTTGAACATCCGACTTGGGCTCAGGTCATGTCTCACAGTTTGTGAGTTCAAGCCCCACATCAGGCTCACTGCTGTCAGCATGGACCCTGCTTTGGATCCTCTGCCCCCCCCCCCCCCCCCCCCGCCCCCGCTCAGGCTCTCAAAATAAATCATTTTAAAAATTTTCGAGGCTGGCTGTAATCTCCCTCCTGTAGCACTTGTTTGTCCCATCTTGGCCATATAGTAAAGATCAGACCAGTGTCTAAGAAACTGCAAAAGATAATATCTTTTATTCAGAGGTGCCCCTCTTCCACCTCTAACATGAGGGCATTAGTCATCCTGTGGGACATGCCTTACTGGCTGCAAACTCATCTATCATTTGTAACTACCTTCACTTTATCATTTTGATTTAACGATCAGATCAGTTCCAGGGTGCCTGTGTGGCTCAGTGGGTTAAGCACTGGAGTTCAGCTCAGGTCATGATCTTGCGGTTTGTGAATTCAAGTCCCATGTAAGGCTCAGTGCTGACAGCTCAGAGGCTGGAGCCTGCCTCAGATTCTGTGACTCCCTCTCTCTCTGCCCCTCCCCTGCTCATGTTCTATCTTTTGAAAAATAAATAAATAAATGTTAAAAAAAATTAAATATAAAGATCAGATCAGTTCCAGTGCCCCACATTTTAGATAACACTTACGGTTTACTCTCTACCCTCTCAATATTTGTCCCTTCAAGCAACTCCCAGACGTAGCAGAGATCACACTTGCACATTAGACCACCACATCTTAGAAAGTTATTATCCAACATGCAACAAGAAAGTAAAATTTCACAATGGTTGAGGCTAATACCACAAATTTGTATGTTACTTAAGCCTCTCTAATACATGCAGAGGGATCATCAATGGTAAGAAACAACTTTGGAGTGGGCACCAGTCATAGCATAGCTCTCTACCAAGCTCATTTAACAGAGACTATATTGGGAGCATTACATAAAATGGTTGCTCATGATGCTTTCAGTTGTTAAATTTAGTTAGAGGAGATATAGCAGCTGGTTATTTGGGAACACTAAAACAGTCATTAGTTATGCTCCAGAAACAGCTGCTGAAGCTTTGCCTTGGCTTTGATGCTGGCACTCTGACCCAAGCAGCTGCCAGTGCAGCTGATGTGAATCTGTATTTGTTGGTATACAAAGTTATCGGTATACATCAGTGGCTAACTTTCCATGGCTTGCCAAGCTAAGAAAAATGAAACTACTGACACTGAATTAACAGTGTCAAAAATTAAGAACTTTCATAAACATATACATTCTATAGGATCCACCCAATCCACTGCTAGGTATGTATCCAAGACAAATGAAAACGTAGATCTATACAAAGACTTGTATACAAATGTTCATGGCAGCTTTATTTGTAATAGTCCCAAACCTGAAACAACCCAATTATTCATCAACAGGTGATTGGATAAACAAATTATGGTATGCTTACTCAGCAATAAAAAGAAACTGCTGCCACATGGATGGAGTCATGGATGGATTTATCCATGAATTCACAGATTCATGGATGGATTGATCACACAGTTGGTTAAGCAATTAAGTCTGTTAAGTATCTAAGCAAATGAAGCCAGATACCAAAGACAATGTCTAATTCCACTTATATAAAGTTTTGAAATAAGCAAAACTAATCTATGGAAATGGAAGTCAGAAGAATGATTATCTCAGAAGAGGATGGTTATTGTCTGGGAAGAATCCCTGGGAACTTTCTGAGGGGATGGAAATATTCTATTTCTTGATCTGGATAGTAAATACGCAATTATATCCATATGATGTATACTTAAGATTTTTATATTTTACCATATGTAAATTATACTCTAATTTTTAAAAAGGGAAAGAGAGGGGCGCCTGGGTGGCTCAGTCGGTTAAGTGTCCAACTTCAGCTCAGGTCATGATCTCACAGTTCGTGGGTTCGAGCCCCGTGTCGGGCTCTGCGTTGACAGCTCAGAGCCTGGAGCCTGCTTCGGATTCTGTGTCTCCCTCTCTCTCTGCCCCTCCCCCACTCACACTCTGTCTCTCTCAAAAATGAATAAACATTAAAATAAATTAAAAATGAATAAAAATAAAAAAGAGAAAGAAAAAACCCTTCAGTCATTAAATAAATGGGTGGGGAAGTTTTAGAGACATGAGTCAGGGTAGAGAAAAGGGAAAAAGTAATGACGGGCAAACAGCCTGACACCTGTGGACTAATCAAGGGCCTACAAATATTTCAGACCTACGTATAGGCTTTAAGATACGAGAACTACAATAGGAAAATTAACATTTATAATCCAGTGTCTCTAAAAATCAATTTGGTCAGTTTGATTCTCAATAGTGTTTTATGTAGATATATAAAAATAATTTTGATGTAGGCTGCGCTTTTTATTGCATTTGATTTTAAGTGTGCTGAAGGCTTCATAAGTCCTGAAAGTTTATTTTGGTCTTAAAATAGCACTGCCCTTCCTTCATTTCCTCTCTTCCTTCTGTTTTGTCTTCTTCATTCTCACACTTCTGAACTGGAAATAGTCTTCTACACCAAGGATCTTGGCCTCTGCCCTCCACATGGTTCTGAACCTCTGAACCTCCACGTGGTTCAGCATACTCAGTCCTCATTTAACTCCTCGTGAAAGGACTTTTCACTAGGCCCAGTGGCAATTTTTAGGAAAGACATGGGATTCTTTCTGATTAGAGATCTGGCCCGTTTCCCCTGGTCTACAGGCCTCAAAATAATCAAATTTTCTCACAAGCTAGCCAAAATCTAGGTTGCTTTTAGGCAAACTTTGAGACCCAATACATTCAATGCAAAGGGAAAGTTTGATATAACATGATTAAATAAAGCATGTACCCATTCTTCTTACTTTAGCAAAACCCTGCAAACCCTTCCTAGTAATTCTTGGGGTATAGTCCATATAGAAATGGAGACTTCCAATTTATCCTTTGAAAATCATAGGACAACTAACAGTACTCTTGCATCAGAATTTCATCTGAAACTTCTGACTTTACAGATATTATATCTTAATCATAGGCTTAGGAAGTATGTGATTATGCTTGTTTTTTTTTTTTTTCAGAGCTGCTTCTTTTTGAGGTCATTAAGTCAAGTTTTAGGACATCATTTGGACTTGAGAATTATATGTAATGCAATTCTATTGAAAAGAAATATAGGTACCTGATCCATGCCTCCTAACTTGATCTTTGGTTTTGCTGGGTTTTGTTTGATTCTTTTACCTCAGGTGCACATAGGGTTTTGGCTTTTTTTTTTTTTAAAGATTTTATTTTAAGTAATCTCTGCACTCAATGTGGGGCTTGAACTCACAAAGCCAAGATCAGGAGTTGGATACTCCACTGACTGAGCCAGCCAGGTGCCCCTCAGGTGCATATAAGTGATATAAATAACAGCACTTCTACATTAGGTTACTTAGCTGGTTAGTGTACTAGATTTTGATATTATAAAATAATATCAAGATTATATTTCCTATCCATTGATATCAGGCATGGCAATGTATAAAAGTGACATAGCCAGTTCAAAGCAGAAGCTTTAAGAGCTGTTGAATGGTTTCACCATCTCTTTTTTCCCTCTGCCACAAGACTTTTATGTTCTGTGTAAGTGCTGCTTCTTCAACCTAGGTCCTGGAATAAAGGTGGTATGGAACAGAACAGCTGCCAACTTACAATGGACATGGATATGAGAAATAATTCCTTGTTGTTGTAAGTCCCTAGGCTTTTGGAGTCATTTGTCATAACATCATAATTTGTCCTAAACTGATCAACAAAGTTATTTATTTTAAATAATGTTATAGTACTCATGAACCCACCACCCAGCATATTATCTTTAACTTTGATAATAACCTATATGTTGTTATATATAACCTCACCCTTACCCCTTCCTCTCCAAATGGAGCAAATATCATCCTGAATCCTGTGTTTATTAGTCCCTCGCTTTGCTTCTATGTAGTTTTACTGCATTTATATGTTTTGCTAAAAAGTATATTTTTATTAAATTATTTTTTACTTTATAAAAAGGTTAATTATATGTAATCTTTGGAATCTTTTCTAACATTATCATTAGATTTTCTGTACTGTTGTGTGACATTGCCATTCATTTTGACTGCTATATAATTAATTCCATTGTGAGAACAAAGCACTTTCTCCAGTTGATGGACATCTGGGTTATTTCTGTGTTTTGGCTGTTGAGAGCAGTGCAACAATGTACATTCTTGTATATGTCTCCTGGTGTTCATGTGTAAGAACTTATCTTGGGTGTATTCCTAGGAATGGAGTTCCTGGGCATGTAAATGTTCAACCACAGAAGATAAAACGAAATATTTTACAAGATGGCCTACTCATTTAAGTTCCTACAAGTAATTAACAACTGAACTTGGGAACACGCATCCTCTCCAACACTTGGTATTTGTATTGAATAGCTTCTACTTGCCCCTCCCCATCAATTCTGTACCCTTTTCACCCTACTCTATGCCCCAGAGGCTGACTTGTATGGATTTCATCAATGTCAGGTATGTATATAACAAATATACTTTCCTAATTTGTACCTTGTTTTTTGTAGTTTCTAGTTGCATCCATCTGCCTACCAGGAGATGAGAGAGAGAGAGAGAGAGAGAGAGAGAGAGAGAGAGAGAGAGAGAGAGAGAGAGGAGAGTGAATGAGGCATTTATCTCCCACCTCCTTTTTGTCCTTGTAGAAGTGTGGTATTGACTATGTCCCTCAGCTAAAAGTCTCAGCTCCTGACAAGCATCCCTTCCACATAGCCCTCTCTATTTTGGGGTTCTGGTAGTCTCTTCCCCTGACTCCTCTCACGCTTAGGGTAATAATGGATCTCTGTCTCAGGATATTGTGGTTTCTCTATTACTGTCCACATTTTTATAAATAGTTCCTTTAATAATCGCTACTCAACTTACCCAGTTTGAGTGATATCTATTTCTTGAAAGGCCTTGACTGATACATTATTGTTAGACTCTAAATTTCCTAATTGGGAGGATGTAAAATGATATTTTGTTGTGCTTTTGAACTTGCATTTCTCCTATCCTTAATTACATTGAATCTCTCTTCATATATTTATTGATCTCATACTTTCTTTTTTGAAATGCTTTTTTATGTTTCCTGTCAATATTCCTATTGGGTTGTTTTACTTTTCTTACTGATTTTATTTTTATTTATATATTTTTTAAAGTTTATGTATTTATTTTGAAAGAGAGTGCATGTGAATGGAGAAGGGGCAGAGAGAGAGGGAGAGAGAAAACCCCAAGCAGGCTCTGTGCTATCAGTACAGAGTCTGACGAGGGACTTGATCCCATGAACCATGACATCATGACCTCAGCCAAAATCAAGAGTCAGATGCTCAACTGACTGAGCCACTCAGTGTCTCCTTGCTTTTCTTACTGATTTTAGAAATGTTTGAAATATATATATTCTTTTTTTTTTATTTTTAATGTTTATTTTTTGAGAGAGAAAGAGAGTGCAAATAGGAAAGGGGCAGAGAGAGAAGGAAATACAGAATCTGAAGCAGGCTCCAGGCTCCACGCCATCAGCACAGAGCCAGATGCAGGGCCTGAAGTCACAAACCATGAGATCATGACCTGAGCCAAAGTCAGACACCCAACTGACTGAGCCACCCAGGATCCCCCAAAGTATATATATTCTTGATATCAATTCTTTATTAGTTATGTGTATGGCATATGTCTTTTCCTAATTTATAACTTTTTTTTTGTTTTAAAATTTCATTTGATGGTGACTGAACACTTACAATGGCCAAATATATAAATTGTTTCATTTTTTTTTTAATTTTTTTTTCAACGTTTTTTAATTTATTTTTGGGACAGAGAGAGACAGAGCATGAACGGGGGAGGGGCAGAGAGAGAGGGAGACACAGAATCGGAAACAGGCTCCAGGCTCCGAGCCGTCAGCCCAGAGCCCGACGCGGGGCTCGAACTCACGGACCGTGGGGGCGCCTGGGTGGCGCAGTCCGTTGAGCGTCGGACTTCAGCCAGGACACGATCTCGCGGTCCGTGAGTTCGAGCCCCGCGTCGGGCTCTGGGCTGACGGCTCGGAGCCTGGAGCCTGTTTCCGATTCTGTGTCTCCCTCTCTCTCTGCCCCTCCCCCGTTCATGCTCTGTCTCTCTCTGTCCCAAAAATAAATTAAAAAACGTTGAAAAAAATTTAAAAAAAGAAATATTTTCTTACCTCGATGTCTAAAAGGTATTCAACTATATATATATATATATATATATATATATATATATATATTTTTTTTTTTTTTTTTACCAGTGTTTTAAGTTTTAACATTAAAATCCTTCATCTATATGGCTTTATCTTTGAGTATTGTTGAAGGTTAGATCTCATCTTTTTGCCAAATAAAAAAAACAAATTTTCCAGCTCCCGATTAAACTGTTCCTTCTTTCCTCACTGGCCTGTTGTCTCCAAGTGTATTAGAATGAATGGCGGCCTAGATTTACCATATTCATGGATTCTAAGATTTACCATATTCATGGATTCTAAGATTAAGATTCTAAGATTCTAAGATTGTTCAATTTTCATGTAAATTAATAAATAAATTAAATGTAACCCCCCAAAAAATTTCAGCACAATTTTTTGTGGAAAATGTCAGGCCAATTCCAAAATATACGCAGAAATGCAAAGGATCTGTATCACTAAGGAAATGTGAAGAAGCTGAAGGATTTACATTTCCAGATATCAAGACTTGTGTTAAAGTCACAGTTGGGGAAGTCTGGGTTGCTCAGTCAGTTAAGTGTCCGACTTCGGCTCAGGTCATGATCTCACAGTTTCCTGAAGTTCAAGCCCTGCATCAGGCCCTGTACTGACAGCTTAGAGTCTGGTACTTGCTTCAGACTCTATGTCTCTCTCTGCCCCTCCCCTACTCACTCTGTCTCTCTCAAACATTAAAAAAAATTTTTTAATAAGAAAATAAATAAATAATATAAAGTCACAGTAAACAAATGTGTAGTTTGGTGCAAAGTAAGTAGATAATAGGACAGAATAGAAAGTCCGAAAATAGACTGAACATTTTTAGACACCAGGTTTATGACAAAGAAGCCACTGAATTTCAATAGTTAAATAATGGTCTTTTCATTGCATAATGCTAAGTCAACTGGATATCTATGTGAGGAAAAAAATGAACCTTGATCCTTAGTTCAAATTATACATAATAATTCAAAACCAATAGCAGACCTATATGTACAAGGTAAAACAAAGTTTCTGGAAGAAAACATAGGGAAATGTCTTTATGATATTGGTACGGCAAGGGTTTTTTTAAAATTTAATGTTTATTTATTTTTGAGAGAGACACAGAGAGTGGGGGGAGAGGGGCAGAGAGACAGGGAGACACAGAATCTGAAGCAGGGCCCAGGCTCTGTGCTGACAGCTCATGTGGGGCTGGAACTCACAGACCACAAGATCATGACCTGAGCCAAAGTTGGATGCTCAACAAACTGAGCCACCCAGGTGCCCCGTGGTATGGCAAGGATTTTTAAAATTGATACAAGAAACACTGACCATAAAAGAAAAAAAACACTGATAAATTAGATGTCCCTAAGATTTAAGAAATTCTATTCATTAAGCGATACCTTTAAAAAAGTAAAAAGTCAAGCTAGTGGGAGAAATAATTCATATCTCTGGCAAAGAATATATATCCAGAACATATATCCACAAATTAATAAAGACATACAAGCCAGTAAATATGTGGACAATATACAATAGGCACTTCACAAATGAAGATACCTAAATGGCCTATAATATACAAAAAGATATTCCACATCATTAGTTATCAGAAAAATGCAGTGTTACAACTACACTCCCAGATATCTTTTTTGCCATTGTTTTCATCAGAAAAGAATCCAAAGAGGGTCCATGCATTGACTGTTGTCTCTGAAGTCTCTCTTAATCTAGAATATTCCTTTGTTTTCACGCCATTGCTTTAATTAAACAGGTTAGTTGTCCTGAAGAAAATGCAACTTGCCTGATTGCTTCTGTTTCACATTACTGATCTTTTTCTCTACATTTTATGGGTATTGTTAGTAAATGAAATTAAACATTTGATTAGATTTTAAAAATTATTGGCTCTGTCTTTATGCTGTATAACATCAATTAGCCCATAATATTTAGTTGTCCTACTTTGAGGCTGAGATTGACCAGTGATGAAACTGATCTTTCCACTTAAAATTAAAAAACTTTTTAATGTTTATTTATCTTTGAGAGATACACACACAGTGCGACTGGGGCAGGGGTAGGGAGAGACATAGAGAATCCAAAGCAGGCTCCAGGCTCTGAGCTGTCAGCACAGAGCCCAGTGTCGGGCTCCAACCCACAACTGGGGGGATCATGACCTAAGCTGAAGTCTGATGCCTAACCAACTGACCCACCCAGGTGCCCCTGATCTTTCCACTTTAAAGTTATATTTTAGGGGTGCCTGGGTGGCTCAGTCGGTTTAGTGGCCAGCTCTTGATTTCAGCTCAGTTCATGATCTCATGGTTTGTGGAATCAAGCCCCACGTCAGGCTCTGCACTGACAGCATGGAGCCTGCTTGTAATTCTCTGTCTCCCTCTCTCTCTGCTCCTCCCCTGCTCATGCTCTTTCTCTCAAAATAAATAAAGTTTAAAAAAATCATCAGGGTGATATTCTAATAACTTAAAAAAAATAAAGTTGTATTTTATATAGGGTGACACGTTGGTATCCTAAAACTACCCATTTCTCAATCACCCTTTATTTAGGGTTTTAGTATTCATTGATACTTACCGCTTGAATCAGTTACTTCATTGAGGTTGTAAAATGTTGATTTTTCTAATTCTAGCATTCTTCTTACAATTGTTAACTAGAACTATTCTGTATAGAACTTTACTTTATAAATTATTTAGCTATTTTATACCTTTACTAGGACTATTTGGTACTATGAAATACAATTCATATGGAGAAAGCAAAATAAAATTTTAATTCTCTTTAATTATGTTTTTATTTTTATTTTTTTAAGAGAGAGTACAAGCAGGGGAAAGGGGCAGAGGGAGAGAAAGAGAGAATATGGGGCTAGATCTCATGACCCTGGGATCATGACCTGAGCCAAAATCAAGAGTCAGATGCTCCACCAACTGAGCAACCCAGGCGCCCCTAATTATCATGCTTTTCATATAAGAAGTTGGTACTATATATATATATATATATATATATATATATATATATATATATATATAGTATAAAGGTTTTTATATATAAAGGTTTTATATATAAAGGTTTTTTTAATGTTTATTCCTTTTTGAGAGAGCACAGAAGCAGGGGAGGGTCAGCGAGAGGCAGACATAGGATCTGAAGTGGGCTCCGCACTGACAAGTGAGCCTGATGTGGGGCTTGAATTAAAAAATGGTGAGATCATGACCCAAGCTGAAGTCAATGCTCAACCAACTGTGCCACCCACGTGCCCCCCCAATGAGTTTTGATATCTTGCTTTCCTGCAGACAGTTGATCTTATGGATTTTCACAAATTGCTATATTTCAATCATCTGTAGTTGTTAGTCTTTTTCTTGTTAAAATTGTCTTATCTTTGGGGCCCTGGATAGCTCTGTTGGTTAAGGTTGATCTCAGCTCAGGTTATATCTCATGGTTTATGAGTTCAAGTCCCACATCGGGCTCTGCGCTGACAGTGCAGAGCCTGCATTGGATCCTCTGTCTTCCTCTCTCCCTGTCTCTGTCTCTTCCTCTCTCAAAAACAAGTAAGTATTAAAAAACACTGTCTTATGTTTGGTCAGTAAGAGTCCTTTGAAGATGATTCCTGTGTCTTTTAAAATGACCCCAGTAGTCTTTGATAACTTTCCTGTTTTCTGATCACTGAGAGTACCTATGCATTTTGTAACTGATGTGTGGTTTAACTTCAATGTGATGAGTGCAGTTTAAGATATCATCTACTGATATTTGATTGATACTTGCTTTTTTTTTTCATTGAAGTCTAATTAACAGTGTTACATTAGTTTCAAGTGTGCAATAAGATTCAACAATTCTATACCTTACTCAGTGCTCATCGCCATAACTGTACTCTTAATTCCCTTTATTTCACCCCCCCTCCCCCTTTCCTCTGGCAACTACCAGTTTGTTCTCTGTATTTAAGAGTCTGGGTTTTTTTTTTTTTTTCTTTGTTTTGTTTCTTAAATTCTACATCAATGAAATTGATACTTTATTATCAACTTCCATAAATGCTCCAGGTTTGCTTGGAAAGAATGTATATTTTGAAAGTTGCCAGCTGCATGTGCTAGATATGTCCCAGTAGGTAAAATTCATTAACTGTGCTATTCAAATTATCTATAAGCTTAATAACCTGTCTGCTTGATCAGTCACTTAGAACAATTGTAAAATCTCCCATCACTATAGTCATTTTACCTCTGTTTCCTCTCTTCATTCTCAGAATTTTACTTACTGCCACTTAAACTACTTTTGTCAAGGTAACCAATGACTTTAACACTGCTAAATAACTGAATGATCAGTTTCTCAGTCTTCTTTTTATTTGACCAATTAGCAAAATTTGATAAAGTTCATTACTTCCCCCTTTTTAAAACACTTTTTATTCACTTTGCCTTCAGTATATGACCCTTTTTTGGTTTTCTCCTAATTCCCTAGGTCTACTTTCTTGTCACCTATGCTGCTTCCTCTTTGCTTCTCTGATCTCTAAATGCTGGAATTCTGCCACACACACCACCCCCCTCCCTGAGGTCAGTCCTTAGATCTCTTCTCATCCAGTCCATTGGCTTTAAGTACAATTAATATCCTAACAACTCATGAAAGTATATCTCTAGTCATCCTTATCTTCTGGATTCCGTATCCATATATCTGTCTAGTAGGATTCTGTGCTTGGAAATCTAGGCATATCCCCTTGTTCATCTAGACCCACAAAACAGCTGGTACAACAGATTTTCCGTCTCAACAGATGGACATTACATCTTTCAAGTTGATCAGGCCAAAGATCTTGGCAATAGCTTTGATTCTTCTCTTCGTCTAATGAACCACATCAAACCTATCAGCCAAGTCTTTACAGCTCTACCTTGAAAATGTCTCAAGAAATTTACTACTTCTCAATACATCAACCACTATCACACAGATCTAAGTAACTTTTATCTGAAGCCTCTTGATTTGTATCTCTGGTTCCACACTTGCTCCTTTATTATAATTAGGTCCTATAAGACAATTTTTAAGACAATTCTTTTAAAACTTAAGTCAGATTGTGTTAATCTTTTGCTTAAAGCCTTCCAATGGTCTTACAGTTATTACAAAACAAAACCTAAACTCCTTCCTAGACTCATCTTTAAGGCACTACTTAATCTGGCTCTCAATCTCTTTCTAAATTTTATCAATTACTACTCTCTTCTTAATTTACTCTAACCAAAGTCCTACTCCTTATCAGTACTTGAATATATCAGGCATGCTCTCACTGAAGGGTCTTTAGAGATTCTGTTCTCTATAGTTGTGTTCTTTATCCAAATTTCCCCATGACTTATTCCCTCACCTCCTTCAGTTCTCTACTCAAATGTCATCTTCTATTTCTACTTTTTGTAGTGACAAATGGCCTTATTTCAGATTAATCCATAAAAGATAATAAACTTTGGTAAAAGATCTGTATGCTAAAAACTATAGAAAGCTTATGAAAGAAATGGAAGAAGTCACAAAGAAATGGAAAATACTCATGGACTAGAAGAACAAATATTGTTAAAATGTCAATGCTACCCAAAGCAATCTACACATTCAATGCAATCCCAATAAAAATGGCACCAGCATTCTTCACAGAGCTAGTACAAACAATCCTAAAATTTGTATGGAACCACGAAAGACCCCAAATAACCAAAGTAATGTTGAAAAAGAAAACCAAAGCTGGAGGCATCACAATTCTGGACTTTAGCCTGTATTAACAAAGCTGTAATCATCAAGACAGTATGGTATTGGCACAAAAACAGACACAAAGATCAATGAAATAGAATAGAGAACCCAGAAATGGACCCACAAATTTATGGCCAACTAATCTTCAACAAAGCAGGAAAGAGTATCCAATGGAAAAAAGACAGTCTCTTTAGCAAATGGTGCTCGGAGAACTGGACAGCAACATGCAGAAGAATGAAACTTGACCACTTTTTTTACACCATACACAAAAATAAATTCAAAATGGATGAAAGACCTAAATGTGAGACAGGAAACTATCAAAATCCTATAGGAGAAAACAGGTACCAACCTCTTTGACCTCGGCTGCAGCAACTTCTTACTTGACATGGCTCCAATGGCAGGAGAAATAAAAGCAAAAATTAAGTATTGGGATCTCATCAAGGTAAAAAGTTTCAGGGGTGCCTGGGCAGCTCAGTTGGTTAAGCGTCCAACTTTAGCTCAGGCCATGAACTCACGGTTCATGAGTTCGAGCCCCACATCGGGGTCTATGCTGACAGTTCGGAGCCTGGAGCCTGCTTCAGATTCTGTGTCTCCCTCTCTCTCTGCCCCTCCCCTGCTCACACTCTGTCTCCCAAAAAATAAGCATCAAAAATTAAAAAAAAAAAAATCAAAAGCTCTGCCCAGCAAAGGAAACAATCAACAAAACTAAAAGGCAACTGACAGAATGGGAGAAGATATTTGCAAATGACATATTGGATAAAGGGTTAGTATCAAAAATCTATAAAGAATTTACCAAACTCAACACCGTAAAAACAAATAATCCAGTGAAGAAATGGGCAGAAGACATGAATAGACACTTTTCCAAAGAACACATCCAAACGGCAAACAGACACAGGAAAAGATACTCAACATCACTCATCTTTAGAGAAATACAAATCAAAACTACACTGAGATACCACCTCACGCTGGTCAGAGTTAAAATTAGCAGTTAAAAACTGCTAAAATTAACGACTCAGGAAACAACAGATGTTGGTGAGCATGTGAAGAAAGGGGAACCTTTTTGTACTGTTGGTGGGAATGCAAACTGGTGCAGCCACTCTGGAAGACAATATGGAGGTTCCTCAAAAAATTAAAAATAGAATCACTCTATGACCCAGCAATTGCACTACTAGGAATTTATCCAAAGGATACAGGAGTGCTGATTTGAAGGGGCACATGCACCCCAATGTTTATAGCAGCGCTATCAACAATAGCCAAATTATGAAGAGTCCAAATGACCATCAACTGATGAGTGGGGTAAAAAGATGTGGTATGTATATATATATATATATATATATATATATATATATATATACACACACACACACACACACACACACACACACACACACACACACACAAGAGAATAGTACTCGGTGATGAAAAAGAATGAAATCTTGCCATTTGCAACAATGTGGATGAACTGGAGGGTATTATGCTAAGCGAAATAAGTCAGAAAAAGATATATGATTTCATTCATATGTGGAATTTCAGAAACTTAACAGATGATCATAGGGGAAGGGTAGGAAAACTAAGATAAAAACAGAGAGGGAGGAAAACCATAAATAGGGAGAACAAACTGAGAGTTGATGGGGGTTTGGGGTGGGAGGGTGGGGAAAATGGGTGATGGACATTAAGGAGGGCACTTGTTGGGATGAGCACTGGGTGTTATATGTCAAGTGATGAATCCCTGGAATCAACTCCTGAAGCTAAGAGTACACTGTATGTTAGCCAACTTGAAGATAAAATTAAAAATAAATACATAAATATTAACTCAAAATAAAATGTTTCATGGATTGCAAAAAAAAAAAGATAATCAACTCTGGAGTATATATATTTTATACACACACACACACACACACACACACACACACACACACACACACACAATGTGAAAGCATTGGGGAACAACCAAAAACAGGCAAAAAAAATTGAAGGGAAGTTGACCTCTGAAAAAAAGAAAAGTATACTGTGAGACATTAATTTTTATACAGGTTATCATGTAATGGAACTTTCCAGCCTCTGTGGTATGGGGTAGCTAAACTCAAATAGAGAGCCACAGTATTATTGTCCTGAGAAGTTGGAGGATGAAGTTTCAGGCTGTTTTAAAAACTCTTTAAAAATAAAAGGAGGAGCTACAGAGAGGAGATTCAACATCTACTTATAAATTCTGTCCAAATCTTTGGCTGATGCCTGAACTTCACAAATTTATGTAAACTCCAAAGAGCCTATAGAAATCAATAGCTAGAAGATGTAAAGAATGAAGCAGATACTTCAGCTATTGCTGGATTTTAAATCCAGCCAATGTAGCTGTTTTTAGGACAAAGACAACATTCTCCAGAAAATTACAACAAAATTCATAATCTCTACAACATATTCACAAAGTTCAGTATACAATCAAAATTAGTAGATAAGCAAAAATATAGGAAAGGTAAGAAAGAATCAAGAGAAAAAGTTATCAATAGAGAATGACTCTAAAATAGTTCAGATGTTGGCATTAAAAAATTGGGTATTTCTAAACTTGTGCATGTGCATATGTGTTAAAACATTAATAACATAAAACTTAACATTTTAACAATTTTACCTGTACAATTAAGTGGCATTAAGTATATTCATAATGTTTTATAATCATCACTATTTCCAGAATTTTCTCATCTGAAACAGAACCAATGTACCCATTAAACAATAATTCTCCATTTCTTCCTCCTTTATTCCAGTAATCTCTATCATACTTCCTGTATGAATTTACCTATTCTAGTTACCTTATGTACATGGGAATCATACTTTTCCAAGGTTCAGTTACGTCGTAGTATGTATCCAAATTTCTTTTGCATGGCTGCATAATATTCCACTTTTTGTATATCCCACATTTTGTTTATCTGTTCATCTATTGCTGGACACTTGGATTGTTTCCATTTTTTGGCTATTCTGAATATGCCACTATGAACACTAGTGTACAAGGATCAGTTTGAACCCCTGCTTTCAATTCTTCTGGATATATACTTAGGTAGAGAAATGCAGAATCATATGGTAATTTTTTGAGGAACTGCTAAACTGTTTTCCTCAGCAGCTATACCATTTTACATTCCTGTTAAAAATGCACAAGGGTTCTAATTTCTGCACATACTCATGAAACACAGGTTTTCTTATGTAGATAACACATGAACTTTGAAAACTATTTTGTAAAAAGTCTACAAAAATTAGGTATGCTGGCAAAACTGGACTTAGCATAAAACCTACTAAAGAAGAGACTATGGGAGTGCCTGGGTGGCTCAGTCAGTTAAACGTTTAACTTCAGCTCAGGTCATGATCTCATGTTTTGTGTGTTCAAGCCCCGCCTCTGTGCTGACAGCTCAGAGCCTGGAGCTGCTTCAGATTCTGTGTCTGTCTCCCTCTCTCTCTGCCCCTCCCCTGCTTGTGCTCCGTCTCTCAAAAATAAACACTTAAAAAAAGGAAAAAAAAAAAAGGAATGAAGAAGAGACTCTGAAATGACAATACTCCTTTAGATACTTAAATTTTGGTAAATTGTTGTTTTCATGAAAATTGGTCCCTGCCATTTACAAATGTAAGTCAGTGTCAATCTCTAAAAGTAGCTAATAAAAGTCAAAAGTGATACGGTCATGTTTGTATATCCCTACTTTAGTTTGAGGTTTTCTTTTGTGAAATCACCCTCGAACAAATATAGTTAATATTCAAGCATTCAATGCTAAAGTTCACTTTTAATAGCTCCTATTCTAATCTCCCTTTTAAAAAGGCACCAATGATTTTCTGTGCATTAGTTATATTGTGAGATGGCATAACAAAACATTTACCTTAACGGGTGGTTCATATATTATTATAGATTATAGAGAATGAAATCCTTTTATAGGAACTATGTTTTTACTGTTCAGGGTCTAGACCGCTACCATTTCCAACCAAAATAAGATAGGTCGTATAAATCAAGGGTTATGAAAGGAATAAAATAATCTGTAGGTTAAGAGTGGAAGCAATGTTACATAATTGTTTATGGCCATCTCAAGAAAATAAAAGGCTTTCTCATTCCAAAATGTTGTAATGATTACCTATGATATTAATGTTTGTCCTGGTTTTATGGAAACCTACAGGGCAAGAAAACTGGTCACAGAGTCAATTCTCAGGAAAATGTTATTTTCTCCATATTGACTCTAAATATATTACTAATTAGTTAGCTATGAATCCAACAAACCTGTTGCCAAATAATGCAAGATATATTGAGAGAAGGAATCATTAGTAGACCATAGTGCCCTAAAATAAAATAGTAAATAAAATCATACTTGATTTATCATACTCCCATCTGATTTTCAAAATTTTAATAAATAATTAAATCTAAAACATAATTGGTAAAAAAATGAATCACAATTTTAGAAATGTTAAAATGTAAAAAAAAACATAAGATTGATAAAGTATGCTAATTTCATATTGTATAGTAAATAGGACTATCACTTCCAATTACTAATTTTCTGGAAATATTTTTGATAAAATAGCTCAGTTTTTTTCTATGGGCACAGGCTTCCCCCAAGCCATAAGGTCTGAGAAATAACTACAAAAACACCGTTAAGACAAGCCATCCATATTGCCACTGCGAATCATTAATTTTTAAGATTTATATGCTCTCGATCTTTATTAAGGCGTAAAAATTACAAATAAAGCTAAAAGTCCCCTTTGATCAATACCCTGCCAGAGAAAATACTAATAATAATTTGGTATGTACCCTTCTAGTCCATTTTACATACATACATATTTCAATAATAATAAAAACATAGTTCTGTTCTTTATGATTTAATTCCAATTTATATGAATGTCATTACACAATGTTTCATTTGAGGATTTTGATTTTTTTTCCACTCAACATTGTTTTACATAACTATCCATGTTACAAAATACAGATCTAGTCTATTGCTTTTAACTGCTGTATACTATTCCATTATTTGACTATATCACATTTTATTTATCCATTACCTCATCCATAATTTAGTGTATATATATATATATATGTGTATATATATATATATATATATATATATATTTACGCATATTTGTTTCTTTATGATGAATATACAGAAATGGAACTGCAGGGTCCTTTTGCCTTTTAAAAAAATGATTCGCTGCCTCAAAACCATAGACAACATTCTGTATTTCCTCCCAAGAATTTCAGTTTGGCTTTTCACATTCCAGTGTTCAAATCCTTTGGAATTCTGTTTTCTTTATATATTGTAAGATTGCATGTAGTTTTATTTTCCCCAATATGGAGAACCAAATACTCCAACAAATTTTATTGGCTGTCATTTCTCTATTGATTCATGATGTCATTGTTATGTATAATATACACCAGGTTTGCATATATTCATTGACTTATTCCTAGGCATTCTATTCTGTAAAATCTGCTTATCTATTCATGCTCTGATACCACACACTATTTAATGACCATAACTTTTGTGTAATATATGGTAGAAGATGGGTCCTTGCTGTTCTTATTCAAAATCATCTCAGCAATCCAGGGACTTCCATTTCACATGAATTTTAGAATCATTTTGTAAAGATCCTAGAAAATTCTTGTTAGATGTTTGGTACTATATTAGGTCAATAGATTCATTTTGGAGAACTGACATTTTTATGATATTGAGTTTTTCCATCTCTATACATGGTATTTCTATTTATTCAAGTCTTATGCCCTCCAATAAAGTTTTATAATTTTTCCATAAAGATCTTGTTTTGAGTTTACACCAATGTATTTCAAAAGTTAAGTAAAGCATGAGTTGAATTTAAGAAAAGGCCTTCCCTCATTTAGTACACTCGGCGTTTCTCACCTGTATGACCTCTCTTATGTATAGAAAGGGATGCTCTTTGAGAGAATGCTTTCCCACATTCATTACATTCAAAGGGTTTCTCACCAGTATGACTTCTCATATGTATAATAAGTAATGAGCATTGAGAGAAGGCTTTTCCACATTTATTACATTCATAAGGTTTCTCTCCTGTATGACTTCTCACATGAAGAGTAAGGGATGAGATTCGAGAGAAGGCTTTACCACATTCATTACATTTAAATGGTTTCTCTCCAGTGTGAATTTTTTCATGTTCGAGGAGATTTTGTCTCTGACTGAAAGCTTTTCCACATTGATTACAATGATAAGGTTTTTCTCCAGTATGAATTTTCTCATGTTCAGTGAGATTTGATTTCTGACTAAAGGCTTTCCCACATACTGCACATGCATAAGGTTTCTCACCAGTATGAATTCTCTGGTGTCTAATGAGGTTTGACATCTGAATAAAAGCTTTCCCACATTCATTACATTCATACGGTTTCTCTCCAGTGTGAATTTTCTGATGTGTAATGAGATTTTCTTTCCTGCTGAAGGCTTTTCCACACTCGTTACATTCATAGGGTTTCTCAGCTGTATGATTTCTCATATGTACAGTAAGGGATGAACTTTGAGAGAATGCTTTCCCACATTCACTACATACATAGGGTTTCTCACCTGTATGACTTCTCATATGTATAATAAACACTGAACATTGAGAGAAGGCTTTTCCACATTTATTACATTTATAGGGTTTTTCCCCTGTGTGACTTCTCATGTGTAGAGTAACAGATGACATTCGAGAAAAGGCTCTACCACATTCATTACATGCATAAGGTTTCTCCCCAGTATGAATTTTCTCGTGTTCAATAAGATTTTGCTTCTGGCTGAAGGATTTTCCACATTCTTTACATTCATAGGGCTTTTCTCCAGTATGAATTCTCTCGTGTTCAATGAGATTTGATTTCTGACTGAAGGCCTTCCAACAATCCTTACATGCATAAGGTTTCTCCCCTGTATGAATTCTCTGGTGTCTAATAAGGTTTGACATCTGAATGAAAGCTTTTCCACATTCATTACATTTATATGGTTTCTCCCCAGTATGAATTTTTTGATGTGTAATAAGATTTTCCTTCCTGCTGAAGGCTTTTCCACATTCCTTACACTCGTAGGGTTTCTCTCCAGCATGAATTCTCTCATGTCTGATGAGGTCAAATCTATGATTGAAGTCTTGTCCACACTGATTACACTTAAAGGGGGTTAGAACATGGGATGAGCAAGGGTAAAATGGCTTCCTGTATTTATTATATTCATAATTTTCCTCTCTTATACAGTCCTTATCATAACTAAGTAAGTCTAAATTATGTTCCAAATCTTTATCAAATGAGTCACATTCATAGAAGTTTGGTCTTGAAGTAATAATATCTGAGTTCAAAGGAAATATTTTTGCAACTTTTTTACATTCAATGACATTTTCCTTAATCAGAGTTTTCTTGGAGATGGATGTGACTTTCCTCACAAGTGCTTCCTGTTGCTTCTTGATCTGTTGTTCATCAACTTCCCAAACTTCTAAAATGGAGGACCAAAAATTATTACTTTTGAATTTTTCTGCTTTATACTATTAATAACATTTCAGAAATTTGCTACTACAGAGTTGGTCTTTGATATTGACTCTAGTCTCCCAATATGAAAGAAATCCAAAGTACAAATGTCCCTAGTTTTTAAGTTTTAAGGGGTTAACTCCGATAGAAAATATTATGGAGAGAAAACTGACACTGATAGGCCTAAGTAGCTTTGATTGATTTTAAAAGTGTGCTTATATAATGCAGAAATCAGTAACATGAACAGAATAATTAAGATGAAAGGGTGAATATATAAATGACTGGATAGGGAGTCAAAATGACCAGAGGATGAAAGTAAAACTTGTGGTTAAACACAGTGGATTGAATATATATGTTTATTTCTCCCTTCTCCCTAAAAATCTATCAAAATGACAGTAAAAGAATTAAAGGTCAAACCCACAAGGAAAAAAAAGACGAGTATAAAGAAGGTAAACAAGAGATTTCAACAAAAGAATGGAAATGAAAGGCATATAGGGAACTGATAACTAATAGCAGGGCTAAGAAGTTAAAGTACTACTAAGATGTAAAAGTCAGGTAACAAAGTAATTTGGCCACAAAGCACTGGAAAAGAGAACAAATTAAAGGATTCAGGTACTCATAAAGCAGAGATAAGATGCCTGAAGAGGATTAACTCCTCTTTAATTGCTCCTCTAATTAACTCCTCTTTAATTGCTCCTCTTAGGGAGCAATTACACTCCCTGAGGCAAGTATTATGGATTTACTTAAGTAACATCTTTCCAACCTCGTACTATGTTTCTCCGTCCTGCAGAGGGTGAGTTAGAACTACATTTCCGGGGCGCCTGGGTGGCGCAGTCGGTTAAGCGTCCGACTTCAGCCAGGTCACGATCTCGCGGTCCGTGAGTTCGAGCCCCGCGTCGGGCTCTGGGCTGATGGCTCAGAGCCTGGAGCCTGTTTCCGATTCTGTGTCTCCCTCTCTCTCTGCCCCTCCCCCATTCATGCTCTGTCTCTCTCTATCCCAAAAATAAATAAACGTTAAAAAAAAAATTAAAAAAAAAAAAACAACTACATTTCCTAGAAACACTTGCATATAGGGTTCTGAATATGATTTAAATTAATTATACATATATATGCATATATAATTATACATATATATGCGTGTATATATATATATATATATATATATATATATAAAATAAAGTTTATTTATTTTTGAGAGCGCACAAGCAGGGCAGGGGCAGAGAAAGAGGGAGACACAGAATCTGAAGCAAGCTCCAGCCTCTGAGCTGTCAGCACAAAGCCTGACATGGGGCTCAAACCCACGAACCATGAGATCATGACCTGAGCTGAAGTCAGACACTTTAATGACTGAGACACCTAGGCGCCCCTCCAATCCTTTTCTGTTGTTTGTCCTTCATGAATGCTGGCATCTACCTCCAGGTAGCAGATGAGAAGATTAAAAATAAAAGACCCACACAACTGGAATTCTACAATTGCCATTTGGAACTCCACAAAAAACTCCTAGGTTCTAATCCAACAGTCTCCTACTCAAAAAGCATCAAAAATTTGTTAGCTACAAGAATTTTTGGAATTTCCTTTTTATCCTTTGATGCATCAAAATAAGAAAAACTAATGACACTGCTTGATTCCCTACTTAAACAAGGATTTGAGAGTCTCATTAAAACATATATATAATATATAGAAAAAATATATATAGAAAATATATAGAAAACAAAGCAAACAGAAAAATTGGGCAAATAGTAACCCTAGGAATGACAGCAATTTATATAAGGATATGTAATTAATAGTCATTTCTTGGCTCAGTAGTAACAATATATCACCTAAAAGAACAAAGTAAGCAGTGAAAATCAAGTTAGCCGAAAATTGTGATATATCTATATCCAGAGAAAAAGGAAAGGGGAAGTGGTAGTGGTGGTGCAAGAGTACTAAACCTCATCTTTCATTAATATCAAGTTGATAATAATTGGAAATTACCAAATAGCAGCATATTCAGAAAAGACTAGATTCCACCCTATCCCTGAAACACTGATTCCTCCCTTGCCTGACAGGTAAGCATTTTTATTAGTTTTGAGGTTATTCCTATATTCTTTTAATTTATACATATACTAAACATATATGTATATACATATACATACATGTAACACATATCTAACACACGTGCCTCTGCCACTCTTTTTTATAAAAAAAGTAGCATATTCTAAATGCTGTTCTGCACATTGATTTCTTTTCACTTATATATCCTGAATAGAAAGAAGCATGACATCTCTGATTTGTTTTATAGCTTTGACACTGGAATCATGTAAATTTTTACATAATTAAAAAAAATTAAATCTAAAAAAAGAGGAAAAAAATAACTCTTAAAAATTGAAAACAAATGGAAACAAGTAAACCTACATATCAAGTTAGGGCCACTTAGTCCCTTTAAAGTGACTTTTTAAACACAGTAGTTTGACTATATCATGAACGAGAAAAAAATACAACCAAAGAAGTCTTAAACTACATTTAGTAGTCTTTTAATCATTAGTAATAATGGTATTATTGTTAATATATATTATATATATATTATATATATATATACACAATATATATAATATGTAATATATGTAATATGCAATATGCAATATATACACACACACACACACATATATATATGTATTATATATATATATATATATATATATATATATATATATATATATATATATGTATTAGATCAGTTTGGGGCCTCAAGAGACATTTGGCAGTATCTGGAAGGTCTGGAGACATTTTTGGCTGTCATGACTGGGGGAGTGGTGAGAAAGGGGATTGGTGCTCCTAGCACCTAATAAGTAGAGGGCCACAGAGGGTGCTAAACATTCTACACCCTACATAAACATCCTACAATGTATAGGCTAGTCCCCCACAGCAAAGAATTATCTAGCCAAAATGTTAGCAGTGCCAAGGTTGAGAAATATATACGGATTAAGCAAATAAATATTTTTTTTTTAATTTTTTTTTTTCAACATTTATTTATTTTTGGGACAGAGAGAGACAGAGCATGAACGGGGGAGGGGCAGAGAGAGAGGGAGACACAGAATCGGAAACAGGCTCCAGGCTCTGAGCCATCAGCCCAGAGCCCGACACGGGGCTCGAACTCACGGACCACGAGAACGTGACCTGGCTGAAGTCGGACGCTTAACCGACTGCGCCACCCAGGCACCCCAAGCAAATAAATATTTTAATGCAATAAGGAGCCAATATTTTCAGTATAAAAGATACAAAAACAAAACAAAAAAGGTAAGTAACAACCCTATACTCCTTAATTTGAATTGGATGTATCAGTATGAACACATACATTTTTTTTCTATCTAAAAAGTGTATTTTTCCTGGCTTTGTCCAGCTCTAGAAGCAATGAGCAAGCACTGTGCCCGGATTTTGGTCTCCAAATCATTTCCCACTAAAGGAAGCAGGCATTTCTAGAGAAATTGCTATTTCAACATCTGGAGCAGGAAATGTATAAAATTAGCCAAAGGGGGGCACCTGGGTGGCTCAGTTGGTTAAATGTCTGACTTCAGCTAAGTCATGATCTCATGATTCATGAGTTAGAGCCCTGCATCAAGCTATGCACTGTCAGTGTGGAGCCTGCTTGGGATTCTCTCACCCTCTCTCTCTCCCCCTCGGAATAAATACACTTAAAGAAAAAAAAATCTTGGAAAATGTGAAATGGTGTCAACCCCATGAACAATTGTTGTGTGGCTTTCTCATTCAGAGCTGCTTTTTTGCTTACTCACCTGGACAGTGCCTCCCAAGCATTTCTTCCTCTATCACCCATGGCTCCTCTTCCTGTTCCAACTTGAAGATCACATCTGGTTTGGTGACTTGATAACCTATTACAGGAAATAGCAAAGGACTTGCATGTTAATGCTGGAGACAACTATCCACACCTTGGGCTGAGTCTTAGGGGCTTGAGGGTCTGTGAAGGATAAGGAGAAAGGAATTTCCACAGTGAGACAAAGTAATTAGGCTTCACCCTGCAGATGAATACATACAATCATGTGAAGAAAAGGCAAGTTAAAATCTTCATACATTTCAAAAATGGGAAGGAATTCTATGTAAAATTGCAAAGCTACCCTTACCTACTGTGACTAGGTTGCTGTAGTTCTCTAGCATCACATCCCGGTACAAGTTCCTCTGAGCAGGTTTCAGCTGCTGCCATTCCTCCTGGGTGAGGTCCACAGCCACATCCTTAAACGTCACTGTTTGCTGTAAACGCACAATCCTAATTAATATGAAGTCATTAAAATTAGATGCAGTGGTCAAAATATGTAAGAACTCATGTAGCTAGTATCCAGGGATCAGAGTTCATTACAAACTGTATCTTAAGGCTTCATATTTACCTAATTTTGTATTACACTGTGAGGGGGAAAAAAAAACCCACAGTAGAAATATCCTGTAAGGTGTTAATTATTGAGTCAGTAAACTTAAGCATTCATTATCTATTATGCATGAAACTGAAGATGGTGGTCACAGATTTGTACTGAATCTGTGACAGAATTGAAAGAATTACACATGACTTACAGTAACTATCTTAGAACCTGTCCAAGTGATTGTGTGATCTAGTGAGAAAAGGAACATGGAGAAAGTGGGGACAGGGGAGCCTGGGTGGCGCAGTCGGTTAAGCGTCCGACTTCAGCCAGGTCACGATCTCGCGGTCTGTGAGTTCGAGCCCCGCGTTGGGCTCTGGGCTGATGGCTCAGAGCCTGGAGCCTGTTTCCTATTCTGTGTCTCCCTCTCTCTCTGCCCCTCGCCCATTCATGCTCTCTCTCTGTCCCAAAAATAAATAAACGTTGAAAAAAAAAATTAAAAAAAAAAAAAAAAGTGGGGACAGAAGAGAAATAAGGCAGGAGGGATGAGCAGAGGTATGAAAATTTGAAGGTGCAAAATTTGAAATGTCTATAGAACTTCCAGATGGAAAGGTCTACTATGCAGTTAGAGGTATGACAAAACATGAGAATTAGCCATCAACCTAAAATTGAGAGCTGAATCCATGGCTGAAGGATAGGAATAGTTGTAGAGAACGTAGAGAACATACATAGTGGGTAAAGGGCCAAGGACAGAATCAACAGTTAAGCATCAAAGGGACTCAGGTTTGTGTTTCTTGTTTTATTGTTTTTAAAAAAAAGTTTATTTATGTTTAAAGGAAGAGAGAGAGAGCATGTGCATGAGTGGGGAGGGGCAGAGATAGAGGGAGAGTGAGGATCCAAAGTGGGTTCTGTGCTGACAGCAGGGAGCCCAATGTGGGGCCTGAACTCATGAACTGTGAGATCATGACCTGAGCCGAAGTCGGATGCTTAACTAACTGACCCACCAAGGCGACCCTGTTTCTTGTTTGTTTTATTTACAATCAGCGGATGAGAATTAAAACCATGACTGTGATGTAAAAGAAGCCAAGAAACAAATGACAAATTTCTGGAAAAGAATGTTACTTGATTACATATATCTAACTCTTCCTCCTTATTTAAAAACTTCAAAATTCAAATAAGGAAATAAGGAAAAATAATTTATCTGCAAAGACTCTGAGAACAAAAAGCACATATATCCCACATTTGGGAAAATTTATTCAAGAAATAGTACAAATGAGATAGACAACATGGGAAATAGAAAAGAAAATCACCAAAGGCTAGATTGTGATGTTTCTAAGAAACTGTCTCTATGATCTGTGATCATTACTACCATCAACATTATCATCGCTATCAACTATTGAGTAGTTATTATTTGCCAGGTACTATAATAACTTCTTTAGCTATATTAACTTTTAAATTCCCCTTATAAGGCTACTATGTAGTGGCTACTATTATTATCCATTTAAAAAATAAGGAGGGGCGCCTGGCTGGCTCAGTCAGTAGAGCATGCAACTCTTGATCTAAGGGTTGTAAATTCAAGCCCCATGTATGGGAGAGAAACAGATTATACCCCCCTGCAGTGGGGAGGGCACTACAGTAATGGAGAAGGGAGAGAGACAAGACTAGCACACAGGGGAGCACATGGGGAAAATGAATCACCCACAGCAATTGGCTTGGGAAGTTAAAGGGCCCAAATTTCATGAGTTCTTGCAACCACAGGGCTTGAAGCCTATACTTTTATTTTTTAATGTTTATTTATTTTTGAGAGAGAAAGAGAATGAGCGAGAGAGAGAGAGAGAAAGAAAGAGAGAGAGAGAGAGAGAGAGAGAGAGAGAGAGAGAGAGAGAGAGAGAGAGAGAGAATGAGTGGGGGAGGGGCAGAGAGAGAGGGACACACAGAATCCGAAGCAAGCTCCAGGCTCCCAGCTGTCAGCACAGAGCCCGATGCGGTGCCCAAACACATGAGCCATGAGATTATGACCTGAGCTGAAATCGGACACACAACCAACTGAGCCACCCAAGCGCCCCAAAGCCTAGACTTTTAAAGGTTCGTGAGCTTGGCCCTGTGAGAGCTTGGAGGACATTGGAGCTATTCTTGGAGAAAAGGCAGGGCAAACATCCCACTGACATATGGTGTGGAAATAGCGATTTGAAGAGTGCCTGGGGCACACAGTTGGGAGGTTAGTTGCTCATCTTGGGAGTGTGTCACAGAAAGGCAGTGTTCATGGAGAGACCCACCTGGGAACAAAGGAACTAGCTGACACCATCTCCCTCCAGCACCCATCAGCATAAGCACAGGGCCACCTGCAGAAACTGTTAGAGTGCCCACACTCAATACCTAACTTGTGTACACCAAGTTTTCCCTTTGTTGTTCCAGAAGAAATGCCCCTCCCAGTTATGCTTGCCTCAGTCCCAGTTTGGGAGGTCTTTCCCCCACAGAAGACCAGCTCAAATCCCTGCCAACACTGTATTTCCTGACCTGGAAGTACTATGAGGCCTTGGTTCCCATGGCAGTGGCAACAGGTCTCATTTCACAAACAGACCAGAGCACACCCAGTTAAAATGCACCACATTCAGGCCAGGGCCCAAACGCTGCCCGTAACAGGCAAAGAGAGACTCTGCAGACAACTTGCCTGAAAGATAAAGCAGCTTGGACACAACAGCAGAGCTAAGCAGCACACATTGGATATACTCCCAGAAGCAACAGGCATCAGGAAACAGGGGACTCTATATAGCAGGGCACTACAGGACCTCTTCTTCATAAAGCCATTACCCTCAAGAACAAGAGATGTAGTTGACCCTTCTACCACACAGCAACAGGCACAGAGACTTGAGAGAAGAGGAGAGGAGAGGAGAGGAGAGGAGAGGAGAGGAGAGGAGAGGAGAGGAGAGGAGAAGAGAAGAGAAGAGAAGAGAAGAGAAGAGAAGAGAAGAGAAGAGATGAGACAAGAAGAGAAGAGAAGAGAAAATTTGTCCCAAATGAAAGAACAGGACAAGGCCATGGCTGGAGATCTAAGCAAACAGATATAAGTAACATGCCTGATGGAGAATTTAAAGCAATGATCATAACAATACTCACTGGATCTGACCAGGAGTGAAGACCATCAGTGAGACTATTAATACAGAGATAAGGAATAATAGAGCAGACATAAAGGGCTCAGTAAACAAAATGAGAAACACACTTGGTGGGATGAACAGCAGGCTGGATAATGCAGAGGAACAAATTGATGACCTAGAAGATAGAATAATGGAAAGTAATCAAGCTGAACAAAAGAGGAAAAAAAGAATTAAGCAAACTGAGAACACATTTAGGGAATGCAGTGACCCCATCAAACTTAGTAACACTTGTATCATACAAGTCCCAGAATAAGAAGAGAGAGGAAAGGGGGCAGAGAATTTATTTAAAGAAACAATAGGTGAAAACTTTTCTAATGTGGGGAAGGAAACAGAGATCCAGATTCAGGAGGTACAGGGAACCTCCAACAAAATCAACAAAAGCAGATCCACACCAACACACATTGTAATCATATTGGCAAAATATAGTAAGAAAGAAAAAATATTAAAAGCAGCAAGACAAAAGAAGATAGTTAAATAGAAAGGAAACCCCATAAAGCTATCAGTGGATTTTTCAGTAGAAACTTTCCAAGCCAGAAAGGAGTGGCATGACATATTCAAAGTGTTGAATGGATGCAGCCAAGAATACTCTATCCAGAAAAGCTATCATTCAGAATAGGAGAGATAGAGTTTCCCAGACAAACAAAAACTAAAGGAATTCATGACTCCTAAACAAGCCCTGGAAGAAATAAATATTAAAGGGGACTCTGAGTAGAAAGGAAAGACCAAAAATGACAATATGAAGATAGGAAACATAAAAGCAGTAAAAGTGAATGTTTCTATAAAAAATTAGTCAAGGAACTCGCAAAATAAAAGTGTGTAAAATATGACTACCATATATCTAAAACATGGGAAGGAGAGGAATAAAGAATGAATTCAAACTTAAATGACCTTCAATGTAATATAGACTGCTACATGTAGAAGACATTATATACAAATCTAATGGTAACCACAAATCAAAAACCACTAATAAATATGTAAAGAATATGTAAAGAAAAAAGAAAACCTAATATATCAGTAAAAAACCCCAGCAAACCATGAAAGACAAGAAAGCACCAGAGAAAATCTTCAGAAACAACCACAAAACAAGGGATAAAATGTCAATACATACATATCTTTCAATAATTACTTTGAATGTAAATGGACTAAATGCTCCAATCAAAAGACACAAGGTGACAGAATGGATTTAAAAAAAAAAAACAAAAAAACAAGACCCATCTATATGCTACCTATAAGAGATTCATTTATTTCTTAATATTTATTTTTGAGAGAGAGAGAGAGCACAAGCAGGGAAGGAGCAGAGAGAGAGGGAGACACAGAATCTGAAGCAGGCTCCAGGTTCTGAGCTGTCAGCATAGAGCCTGATGCAGGGCTTGAACCCATGAACTGTGAGATCATGACCTGGGTTGAAATCAGACACTTAATTGACTGAGCCAACCAGATGCCCAAAGACTCATTTTAGACCTAAAGACACTTGCAGATTGGGAATAAGGGGATGGAAAAATATTTATCATGCAAATGGATGTCAAAAGAAAACCAGAGTAGTGATACTTATAATGCAAAAACTAGACTTTAAAACAAAGACTGTAATAAAAGACAAAAAAGGATACTATATAACAATAAAGGGGACAATCCAACAAGAAGATATAACAATTGTAAATATTTATGCAGCCAACATGGGAGCACCCAGACATAAAACAGTTAATAACAAATATAAAGGTACTAATTGATAATAATACAATAATAATAGGGGACTCTAACACCCCACTTACATGAATGGACAGATCATCTACACAGAAAATCAACAAGGAAGCAATGGTTCTGCATGACACATTGGACCAGATGGATTTAACAGATATATTCAGAACATTCCTTTCTAAAAACACCAGAATACACATTCTTTTCTTTTTTAAAAAAGGTTTATTTATTTATTTTGAGAGAAAGAGATGTGGGAGGGGCAGAGAGAGGGAGAGAAAGAGAATCCCACGTAGGTTCTGCACTGTCAGTGTAAAGCCTGATGTAGGGCTCAAACTCATGAACCATGAGATCATGACCTAGGCCAAAACCAAGAGTCAAACGCTTAACCAGCTGAGCCACCCAGGCACCCCTACACATTCTTTCCAACTGCATATGAAATACTCTCCAAATAGATCACATATTAGGACACAAAACAATCCTCAAAAAGATTCAAAAAGATCAAAGTCATACCATCCATCTTTTCTGACCACAATGCTATGAAACTAGAAGTCTACCACAAGAAAAAAATCTGGAAAGACCACAAATACATGGAAGTCAAATAACATGCTACTAAACAATGAATGGGTCAACCAGGAAATAAAAGAAAAATTAAAAAGCACATGAAAACAAATGAAAATACAAACACAATGGTTCAAAACTTTTGGGATGCAGCAAAAGTGGCTTCTAAGAAAGAAGTTTATAGCAGTAAAGGCCTACTTCAAGAAGCAAGAAAAATCTGAAACAGTCTAAACTTACACTTAAAGGGTCTACCAAAAGAACAACAAATAAAACCTAAACCAGCAGAAGGAAGG
This sequence comes from Felis catus, assembly GCF_018350175.1. NCBI lineage: Eukaryota > Metazoa > Chordata > Mammalia > Carnivora > Felidae > Felis > Felis catus. Next base: position 16,802,449 of record NC_058382.1, on the reverse strand, counting down.
AAATTATAAAGATAAGAGCAGAAATAAATGATATAGATACTAAAAAAAACCAGAACGTATCAGTGAACCCAAGAGCTAGTTCTTTGCAAAAAATCAGTAAAATTAATAAACCGCTAGCCAGATTTAACAGAAAAAAAAAAGGATCCAAATAAGTAAAATCACAAACAAGAGAGGATAAATAACAACAAACACCATAGAAATACAATTATAAGAGAATATTATGAAAAACTATATGCCGACAAATTGAATAACCTAGAAGAGATGGATAAATCCCTAGAAATGTATAACCTACCAAAGCTGAAACAGGAAGAAATAGAAAATTTGAACAGACCAATTACCATCAATGAAGTTGAATCAGTAATCAAAAAACTCCCAACAAACAAAAGTGCAGGACCACATGACTTCAAAGGTGAATTCCAGCAAACATTTAAAGGAGAATTAATACCTATTCTTCTCAAACTATTCTAAAAACTAGAAGAGAAAGGAAAATTTCCAAATTCATTCTATGGGGCCAGCATGACCCTGATATCAAAACCAGAGAAAGACACCAGAAAAACTGAGAACTACAAGCCAATATCTTTGATGAACATAGATACAAAAATCGTCATTAAAAAAATAATTTATCATGATCAAGTGGGATTTATTCCTGGGATGCAACTGTGGTTCAAAATTCTCAAATCAATCAATGTCATACATCACATCAATAAGAGGAAGGATAAGAAACATATGATCATTTCACTAGAGCAGAAAAAACACTTGACAAAGTACAACACCCATTTATGATACAAACCTTCAACAAAGTAGGTTTAGAGGGAACATACCTTAACATAGTAAAGTCCATATACAAAAAATCCACAGCTAATATCATCTTCAATAGGGAAAAATTGAGAACATTTCCCCTAAGGTTAGGAACAAGACAAGGTTATCCACTCTCACCACTTTTATTCAACATGGTCCTGGAAGTCCAAGCCACAACAATCAGACAACAAAAGGAAATAAAAGGCATCCAAATCGGTATGGAAAAAGTAAAATTTGCACTATTTGCAGATGATGTGATACTATATAGAAAACCTGAAAGACTGTACAAAAAAATTGCTAGATCTGATCAATGAATTCAGTAAAGTCACAGGATACAAAATCAATCTATAGAAATCTTGCATTTCTATACGTCAATAATGAAGTAGCAAAAAGATAAATTAAGAAAACAATCCCATTTACAATTGCACAAAAAATAATAAAATACTAGGAATAAATCTAACCAAAAGATAAAAGATCTGCACTCTGAAAACTATAAAATACAAATGAAAGAAAATGAAAATGACAAAAGAAATGCAAAGACATTCCATGCTAATGGACAGGAAGAACAAATACTGTTCAAATGTCTATGCTACCCAGGCACCTGGCTGGCACAGTCCAAACAGCTTATGACTCTTGATCTTGGGGTCATGAATTCAAGCCCCATGTTGGGTGTAGAGATTGTTAAAAAACAATAAATATAAAACATAAATGTCTATTCTACCCAAAGCATCATACACGTTTAATCCAATCCCTATCAAACTACCCCTCAGCATTTTTCACATAACTAGACCAAACAATCCTAAAATTTGTATGGAACCACAAGAGACCCTGAATAGTCAAAAGCAATCTTGAGAAAGAAAAGCAGGGATGCTTACTTGGCTCAGTCATAAGAGCATGCAACTCTTGATCTTGGGGGCATCATGGGTTCAAGCCCCACGTTGGGTGTAGAGATTACTTAAATAAAAACTTACAAACGGGCACCTGGGTGGCTCAGTTGAGTATCTGACTTTGGCTCAGGTCATGATCTCACGGTCTGTGGGTTCGAGCCCCACGTCAGGCTTTGAGCTGAGGGTGTGGAGCCTGCTTGGGATTCTCTCTACCCTTCTCTCTCTGCCCCTCCCCCACTTGCACACACACGCTCTAACTGAATACACTTTAAAAATTTTTTTTAAAAATTAAAAACAAAGAAAAAAGAAAAGAAGAAAAGCTGGAGGTATTACAATTCCAGGCTTCAAGTTATATTACAAAGCTATAGAAGTCAAAACAATATGGTATGGCACAAAAACAGGCATAGATCAATAGAACAGAATAGAAAATCTAGAAATAAACCTACATTTATATGGTCAATTAATCTTGGTGACAAAGCAGGAAAGAATATCCAATGGGAAAAAGATAGTCTCCTCAATGAATGGTGCTGGGAAAACTGGACAGCAACATCAAAAGAACAAAAGTGGAACAGTTTTTTACATTATGTAGAAAAATGAATTCAGAATGGATTAAAGATTGGGCACCTGGGTGGCTCAGTCAGTTAAGTGTCTGGCTTCGGCTCAGGTCACGATCTCACGGTTCGTGAGTTCGAGTCCCACGTCAGGCTCTGTGCTGACAGCTCAGATCCTGAAGCCTGCTTCAGATTCTGTGTCTTCCTCTCTCTGTGCCCCTCCTTAGCTTTCTCTCTCTCTCTCTCAAAAATAAATAAAACATTAAAAAAAAAAAAAGAATGGATTAAAGATCTAAATGGGAGACCTGAAAACATAAAATCTTAAAAGACAGCACAGGCACTAATTTCTCTGATATCAGCTGTAGCAATTTTTTTCTCTACAGGTCCCTGAGGCAAAGGAAACAAAAACAAAAATAGACTTGTGCCCCAGCGGTGGAGATATGAAGGCTCTCCCCATACCTCCTGTTGATCTCGTTGGTACTTGCCCTCACTCTCCTCTCCTGGCCCCCATGGAGAAGTTGTAAATCATCCAGAAGGTGAAGCTGGGCTGGGCAGGCCAAACACTACAGTGACATAGCCATCTGCATGAAGGCCATGACTCAGCAGGGTGCTGAGCTGTGCAACAAGGAACACAACCTGCTCTCAGTGTCCTACGAGAACATGGTCAGGGCTGCAGGTCCATGTGGAGGGTCATCTGGAGCAGTGACCAGAAAACTGACACCTCAGACAAGAAGTTGCAGTTGATTAAGGACTACTGGGAGAAAGTGGAGTCTAAACTGAGGTCCATCTGCACCATGGTGCTAGAATTGTTGGATAACTATTTAACAGCCTATGCAACTAATTATAAAAAGTAAGGTCTCCTATCAGAAAATGAAGGGAGATTACTTCAGGTATCTTGCTGAAGTTGCATATGGTGTTTATTGAAAACAAATGATCGATAATTCCCAAGGAGCTTACCAAGAGGCTTTTGATATAAGCAAGAAAGAGATGCAGCCTATACCCAATCCACCTCGGGCTGGCTCTCAACTTTTCTGTATTTAAATATGAGATATTTACTAACCCAGACCTTTCCTGAACACTGGCTAAAACTGCTTGAGGACACTGCAGAACTTGATACACTGAATGAAGATTCATACAGAGACAACACCCTCATCATGCAGTTGAGGCATGTTAATAGAGACAACCTAACCTTATGGACATCAGACAGTGTAGTAGAAGAATGGGATATGGCAGAAGGGGCAGAAAACTAAAAGCATATAAGGTGTCATCCTTCTTCCCTACAAGAAACCTTTTTACTCATCTCCATTCCTTATTCTATTTGGATTTCCTACAGCAAAGAAACCCATTCATGTGTATGGAATCAACTGTTTATAGTCTTTTCACACTGCAGCTTTAGGAAAACTCCATTCCTTGATTGTGTTTGTCTTGGTGTTCTTGCTGTGCAGTTACTGCTGTAGAAAAGTATTAATAGGTTCATTTCATATAAACATTGATAACATTCAAACACTTATGTAGAGGACTAAAAATGTATTTGGTATTTAAGTAATCCGAACCAGTTCTGCAAGTGACTGTGTTTTATATTACTATGAAGGTATGAAGATGCTGGGCGCCTGGGTGGCTCAGTCAGTTAAGCATCCGATTCTTGGTTTCCACTCAGGTAATGATTTCATGGATCGTGAATTTGAGCCCTACGTCAGGCTCTGAACTGACAGTGCAGAGCCTGCCTGAGGTTCTTTCTTTCTCCCTCTCTCTGCTCCTCTCCCACTCTTACTGTCTCTGTCTCTCTCAAAAGAAATATACTTAAAAAAAAAAAAAAAGAAAATATAGTTCATTACACTTTATAAGTGTTCTACATAACTTAATTTCTACTTTCCCTCCCTTACTCTCCTTCAGGGGTTTCCTTTCAGTAAGCAACTTTTCCACGCTCTTAATGTACTTGTTTTCGGTAGGAATCCAGAAGTATTAGATTAGACAATCCAGAAGTATTAGTATTAGATTAGTATTTGACATTTCTGTGCTCGGGGTCACAAATTGAAATGCCTCCTTTATCATATATGATGGAGGACTTGTCTAGCTGTGACAACAAGAAGTTTCCTTCAATATTCATTTGTTGCTGTTTAAGTTGACAACTGCCCAAGAAAAATTCACCTACACCTCCAAAAAAAGAAAAGCAAAAATAAAAGTATTGGGACTACAGCCACATAAAAAGCTTCTGTACAGCAAAGGAAACTATCAACAGAACTAAAAGGCAACCCATGGAATGTGAAAATATATTTGCAAATGACATATCTGATAAAGGGTTAGTATCTAAAATATATAAAAAACATAAAACTCAATACCCCAAAACCAAATAATCCAATTAAAAAATGGGCAGGAGACTACAATGAAAAGACTACAAAGAAAGATCACCACACACTTGTCAAAATGGCTAAAATCAACAACACAAGAAACCACTGGTGTTGGTGAGGATGTAGAGATAGGAGAACCCTCTTACACTATTAGTGGGAATGCAAACTGGTGTGGCCACTCTGGAAAACAGTATGGAAGTTCCTCAAAAAGTTAAAAATCAAACTGTCCTACAATCCAGCAATTAAACAATTGGGTATTTACCCAAAGAACACAAAAATGCTAATTCAAAGGGATACATGCACCTCTGGGGCACCTGAGTGGCTTAGTCAGTTAAGCATTTGAGTCTTGATCTCAGCCCAGGTCTTGATCTTAGGGTCATGAGTTTCAGCCCCGCACTGGTCTCTGCACTGGGTGTGAAGCCTACTTAAAAATAAACAAAAAAACAAAACAAAAAGCAAAGAGATACATGCACCCCTATGTTTATTGCAGCATTGTTTATGATAGCCAAGACATGGCAGCATGTATACACACACACATACATATATACGTGTGTGTGTGTGTGTATACACACACACACACACACACACACACACATATATATATATATATATATATATATATATATATATATATATGCTGGAATGTAATTTAGTTATAAAAAAGAATGAAATCTTGCCATAACATGGATGGTCTAGAAAGTATAATGCTAAGTGAGATAATTCAGTCAGAGAAAGACAAATACCGTATGATTTCAGTCATATGTGGAATTTAAGGAATAATATGAGCAAAGAGAAAAAACAAAGAGAGAGAGTGCAAACCAAGAAATAGACTCTTAACTATAGAGAACAAACTGATGGTTACCAGAGGGAAGGTAGGTAGAGGATGGGTAAAATGGGTGATGGGAATTAAGGAGTGCACTTGTCATGATGAGTACCAGGTGATTAAAACAAAAACTTAAAAAAAAAAAAAAGGATAGTACAGTGAGAATGTCTCATCAGAAACAGATGAATAAAGAGACAGAGTTATAAAAGGAGCCAAATTCTGAAATTAAAAAGTACAATAACCGAAGTGAGAAATTCACTAGACAAGCTTAGAAGATCTGAATTGGCAAAATGAAGAATTAGCAAACTTGTAGACTAAAACAAGATTACACAATCTGAGGACCAAACAGGAGAAAGTATGAAGAAAAATAAATGGAACCTCAGAGAAATGTGGGACATCAAGTACACTATCAAATATATACATCAAGTATACCAATATACACATGGTAAAAGTACTAAAAGGACAAGAAAAAGATAAAGGTATTAAAAAACATGCCAAGAAATAGCTGAACACTATCCAAATTTGATGAAAAATACTCTATGAATCCAAGAAACTAAATGAGCTCCAAGTAAAAACATACACATACACACACACATCCAGATAAATCATAGCAAAAATGCTGAAGGCCAGAGACAAAGAGAAAATCTTAAAAGCAAAGTTATACTGGAGTAAGGCAAATGACACCCGTTGGGAACTCCAACCCATATGAACAAATGATGAAAACTAGAATGGGACACCTGGGTAGGATCCAACTCTTGATTTCAGCTCAGGTCATGATCTCACAGTTCATGGGATTGAGTTCTGTGTCAGGCTCTGTGCTGACAGCATGACAGCGTGGACTTGGGATTCTCTCTCTGTCTGCCCCTACCCTGCTCACTCTCTTTCTCTTAAAATAAATAAACATTAAAAAAAAAGATATAATATGAAATGCATTGGATTTGTAACATGGATGTAATACACGTAACAATAATAATACAAAAAACAGAAGAGAGAATAGAGCTAGAGTAATGTCTCTATATCTTACTGGAATTTAGCATAAACTTGAAGATTCTTGTAAGTTAAAATGTATATGATAGGCCCTAGAACAAGCACAGAGAAAAACATAGTCAAAAATAATTTAAAAAGTTAAAATTTTATAGAAAACATTTACTTAAGGGAAAAAATAAGCAGTAAAGGAGAAACAAAAAAGACATGAACATAGAAAACATAAATCCAACAATTTTAGTGTTAACATTAGTAGTAAATGGATTAAACAATAAAAAAAAAAAGGGTAGACACTGTCAGACCTGAGCTAAGATCAAGAGTTGGATGCTTAACCAACTGAGCCACCTAGGCGCCCCGGGAACACAGATGTTTATAGCAGCTTTATTCAGAATTACCAAACTTAAAAGAAACCAAAATGTCCTTTAGTAGGTGAATGGATAAATAAACAGTGGTATATTCAGATAATGGAATATCATTCAGCACTAAAAAGAAATGAGCTATCAAGCCATGAAAAGACAGGGAGGAACCTTATAATGCATATTACTAAGTGAAGGAAGCTGATCTGAAAAGGCTATATACTGTATGATTCTAACTATGTGATGTTCTGAAACAGGCAAAACTACTATGGAGACAGGAAAAAGATCATTGATTGCCAGCAGTTGGTGGAGGAGAGAGGAGCAATGAATAGAAAACAGAGGATTTTTAAGTCAGTGAAAATACTCTGTATGATACTATAATGATGAGTACATGCCATTATAAACTTGTCTAATTCCATCAACTGCACAAAATCAAGAGTGAACCCCAATGTAAACTATAGGTTTGGGGAATATAGGTCCACAAATTGTAATAAATGTACCAATCATTCTGGTGGAGAATATTGATAATATTCTGTCATGCAGGCTGTGCATGCATGGGGACAAGGAGTATATGGGAAATCTCTATACTTACAACTTTGCTATGAACCAAAAACTGCTCTTTAAAAACAAATAGAGGTGACTGGGTGGCTCAGTCAGTTAAGTGTCCGACTTTGGCTCAGGTCATGTTCTCACAGTTCATGGGTTTGAGCCCTACATCGGGCTCTGTGCTGACAGCTCAAAGCCTGGAGCCTGCTTCGGACTCTCTGTCTCCCTCTCTCTCTGTCCCTTCCTGCTCATGCACTCTCTCTCTCTCTCAAAAATAAATAAACATAATTTTTTTTAAAAAACAGACAAAAATATATAAAAATGATTATGAAGGATTTATCCCAGGAATGCAATATTGGTTTAACACCTGAAAGTCAATTAATGAAATACATGGTATCAACAGAATAAAGAACAAAAACCACATGATCATCTCAACAGATGCAGAAAAAGCACTTAACAAAACCCAAAATTTGGGGGCACTTGGGTGGGTCAGTCCATTGAGCGTCGGACTTCGTCTCAGGTCACTATCTCATAGTTCATGGGTTTGAGCCCTGCATTGGGCTCTGTGCTGATAGTTCAGAGCCAGGAGTCTGCTTCAGATTCTCTCTCTCTCTCTCTCTCTCTCTCTCTCTCTCTCTGCTCCTCCCCTGCTTGTGCTCTCTCAAAAATAAATAAACATTAAAAAAAAAAAACCTCCAACATCTTTTCATGATAAAAACACTCAACAAACTAGCAAAAAAATGGAAACTTCCTCAATGCTATATAAAGCATCTACAGAAAATCTACAGCTAACATAATAAATGGTAATAGACTAAATGCTTTCCTGTTAAGGTCAGGAGCAAGACAAGGATGTACACTTTTATTCAACATTGTGATGAATGTTTTAGACAGAGTAATCAGGCAAGAAAACGAAATAAAAGGCATCCAGATTAGACGGAAAAAATAAAACTATTTTCATATGGCATAATTTTGTATATAGAAAATCTAAGGAATCCACTACAATTCTATTAGAACTAATAAACAACTAAGTGAGTTTGCAGGATATAAGATCAACACAAAAACCTCACCTGTATTTCTAGACACTTGTAGAGAACATCCAAAAATGAAATAAAGGGGCATCTGAGTGGTCCAGTCAATTAAGCGTCTGACTCTTGATCTCGGCTCAGGTTGTGATTTCATGCTTTGTCATTTCGAGTCCCGTATTGGAATTCATGCTGACAGTGGGGAGCCTGCTTGGGATTCTCCCTCTCTCTCTCTCTTTCCCTCTCTCTCTCTCTCTGCCCCTCCACTGCTCATGTGCTTGCACCCTCTCCCTTTGTCTCAAAATAATAAATAAACAAAAAATAAAATTAAGAAAACAATCCCATTTACAATAGCATCAAAAAGAATAAAATACTTAAGGACAAATTTAACAAATACTTGTCAAACTTACATTCTGAAAATTATAAAATATTATTGAAAGACATTTTAAAGACCTAAAAAAAAGAAAAACACCCCATGTGCACGGATTGTAAAACAATATTAGATGACAATACACCTCAAACTGATCTACAAATTCAATGGAGTCCCTATCAAAATACCAGTTGCCTTTTTTTTTTTTTTACAGAAATGGCGAAGGTGATCCTAATAAAATTCTTATAAAAATGCAAGGGACACAGAACAGTCAAAACAATCATGAAAAAGGAAAAAAAAAACAAACCTGGAGGACTCAACACTTCCCAATTTCAAACATAATACAAAGCTACAATAATCAAGACAGTTACGGTACTAGCATAAGTATAGACATATGAGATCAATGTGAATAAAGCAGAGATTTCAGAAATGAACCCTCACATTTTAGTGATTTTAGGCAAAGGTGCCAAGACAATTCACTGGGGAAAAGAATAGTCTTTTCAACACGTGTGCTGGAGCAACCAGATTATCTAAATGCAAAACAGTGAAGTTGAATCCCTACCTCATATCAGGTACAAAAATTAACTCCAAGTGAATCAAAGACCTAAAGCTAAGAGTTAAAACTATACAATTTTTAGAAGAAAACATAGGTGTAGGAGCTTCCAGGTTGGTGAATACAGGGAGGTGTGTTTGGAGAGAGGAGGGAAGCTCTATGCTGAAGGAGAGATCTGGCTGAAACGTAAAACAGGGATGAGATGAAAAAGGAAATGGGCAAGATCAAGGAATGCCAACATAACAGAGATTCAACTATAGAATTAAAATACCCAGGAGATAAAAAATATTTTTTAATAGATATTGGAGGGTATAAAGGACAGAGCTGTCAATGTGACCATGGACATGAGAACTAAGAAGCTCTCCTAGGATGCAAAGTAAAATAACAAAGAGATGAAAATGTTGAAAGAGGATGACAAATATGGAGGATAGAGAATGGATCTAATCCAAAAACTATACTCAATTTTGTAAGATGATGACAAATATGGAGATGGAGAATGAAGATTTAATCTAAACACTATACTCAATGTATTGTATACACGATACAAAGTAAAACCAAAGGCACAAATGAAAAAGAATTAAAGGAGCTGAAATAAAAAGAGATATTATGACAATGTTAGTGGGTGTTAATTGTAATCTTGAATTAGGCAATGGATTTTTGATATGACACCAAAAGCATAAGCAACAAAAGGGGGAAAAAATGGACGTTAGATAAATATAAAAATTTTGTGCTTTCAAGGCCATCATCAAGAAAGTGAAAAGACAATTCACAGCCTCGACTTGAGCTGTTGGGTAGCCTCAAGTCTGCTCCTCATGTATTCATTCAGGTGAAAGGGCAGCAGTTTCCTGGGGCAAGCTCTTCACTTGACTTCGTTCATGTACTTTAGTGATCTGGCAAGACCAGTTGACCTGCATCCCAAAGCAGAGCCCCAAACCCACATAGTCAACCTACAGATGCCAAGCATGATAACAGAAGCAGAAAAGCAGAACAGATATCTAATTAACACATACCTAACTGGAAAAAAATTTCAAAGTACTAGGCTCTCAAAGTAGAGCTCGATTTAGACATTTTTCCTGGTTAACAGTGAGGCTGTAGAGTCTGACATCAAAATTTACTGGCTTCAAAATTTACTAATTGTGTGACCTCAACAATAGCCAAATTTGAGTCTCAGTTTCCTCATCTGTAAAGTGTCATTTTCCTCAACAGGTTGACGTAAGAACTAAAGGAGACAAAAAATGAGAAGCACTCAGAACTAAGCATGGGACCCAGTAATCATTCAATGTTTTAGGAATATATAATCCCTAAGGAATATAAAGTATAACAAAGATAAGGAAAAACAACAAAAGAGAAAATGCATTTTTCATGAGTTCTAATAAATTAGCATCAAAACATCTTTTCCACTAAATCTAGTAAATGAGCATAAATCTCACAGAGGAAAAAAAACAAATGAAGATCACACTCCTGAAAAAACATATAAAACAAGTAACAAAAGACCTTGAAATAAATATGGGTTAATTTCTGACTGTATAAAAAGATGAGTCAGTGCTTTAAAATAGTCTACTTTCCTAAGATGTTAACTCTCTTTACATATATATGTTAAAAATGCCATATTAGTAGTAAGGAACAAAGAGATTGAACCTTAAAAAACATAAATTCAAAGTTTGTGTCATGGGACACCTGGGTGGTTTAGTCTGGTTAAGCGTTCGACTCTTGATTTCCGCTCAGGTCATGATCTCACAGCAGTGAGATAGAGCCCAGTGTGGAGCCTGCTTAAGATTCTCTGTTCCTGTCCCTCTGCCCCTCCCTGACTCTCTCTCAGACTCTCTCTCCCTCAAAAAACAAAACAAAAACAAACAAAAAAATCCCACAAATTTTGTGTCATTAAGTTTTATTCCTTTTCCTGTCAAAAAAAAAAAAAAAGATGGGTATCCCCATAGCCCTGGCAACAAGATTTAACATCTCCAAAGTTCTTGCTTGTACCACAGCACTTTCCTCTCCATTTTTAAGATACTTAATAGACAAATCTTTTTAAAAAATGACAAAGTTTACAATAAAGGCATAAAGGCAATTGCATGTCACTTCTGTAGTATATATGATGCTGGCAACTTTTTCTAAAAAATTATTTTTTCCTAAAGTTACACAAATATTAGGGATACCTGGGTGGCTCAGTCAGTCAAACGTGCGACTCTTGATTTTGGCTCAGGTCATGATCTCGTGGTTTGTGAGTTCAAGTCCCAAGTTGGGCTATGCACTGACAGCATGGATACTTCTTGGGATTCTCTTTCTCTCCCTCTTTCTCTGCTCTCCCCACCTCATGCTCACTCTCTCTCTCTCTCAAAGTAAATAAACTTTAATTAATTGATTAGCTATATTTTTTTAATGCTTATTGTTTTAACGCCCAACCAACTGAGCCATCCAGGTGCCCCAATAAATAAACTTTAAAAAGATTACAGAACAGGGTGCCTGGGTGGCTCAGTTGGTTAAGCATCTGACTTCAACTCAGGTCACGATCTCGCAGTTTGTGGGTTCAAGCCCCTCATCGGGCTCTGTGCTGACAGCTCAGAGCCTGGAGCCTGCTTCGGATTCTGTGTCTCCCTGTCTCTCTCTGCCCCTCCCCTGCTCATGCTCTGTCTCTTTCTGTCTCTCAAAAATAAATGTTAAAAAAAATTTTTTTTTAAGATTACACAATTTCTTTATCCATTCATCAGTTGATGGACATTTAGGCTCTTTCCACAATTTGGCTATTGTTGAGAGTGCTGCTATGAACATTGGGGTACAAGTGCCCCTATGCATCAGTACTCCTGTGTCCCTTGGGTAAATTCCTAGCAGTGCTATTGCTGGGTCATAGGGTAGGTCTATTTTTAATTTTCTGAGGAACCTCCACACTGCTTTCCAGAGCGGCTGCACCAATTTGCATTCCCACCAACAATGGAATACTATGTGGCAATGAAAAGAATGAAATATGGCCTTTTGTAGCAACGTGGATGGAACTGGAGAGTGTGATGCTAAGTGAAATAAGCCATACAGAGAAAGACAGATACCATATGGTTTCACTCTTATGTGGATCTTGAGAAACTTAACAGAAACCCATGGGGGAGGGGAAGGAAAAAAAAAAAAGAGGTTAGAGTGAGAGAGAGCCAAAGCATAAGAGACTGTTAAAAACTGAGAACAAACTGAGGGTTGATGGGGGGTGGGAGGGAGGGGAGAGTGGGTGATGGGTATTGAGGAGGGCACCTTTTGGGATGAGCACTGGGTGTTATATGGAAACCAATTTGACAATAAATTTCATACATTGAAAAAAAAATAAAGTGTAAATAGTTTAAAACTCAAAAAAAAAAAAAGATTACACAAATATTAAATATTCCTTTAAGAACTTAGAGCATGACACACAACATTTTTTCATATTTCTTCTTGGCTATTTTATATCCTTACTTTTCAAACATATTCTAGACTCAGTTTGAATGGACTTGCCTTATAATAAGAAAAATATTTAGAATCTTTACTAAGTCTAAAGATTAATTTAAAATTAAATTGGTTTAATAGTGATGGATCTTATCCAAAACATATGCTTTAAAAATGTATTGAAATCCTCTTTTAGGCCACATTAATATTTTAAGTTTTTTTCTCCCATATTTTTTTCCTTATGTTTTTTTTTCTACTCTTACTATCTTCCATTTTATTTATTTTTAGTTTATTTATTTTATTTATTGAGAGAGAGAGAGAGAGAGAGAGAGAGAGAGAGAGAGAGAGAGAGAGAGAGAGAGAATCCCAAGCAGGATCCACACTGTCAGCATAGAGCCTGATGCAGAGCTCAGACTCACAAAGTGTGAGATCATGACCTGAGCTGAAACCAAGTCGGATGCTTAACTGGTTGAGCCACCTATGTGCCCCTCTTCCATTTTATTTTTGAGCTGGTTGTGATTTATATATAGAATGCTATTGGTTTTATATAAATTAATTTTGTGTCCATATGAGATTGAGTTCTATTATTTCTCTTCAGCTGCCCACGTCCATAACTGTATCATCTAGATATCATAATTTTGCACACACCTTCCCAATTTGTATCTCACATTTTTTTCTCTTTTTACATGACTAGGCATATAGAATTATAGTAAATAAATGTGGTAGCATGGGGGTTTATGGGTTTGAGCTGCGGATTGGGCTCTGTGCTGTCAGCATGGAGCCTGCTTCTGGTCCTCAGTCCCGTCTCTGTTCGTCCCCGACTTGCTGTCTTTCTCTTTCAAAAATAAATAAAACATTAAAAAAAATTAAAAAAATAAAAAATAAATAAAATTCAAGTGGAACCACAGGGGTTCCAAAGTAGCTAAGAAATTTCTAAAAGACTATGAACAACATATGTGTGGTGTGTGGTGGGAGATGGGGAAATCCTTGCCTATGTAACAGGGTTATTTTAAAATTATGGTAATTAAAACAATGTAAACACACCCACAGACAGAAGTATAGTACTGGTATAGATGTAGACAAATAGAATAAAGAAAGAGAATAAAGAGCCTAGAAACAATTAAGCATGTACACGATAAAGGTGGCATCACAAAGGAAATATCTATTTAACAACGGTGTTGGAACAACTGGTCTACACGCAAAAATGGTCTGTTTTCTTTTGAAAACAGACTATCTCTATAACCTAACATTATGAAAGCTATCTTAGAATGGGGTGCTTAGGTGGCTCAGTTGGTTGAGCATCCAACTCTTGATTTCATTTCAGGTCATGATCTTACAGTTCATGGGATTGAGCCCCATATCGGGCTCTGTGCTGACAGCACAGAGCCTGCTTGGAATTCTCTCTCTCCCTCTTTCTCTCTCTGCCCCTCCCCTGCTTGCATGCACTGTCTCTCAAAATAAATAAACTTAAAAAAAAAAAAAGCTATCTTAGAAAAGACCAACATTGGCAATTCATGAAAGAAAGGACTATTAAATACTGATGCTGTATATTGACTGAATTCTTATTGTATATGGCCCATATTTACAATATGCTAAATGTAACTATCCAAATTTAAAGTGTCTATACAACAAAAGATACAAAACAACATAAAAATGATAGATTAGGCAAAGGTATCTATATAAATCTTAATGCTAAAACAGGCATTCTTAAAATTCCCTAAAATCAAGTAGAAAAAAGACTAATATAAAATGAACAAATAATATGAACAGTCAATTGCATTCCTTCATTCATGAGTGGGCTTCAATCTGTACAGTATCATGGTGTGGTCCTAGAGCCAGGTTGTATGGTTTGAATTCTGGCTTTAATATACACGTCATACATGAAATTATGCCAACTTCTTAACCTTTGTGCTTTACTTCCTTCCTTGGTAAAAACTAAAATAATAATATCTACTTTACAAGCTTCTGATAATGATTACATGAAATAAGCTATGTAAAGTTTATAGCATAATACACCTGGCACATAATAAAGCTATTATTGTCATAGAAAAATTTTTCTAGCTGCTTTTCTAGCTGTAGTCTATTCACACATAAATAAAAATTACCATGGACTAGATTTATATCCGTACTGTAGAATGAATTTGGGACTGCAAGCCCAGGAACAGAGGCAGTCTATTTCTATTTGATAGTCCAAAACATTTCGCTTTCATATCTGACAAGAGCTATTATGAATTTTTTGATAGCTATGAGTATCCCACTTGCAGACCACAACTGCTTGATCTCCAGATTTCTACTACATAGACAAAATGCATGTGTGAACTAATTATTTGGAATCTTCTTATAAAAGATGGTCATTACCCACCAATTCAAAATACGCCTAAAAAATGTAACTGCAAATCTGAACAGTCTTTTTCTTTTTGACATTAACATTTTAAAATATTTACTGGCCACCTTCATTTCTTCCAACTGCCTCTTCATGTTCTTCATGATATTTTCTGTTTTCTTAATTATTGGTTTTTAAGAATTATTAGTATATTTATGCGGCATTACAAAAGCTGTTCCCTTTTATAAAGGCAAAATAAGCTGTTTGCCTTATTACAGTGTTTAAGGGTTTTACCAAAGAGAAGGATTAATTGTATGAACCCAAACCAGGCATATTCTCTTTTATCTCATTGGTTTCATATGTCAAACTAAAAAGGCAATCAATGAATACAGCCAACATATCCCAAGGCCTTTTCAGGTGGGAAGGACTTCTACAGCTAACAATTATTAACAATACTATCATTTATGGAGCACTTACTATATGCATTGAACCCTCCCAATATTCCTATGGGATAAGTATTATTATAATTCCCATTTATAAACAATTAAAGCCAAAGAGATTAAGAAACCTGCCCATAACATGCACTTAGTAAGTTGCTGGGCCAAGATTTGAACCTAAGTCTCCACAGGCCTAGGGAAGCACTCTGCCAACAGGAGAAATAACTGCATGAACCACATGATCACACATCCAAAAGAAGTGTGTTTGTGTGTCTCAGGATGGAAAGTATAAGCTGAGAAAGAGAGGCAGCGAAATGGATAATATTTAAACCACAGAGGTGTAAGGGATTCTAGAATTGGAAACAAAAAGAATTAAGAGCAAAGGAGAACAAGTCATTCTGCAAGAAGACAAAGAATACTGCATCCTCTGAGTCAATAATAAAAAAAAAATGTGGAAAGCTATGGATAAGAGAACTAGATTTTTCCATAGAATGTTAGTATGTTTTAGCTCAATTTGTAATAATCTCAACTGAAGAAAATATATATGTAGGATCATTTTAAAGATGTGTTCTATTTACTCTTCCAGATAATTTTAGTTTTTAATCTTTGGCCAGGACAGACTTTGAAAAAATCTAAGCTTAAAAGTATAAGAATGATGGTGCCAATGAAAAGCTTTCTCTTTCCTTCCTTCCTTAATAGCTTTTTCCTCATAAACAGTGCAAATTATGGAATAAACTTTGTGTCACAGTTTGCTTTTGTTCCTCCCACTCATATTCAAATTGAACTCAACTTTAATAACTTTGTATGGGCCTGTTTCTGTATAGCCGTATCCCAAATTTTACCTGGTTCTGATCTTCCATCTGTATTTTTCCTCACCTTAATTTTCATCAATTTAGTTTTTTTCCAATATACTGGTATGTTAAGGTAACCCACTACTACTGCATTGTAAAATAATACAGGAAACAAATAAATGCTTAAAACGTACAAGAGACCTGGTCATATCGTCTTCTTCCTCCAAAAGGTCAGAGTCCTGAGAATGCCAAGCTGAGGGAAGAGAAATAAAGCAAATTTACTTCAGAGCTCCAGACAAAGGACTATAGAAATCTTCAGTACCAGGTGGCTATAATATCATCTATAATGATCCTCAAAGCACTGAGAAATGTTAGTGACCACTAGGCTATAGAGATGCTGAAATGTACATAAAAGATTAATGTAATCATACAGGGTCCAATGGGAATTTATGAAAGGCTAAGTACAGGGTGCCCAATGAATTTATTGACAATATAGCTTTTCCCTAGGAACCTGTTATTTTATTCTTACTAGGAAATTTATTTCAAGTACATACTAATAAATACTACAAAGATTAAAAAATTATATAATTTATGAAGCACTGCAAAAAACGTGGGAAAACTTTCATCAGAGACAAGTTATAGGCATTGTGAAACATTCTTATGATGGAAAAAATAAAATGCGATCATGATTCTAATGATATTTTCAAACAATTTAATTTAAATTTTAATCTAAAAAACTCATAGAAGAGTGCATATTTGCATTTACTTCTGCCCTCTTCCAAACCCAACCATGATGAAAGTAAAGGAACAAAGGAAGCTGAATTTCACAAGGATAAAGAATATAGAGACTTCAGCAGATAAGAGATATCAACAAAATTTTAGAAGCTAGAGACAGATGACTGTTATCTAATTAACTAGAGAAAGCTGCAGCTTAAGTGAGGGTGGGGGAAGGGTGGGGAAACCATGGCAGAACCCTTGAAAGGCTTAGGAATGGGGCACTAGGTACCAGGAGTATGGGATGAGAACCAAATGCAGGGATGGGAACAGGAGCAATGTAGAGAAAATAAGGGAATTAAAGTGAAAGTTGTAATGTTGAAAGATGAGGTATCCTCCCTCTCCCCCCTCATCACTTCCTACCCTTATTTGCCTTCCCAAAGCATTTCTGGCTTACACTCCTCAAGCAAAATCTAGGACTTCTTGCTGGGAAAACTGACCAGCCCACCCCCCCCCACCCCAAAATAGATGCATATCCTGGCATCTGGTCAACCTTCAACCTCTAATAACACCATATTAGAAAGAAGGACTAGGAGAAGGTGAGTGGGGGAAGGGTAGGATGAGGAAGACAAAAAAGAGGTTAGGTAGAAAACAGAGATAAATCCCTATCTCCATTGTCAAAAGTCACCAGGAAATATCTAAAACTGAGAAATCAAGCATGAGCTGTATGAGGATGTTATTAGGAAAGTGGAACTGAACACCAAAATGTTCAAAATGGTTGCTTCTAGGGAGTGGGATCAAGGGATGAGAAAGGATAGAGTAGGACATTTTGCTTATGGTTATATATTTGACAGCCCTTTACAAAAAAATCTAAATGTAAGAGAGATAGAAATTACATTTAAAATACTTATTTAAAAAAATCAAGTGAATAAATAAAAAACAAATGTCTACCCTGCACAGTCAATTATCACCAATATGAACTTTCTTGTTAGGAGTACTGAATTTCCTAACTCTTTTTACTCTTTCTGCCCCTCAATGTACAGCCTTTCTCTCCTAAACTCTGCTCATCTCTGAACCACCTCACCTCTCCTTTCCATCATCTGGGTAAAACGCTCCACTGTCACACAGCTACTGCTGATGTCTCAAGGTTGAGAAGTCATTCAGGCTTTGCCCACTCAGGGCAGAAGGGTTAAAATAAGCTGCAGATCCAGCAATTCCAGGCTCCACTCTATCTCAGGACTCTCCAGCCTCCAGGAGAGGTGTCAGGTCAGAAGGTCTCCTTCTATGATGGATACCTGTCCTCCAGGTTTCCTTTTAGTTATATCACAGATCTGTCTTATCTTTGTGGAGGGAGGACCTGTGGGCTTATGATACAAATCCAATTTACTTGTTTTTTCTCACTAGATCCCTATGGTAACCAGCCTCCAAGATGGCTCCTAATGATCACTGCCTTATGGTATTCATGTTTTTTGTACACCCTTCCCATGCTGAATAGAGTCGATCTGTTTAACCAATAGGATGTTGCAGAAATGACAGTGTGTGACTTCCGAAATTAAGCAATATATGACATTGTGGTTTTTATATTGTACATTTTTGAACCATGCACTTTGAGAGAAGCCAGCCACCATTCCATGAAGACACTCAACCACCGATAGGGAGAGGCTCCTGCCCTCAGCTAACACTAGCTTGCCAGCCACCTAGGAGGCAAATCCTCCACCTCTAATCTAGTCTTCCAAAGACTGCAGCTTTGTCAACATCTTGACTGCGGCTTCATGAAATATCTGAGCCACAGTATCCAGATAAATTGTTCCTCATTCCCCACAGAAAGTGAGACAATAAATATTTCCTGTTGTTTAAGCCACTAAATTTTAAGGTAATTTGTTACACAATAGTAGATAACTAATACAGCCCCAAACAAGTAACTTCCTTGCTTATAATTCACATTCATTGGAATCACTGACCAGAGAGGCTGGATCCAGAGACAGCAGAAATCTGGAGGAAAACCCAAAGACTTAGCAACCTAGGTTGAACCAAGTGCTCAGGAGAAACACCAAGACTATAGATAAACAAGGTAAACACCACAGTGATGTTCACATAGTGTCTGCTCTTCAAATATCTTCTGTGAACATAAAGGTGCAGACCCTGTGCAGAGACAAATACAAAGGTGAGTAAAAAAAGACAGCTTTGCAGCAACTCTAGATTCGGAGTAAAAGAGAGCTGCAGCTATTCCATTTCCCATTTATCTTCGCAACTGAGGTAAAAGAGGTGCAATTTAGAATTCCAATACTCTTCATCTGAAATGAGAATTATACTCACATCACAATGATATTGGATGAATAAAATGGCCAAGTTAAGAAATATTATCATCTGCTTTGAGCCTTTAGTAGGTAAAAAGTAAAATAATAATATGCAAGAGAATAATCCTTGCACTGTATAACAGAACAAAATAAAACAGTAACGTTCAATTACAATAATTTTGAGATATCCTAATATCTAATATCCTAATCTCCGTCACAGTTTCTATTTTTTCCCCTATAGCAATTATCACTAACAAACTATATAATTTATTTATCATACATATTGTCTGTGTACCCCCTCATATAAACTCCATGAAAACAGGGATTTATTTTATCTGTTTTTGCCATTGATGGTAGGTGCTCAAAAAAATATGTTGACTAAAATGGTGTCAGGGCGGGGCGCCTGGATGGCTCAGTCGGTTAAGCGTCCGACTTCAGCCCGGGTCACGATCTCGAGGTCTGTGAGTTCGAGCCCGCGTCAGGCTCTGGGCTGATGGCTCAGAGCCTGGAGCCTGCTTCTGATTCTGTGTCTCCCGCTCTCTCTGCCCCTCCCCCGTTCATGCTCTGTCTCTGTCTCAAAAATAAATAAACGTTAAAAAAAAAATTAAAAAAAAAATGGTGTCAGGGCACCTGGGTGGCCCAATCAGTTAAGCGTCCGACTTCAGCTCAGGTCATGATCTCACGGTTCATGGGTTTGAGCCCCACATCAGGCTTTGTGCTGACAGCTCAGAGCCTGGAGCCTGCTTTGGTTTCTGTGTCTCCCTCTCTTCTCTTCACCCTCCCCTGCTTGCTCTCTCTCTAAAATAAATTTAAAAAACATTAAAAAAATTTTTAAATGGTGTAGCCACAGTGTGCCTGGATGGCTCAGTTAGTTGAGCGGCTGACTTCAGCTCGTCATGATCTCACGGTTCATGGGTCCAAGCCCCGTATCAGGCTCTGTGCTGACAGCTCAGAGCCTGGAGCCTGCTTCAGATTCTATGTCTCCCTCTCTCTCTGCCACACTCTGTCTCTCCCCCCCTCCCAAAATAAACATTAAAAAAAACTTTTTTTAATGGTGTAGCTACTATGGAAAACAGTATGGCAGTCAAAAAATGAAAAACAGAATTACCATATGATCCTAAAATTCCAATTCTGGGGATGTACCCAAAAAACCTGAAAGCAGGGACTTGTACACCCATGTTTACGGCAGCATTATCTGCAATAGTCAAAAGGTGGAAGCAACCAAAGAATGTGCTGACAGATGAATGGATAAACAAAATGTGGTGCATACATACAGTGGAATCTTAGCCTTAAGAAGGAAGGAAATTCTGATACATGCTTTAACATGGATGAATCTTGAGGACATTATGCTAAGTTAAACCAGTCACAAAAAGACAAACACTGTATGATCCAAACTATATAAGGTACTAAGTCAAATTCATATAGACAGAAAGTAGAATAGTCGCTCAGACTGGGGAATCCAAGGAATGGGGAATTATTGTTTAATGGGTATAAAGTCTTGCAAGATGAAGAGTTCTATGGATGGATGGATGGATGGACGGATGGTGATAGTGTTATAGCAATATGAATGTAATGCCATTGAACTCAACATTTAAAAATGTTTAAAATGTTAAATGTTTTTAGCTTTATTGAAGTATAATTAATACACAAAAAATTGCACACATTTAACATATACATCCTGGTGAGTTTGGACAAATGCATATATCCAGTACCAATTCCATAACCAAAGTACTAAACATATCTATTACCTCTAAAAATTTCGTGTTCTTTTGTGTTTTGTTTCTATAAGAATAATTAACATGAAATCTATACTTTTAACAAAGTTCATAATACTGCTTTGTTAATATAGGTTCTATGTTGTACTGATCTCTAGAACTTATTCATCTTGCACAACAGAAACTTTATACCCACAGAACAACAATTCTCCATTTCCCTCTACTCCCAAGCTCTGGCAACCATTTTTCTCTTCTCATGCTTCTTGAATCTGTTTTATATATGTCATACAAACGGAATTATGTAGTACTTGTGCTGCTACTGGCTTATTTCACATAGCATAATTGTTCTCCAGGTTCATCCATGTGGTCACAAATGGCAGGTTTTCCTTCTTTGGATAATATTCCATTGTATATATATGCCACATTTTCTGTACCTGTTTATCTGTCGATGAATGTTTCCCTATCTTAGCTATTGTAAATAATGCTGCAATTAAAATGGGGGTGCGGATATTAAGATGGTAAATTTTATGTTATGTTATGTGCTATGTTATCTCTATTTTATCAAAATTTAAAAATAAATATACACATACATATATATAAAAACACATATATACACATTTTTATATATACATACACACACACATATATATGTATATACATAAATATGTATTTAACAAATGAACTCTACTAACTTGGGGCATTTAAAGTCAGAAGAAAGTAATACATTAGACAATAATAACATAGAAATGAGTGGGTAGTTTGGAGTTCAAGTGTTTGAAAATCTTAAGTTGGGATTTTGCTATGTGTGCGTATTAAAAATTCAAGGAAAAGAACAGAAACCAAAGCACTGAAGAGGGAAAGGGGAATAAGGTAAATGTGCACAATAAAAAAGTCGCAATAAGTAAAAAACAAATTTATATCAGCAATGCCAATAAATGCAAATGAATTAAACTCACCTATTAAAACAACATTCACACAGGATAAAAGAGTAAAAAGCCCAGCAATATACTCTTTACAAGAGATCTGAAGCATAAAAACATAAAAAGAAGGGGTTGGAAAATGAAATTCCTGGGTAATACAATAACAAAACCTGAAAAGGAATATTATCAGACAAAAGAGAACTTGGACTAAAAGGCATTCACCAGGATAAAGAGACATGTTTTGTAATGTGGTAGATTAGAATCTTGGTCTCAATTCTTCACACACTCCCTCCCCCCCTCCCCCCCACTAATATTCACTCTTCACCATGTAACTTTGCCTTGTGCTCCCATTTTGGGTGTAACTGACATTAAGCTTAGCCATGTGGCTTGCTTTGACTAACGTATTATTAGCATATTTAGGAGCAGAGGTTTTTAAGGGTGTTTGTATGATCTGTCTTGGGCTCTGGTGATTCATAATGAGGAGAACATGTCATGGTTAACCACTGTCCTTTTAGCTTGAGCAGCAGAAAGAACACATGTGGAGCAGATTTAAATCCATACTGCAGCCCAGCCAACCCCAGCCTAAGTAAACTCAACACAGAAAACCTGTGAACAGGTGACCATGAGAATAAATGCTTGCTGTAGTTCGTCACTGAGTTTAGGGGTTGTTTGTTAGGCAGCATTATTATCATAACAATAGCTAAATTATACATATGATAAGAAGCAAGCCATATGATGTTGAGATAATGAACCTGGAAAAGGTCGACAGGAAAACTGGAAAGCAGCAGAAAAGCGCCAAGAACTTCCAGGGAAAAAAAGACAGCAAAGGAGACTAAGGAGTGGCCAAGGAGGGCAGGGAGGACTGCTTAAAACCAAATACAAAAAAAATCTATACAGATTTTTTTTCCAAGCAGTTACCAACCATGACAAACGCTACACCGAAGTCAACTCAAATAAGACAAGAACCACTACACATCACAAACATCTCACCATCGACCTTCTCCGAGAACCACACAAACACCCTACCGCCACACACAACCACAACACCACAATCATATATCCCATCACAATTACTCCATTACACTCACGCAACCACGCCCCCTTACTCTCACACACATCACCACAGTCACACACACACATACACACACACACACACACACACACACACACACACACACACACACACACACACACACTGACTCCCACCACAGTTTCTTGTTCCAATAACTCCAACCATCCGACAGGCGCGTACTTCCCAACCCCGGGCACTTTGCACCGCTGCCACTCCAGACGCGCAGGGCCTCCTCAGAGGCCCCGCCCCGTGAGCAACGCAACTGAGCAGCCCAGACACCTCAACCCCCTCCCCCATGCCCCGCCGCGGGGACGCGGTAGCGTCACCTGCTGGAAACGCCCGAATGCGCATCCACAGCGCAGTATGTGGGAGGTTGGGTGAAAGCGACCCACAAGAAAGGTCCAGGCCAGGCGCCGGCAAGGCTGAACCATCCCTTCGCGCCCGCCTCCCAACGGACGTTTCTGAGCACAACAACACCTCCCAGAAGGCTTCGCGGCCCGATTCAACTTCCGGCCAGAACGCAGGCTGAGTTTCCTGTGTGAGGGAGGGGCGCGGGCCAGGTGCGCGCTCGAGGGCCGGCTGGAGCCTGCCAAGCTACAGTGCCTCTCAACCCTGAGACTCGGCTAGACGCCGAGAATTGCAGTTACAGTCGTTTCGGGAGGGGCCAGGCAGGGCGCCGAGAGGAATTGGCTGTGGGTCCAGCTTTGGACCACATTTCCCAGAGGGCCGGGTGGCCGGTCGCTCTTCTCGCAGGAACTAGAACGTTTCGTCACGTCTGGCGGGACCGTTAGATCCATGAGGTGAGGGTCCGTGGGTCCCGGGGGAACAGGCTCGGCTATGCAGGTTGCAACCCCGGGAGACCCGAAAGGCCTAAGTTGAGGAGACCGGAGGCAGGTACGGAATTAGGTCCTTCTGTCTGTGCGAGCGGAGCTGCATGAAAAGGGGAGGTTGTGGGATCGTCTGTGAGATTGTGACACTGAGACCTGTGTGCAGATATCAGTTGTCTATCATTGTGGGGTTGCTGCTGCGTGTGTCCCTATGGTGATGTATGACTGTGACCCTGCGACTGTACGAGAGTAACTGTTACGTGTTCAGTGATGGGAATGTGATTATAACTGTGTTACCCTGTGTGGCTCTGTGTGTGCGGCTGTGGGCTGCGTATCCCATTGATTTAAGTATGACCATGCCCAGTGTGTGGCGGCAGTGTGTCTGGTTATGGGGCTCCTTCCATGTGTAAGATTGTAACTCCAGAACTCTGTCCCCGGGGAACCTCTGTGAAGTTTAGTCAGATTATAGTCCCTTGACAGCAGTGACCTCAGCTTTTTCCTGACACACCGGGGTTGGGCAGGATGCCTTATTCTCCTCTGATCTCCATTCCCTGTGTGTTGGGTGCTGGGGCTGGGGCTTGGGCTGACCTCTGACCAGACTAGTTTGGGAAACAAGGAAAACCTGGTGTTTTACAATTTTTCCTGTCTCAGTTCTACCCTTATCCAGGTGCAGAAGAGAAAGAAAGAATGCAAAATGAACTTCTGCAAGCAATGTCCAAGGTGTGTTGAGGTTTCCTCTTTGCTTTCTTTCTTTTGAAAGTTAAATGTTTAATAAAGTTATGCCATTTGATTATAAATCGCTGTAATTTCCCTATTAGAGGAAAAGATAGTCCAGCCTGGTATTAAAGCCCAACAGCACCAAATACTTAATGTTCACTTATTTGGAAAATGGCTCTACTTGTGTTTGTTGTTTTCTTCTTTATAAATTCAATATTATGATTTTAAAATAAAAGCATGATTACTGTAGAGATTTTGAAAACAACAGAATTACCAAGAAAAAATAAAATGTAATCACTCAAATAACTAGTTAATATTTTGATGAATTTTTATTATTTTTACAAAATCAAATTATACTTCATTTACCATATTATGTCCTACATTTTCACTAAAAAGTGTCATTCTCCTGTGTTGTCAGATTGTCTTTGTGAATACTATTTTTCAAAGATATTTATTTCTTTGTATGAATGAGTTCTGGTCCTTTTTTTTCAGATCAGTTATGTCAGACTTTGAAATCTTTAAATATTTACACATACACACACAGATTTGAAATTGGACTCTCATGATTAATAATGAGATGAAACACTGTTTCATATGTTTATTGGTTATTACGGTTTCTTCTTTTGTGACCTGCCTGATTAGAATCTTTTACCTATTTTTGCTCTTGGATTATCTCTTGTTGATTCATAGGAGTTCTTCATATAATGTGGATATGGGTCCTTCATTGATTATATTTTACTACTATTTAGATTGTTTTAACACTTCCTTTAAGGTGGTTTTATGAAAAGAAGTCCTAACTTTAACATACTCAAATTTAACAATTTTTTTCTTTATGGTTGGTGCTTTTTGTATTTTAAGAAATCCTTTCTTGTCCCAAGGTTATGCAAATATTCTTTTATATTTATGCTTAAAGCTATAAGCTTTGCCTTTCTGGGGTGCCTGGCTGGCTTAGTCAGTGGGATGTGTGGCTCTCGATCTTGGGGCTGTGAGTTGGGTGTAAAATCTTTAAAAAAAAGTTTTGCCTCTCCTATTTATACATTTAATGCACCTCTGGCTTTTGTATATGGCATAAAGTGGAGCCTGTGGTTCTTTTCCCCCTTATGAATTCTTCTCTAGCTCTCTCAGTACCATATATTAGTCCATTATGTTCTCATTTCAGATATATCCAAATATATATGAATATCCAGTGTTCTTATGTACATGGGACATACACTGTTTGTCCTCCTTGTTCTTTTGCTCTATCACAATATCACAGTCTTAATTATTCTAGCTTTTCTCTCCTTTGAAGGTATTTTGGCTTTTCTTCCTCTGGCTGTTTTTAAGACTTTCTCCCAGTTTGGGGTTTTCTGTAATTTTAGTATAATGTGTCTAAATGTGCCTTTTAAAACTTGTATCTGCTTGGAATTTGTAGCATTTTTTGAGTTTGTGAATAGGTGATTTTTATTAGTTTATTAAGAAAATTCTCAGCCACCTTCAAAGATTGCCCCTGCCTTATTATCTCTTTCTTCTCCCTTCTCAAGCTCTAATTAAACTTAGGTTGAAATTTCTTATCATTACCTTTTTTTTTGTCTCTTAATCTCTTTCTGGTTTTGAGAGTTGTTACATATAATTCAAATCAAAGCACTGTTAAGCAAAAAAACCTTGCCTGGTCTCAGGAGGGGTGGAGGGCATGTCAGATAGAGTTTTAGGATCCTTTCCCCAACTGGTAGTAAAAATATGTTTATTCTGTTGTATTTTAACACATCTAATCTTGGGGAACTCTATAAATCATAAGGCTATCCATTCACCTTATGATTCTCTTATGTGAAAATTAGGATGTACTGAAGTAGAGAACTCAGTATGTAGAGTTTTCTTGAAGTATAAATTTGGAACTAGGTGGGTCTACTCTCAATTTTTTAAATATGTGTGTTTGGTACAGAGGCAAAGGAAATCAGGTTAAGAATCCATTGCCCAAAATCTATTCAGTTTAAGACCTTTCTATCTGAGTTTCTTTAGAAGATGGCTGAGTATTTTCAATCCATTCTCCTGTGCCAAAACCCAGAATATCAGGTTACCCTCTCCCATCAGCCTCTAATTATGCTTGCTATAGTGAAGATTGTTGCCCATTATTAATGGGAATTGTTGCCCATTATTAATGGGAATAACTCTAGGGTGGTAGAATAATATAGAAAGATAATTTTTTTTTAAGATTTTATTTTTAAGTAATTTCTACACCCAATGTGGGGCTTGGACCTACAACCCCTAGATCAATAGTTGCATGCTGTACTGACTAAGCCAGACAGGCACCCTTATTTTTTTAACCTAATGTTTAATCAGGAAATATTTGAACTAGTCCTAGTAAAATCAGAAAAAAGACAAGGATATACACCATCACCAGTGTTATTTAACGTTGTTCTCTTGTTATTAACCAAAGCACTTTAACAAGAGAAAAAAGTAGGTTAAAAATTAGAAAAGAGGATATAAGATTATCACTATGCAGATGATATGAATGTGTACCTGGAAAACCAAATCAGTTTATAACCATAACTTTGAAATAAGCAGGACTCCGTAGGAAGTAAGCAAAATAATTCTTTTTTCATAATATCTACTCTCAACTGTCTCTGTGTGCTAATTTTTGTTGTTGTTGTTGTTGCCCTGGTCAAAAACTTGTGCAGTCCCTATAATTGATTTGATCACTCCTTGGTATCCTTTACCAAGTTGTTTTTAGTGACAAGTTCAGTCTCACTTTGCTAATTACAATCTCCAGTTGAATGTAATAATATGTAAGTTTCATTTAAAGCCTTTTCTTTGAGTTCAGCCTTGCTGTAAGCTAGAAGCTTGCAGTGTGAAAAAGGGCATACGCTAAACTTCTTTGTTTCTTTAACCTAAATTTCTTTTCTCCCACCCAGTAGGCAGTTTCTGGCTCCTATGAGGTTGTAATGGGTAGGGAAGAGGAGGTAAGGAGAAAAGTCTTACTTGAGTGGTGCTATTGTTTTGATCTTGGTGTCTCTTCCTTTTATGGATGTTTAGCACTGACTCATTTTCTATGGGGTACTTTTGTGGGATTTTGGGAGAAATTCCTGCTGGAAATCTCTAATTGTACTTCCCTGTGATGTGGGCAACACATCTCCTTGAAATGGCTGCTTAATAATACCTGTCTTATACTTGGGCAGTCTGTGATCTACTGTTTTGTTGGGAGACACATTGTCCCTCCATTGGGTCTACATCTGGTCCAAAACAGTCTTTGCCCTCTAAACTCTAGAAAACACAACAAAAATTCTTCTAAACAGTCTCATCATTCCATTTTGGATCCTGGAGTCTAAAGGACCCCCCTTGGTTGGTCTAAGATGAAGGAGAAATAACCTAAATTCTCCTATGGGATGGAAATGTGTATCATTTTCCAATAACCGCCAGTTTTTGGACACCAACTGAGTGTCCTACAATTTAATTGAATTCTGACACTAATTACCCAGAGTTAACACAGAACCCCACAGGTTTAGAGGCTCAGTCTTACAAGACTGCCCTATTTCAGATAGCAGCTCCAAGTCTTGGGTATCCCCAAGGCACTGCACTTCTCCCCAGCAGACCACAAATTGAGACATTCCCATGATCCTCACTCAGGTACAGTAATTGATTAGAATGATTCATAGAAGTCAGCAAAGTATTATATTTATGACCAAAGTTTTATTATAAAGAATATAGTCTAGTAGGAGGCATCACAATCCCAGACTTCAAGCTGTATTACAAAGCTGTAATCCTCAAGACAGTATGGTACTGGCACAAAACAGACACTCAGATCAATGGAACAGAATAGAGAACCCAGAAATGGACCCACAAACGTATGGCCAACTAATCTTTGACAAAGCAGGAAAGAATATCCAATGGAATAAAGACCGTCTCTTCAGCAAATGGTGCTGGGAAAACTGGACAGCAACATGCAGAAGAATGAACCTGGACCATTTTCTTACACCATACACAAAAGTAAACTCAAAATAGGTGAAAGACCTAAACGTAAGACAGGAAGCCATCAACATCCTCGAGGAGAAAGCAGGCAAAAACCTCTTTGACCTCGGCCACAGCAACTTCTTCCTCAACATGTCTCTGGAGGCAAGGGAAACAAAAGCAAAAATGAACTATTGAGACCTCATCAAAATAAAAACCTTCTTCACAGCGAAGGAAACAATCAGCAAAACTAAAAGGCAACTGACAGAATGGGAGAAGATATTTGCAAACGACATATCAGATAAAAGGTTAACATCCAATATCTGTAGAGAGCTTATCAAACTTAACACCCCAAAAAACAAATAATCCAGTGAAGAAATGGGCACAAGACATGAATAGACACTTCTCCAAAGAAGACATCCAGATGGCCAACTGACACATGAAAAAATGCTCAACATCACTTATCACCCAGGAAATACAAATCAAAACCACAATGAGATACCACCTCACACCTGTCAGAATGGCTCACATTAACAACTCAGGCAAAAACAGATGTTGGCGAGGATGCAGAGAAAGAGGATCTCTTTTGCACTGCTGGTGGGAATGCAAGCTGGTGCAGCCACTCTGGAAAACAGTATGGAGGTTCCTCAAAAAATTAAAAACAGAACTACCCTATGACCCAGCGATTGCACTGCTAGGTATTTATCCAAGGGATACAGGTATGCTGTTTCGAAGGGGCACCCAATGTTTATAGCAGCACTATCAGCAATAGCCAAAGTATGGAAAGAGCCCAAATGTCCATCAATGGATGAATGGATAAAGATGTGGTGTATGTATATATATATATATATATATATATATATGTGTGTGTGTGTGTGTATATAGCGTGTATATATATATATATATAGTGTGTATATGTATCTAGTGTGTGTGTATGTATATATATATAGTGTGTATATATACATACACACACACACACACACACACACACACACACACACACACCAGAGTATTACTCGGCAATCAAAAAGAATGAAATCCAGGGGCGCCTGGGTGGCTCATTTGGTTGAGCACCTGGCATCGGCTCGGGTCACGATCTCACGGTTTGTGGGTTTGAGCTCCACATTGAACTCTGCTGAACGCTCAGAGCCTGGAGCCTGCTTCACATTCTGTGTCTCATTCTCTCTCTTCCCCTCCCCCACTCATGCTCTGTCTCTCTCTGTCTCTACAAATAAATAAATGTAAAAAAAAAAACAGAATGAAATCTTGCCTCTTGCAACTACATGGATGGAACTAGAGGGTATTATGCTAAGCGAAACTAGTCAGAGAAGGACAAATATGACTTCACTCATATGAGGACTTTAAGATACAAAACATGAACATAAGGGAAGGGAAGCCAAATAATATAAAAACAGGAAAGGGGGCAAAATATAAAAGACTCTTAAATACAGAGAACAAACAGGGTTGCTGGAGGGGTTGTGGGTGGGGGGATGAGCTAAATGGGTAAGGGGCATTAAAGAATCTACCCTGAAATCATTGTTGCAATATATGCTAACTAACTTGGATGTAAATTATAAAAAATAAATTATAGAAAAAGATTTAAAAAATAAAGAAAAACTGTGATACAACTCTTTTGCAGGACCAGGAAACAAGGAATGTGATACAGGAAAGTCAATCCACAGTTACCTCAAGAAAGTCCCCAGAAAATATCTATTAAAAATAGGAACGCAGGAATATTAATTAGAAATATAGAAAAAACCAAGGGAAACAAAAAAAATTGAGGGTCCCACCTGAGGGGAGTGAGATTGCGTACTGGGACAAAGCCCTGCCATTTTTCACTAAGTCTTAAAATGTCTTGAATTTTGGGGTGCCTGGGTGGGTCAGGTTGTGTCCAACTTTAGCTCAGGTCATGATCTCACAGTTCGTGGGTTTGAGCCCCACATCGTGTTCTCTGCTGTCAGCACAGAGCCCATTTGAACCCTCTGTCCTCCCTCTCTCTCTGCCCCTCCCCTGCTGACACTCTCTCAAAAATTGTAATAAACATTTAAAAAATTCTTGAATTTTTAAAACGCAAAATTGGTTAAATGTTAATTTAAAATATCACTATCTTAGGGCACCTGGGTGGCTCAGTCAGTTAAATGTCCAACTTCAGCTCAGGTCAGGATCTCACGGTTTATGAGTTTGAGTCCCAAGTTGGGCTCTTTGCTGTCGGCATGAAGCCTGCTTCAGATCCTCTGTCTCCCTCTCTTTCTGCCCCTCCCCTGCTTGCTCTCTCTCAAAAATACATAAACATAGTAAAAATTAGTAAGGTATCACTATCTTAGAGAAGAGTATAACTTAAACTTCTTGAAAATTATAGTTCTCTTATGACTGTTAAATGACTCCCTATTGGGGTGCCTGGATGGCTCAGTCAGTTGAGTGTCTGACTCTTGATTTCAGCTCAGGTCATGATCTTGCGGTTCGTGGTACCTAGCACCAAGTTGGGTTCTGTGCTAGCAGACCAGAGCCTGTTTGGGATTCTTTCTCCCCCCACACCACTGCATGCACGTGCTCTCTCTCAAAATAAATATTTAAAAAAAAAAATTATTCCCTACTAACATATATTAATTTTTATAATTTTACTGGTGGCAAAATTTATGGCAATATTAATATTACTGAAAAACCTTTCATTTCAGCCATTTGGTTAAGCAAAATCCTTAAGATCCTCTCCAGATATGGCCCTCCCTCCCATACCTTGCCCTATGCCTCTCTACCATTTTGCTGTTTCTGAATTGTATTCTTTTTTAATTTACATCCAAGTTAGTTAGCATATAGTGCAACGGTGATTTCAGGAGTAGATTCTTTAATGCCCCTTACCCATTTAGCCTGTCCCCCCTCCCACAATCCCTCCAGTAACCCTCTGTTTGTTCTCCATATTTAAGAGTCTCTTATGTTTTGTTCCCCTTCCTGTTTTTATGTTATTTTTGCTTCCCTTCCCTTTTGTTCCTCTGTGTCTTTAAGTCCTCATATGAGTGAAGTAATGATATTTGTCTTTCTCTGACTAATTTTGCTTAGCCTAATACCCTCTAGTTCCATCCATGTAGTTGCAAATGGCAAGATTTCATTCTTTTTGATTGCCGAGTAATACTCCATTGTGTGTGTGTGTGTATATATATATATATACACACTATATATACACTATACACACACACACACACACACACACACACATATATATATATATATATATATATATATATATATATATATACACACATACACCACATCTTTATCCATTCATCCATTGATGGACATTTGGGCTCTTTCCATACTTTGGCTATTGCTGATAGTGCTGCTATAAACATTGGGTGCCCCTTCGAAACAGCATACCTGTATCCCTTGGATAAATACCTAGCAGTGCAATCGCTGGGTCATAGGGTAGTTCTGTTTTTAATTTTTTGAGGAACCTCCATACTGTTTTCCAGAGTGGCTGCACCAGCTTGCATTCCCACCAGCAGTGCAAAAGAGATCCTCTTTCTCTGCATCCTCGCCAACATCTGTTTTTGCCTGAGTTGTTAATGTGAGCCATTCTGACAGGTGTGAGGTGGTATCTCATTGTGGTTTTGATTTGTATTTCCTGGGTGATAAGTGATGTTGAGCATTTTTTCATGTGTCAGTTGGCCATCTGGATGTCTTCTTTGGAGAAGTGTCTATTCATGTCTTGTGCCCATTTCTTCACTGGATTATTTGTTTTTTGGG
The DNA here is from genome assembly GCF_018350175.1 of Felis catus. Classification (NCBI taxonomy): domain Eukaryota; kingdom Metazoa; phylum Chordata; class Mammalia; order Carnivora; family Felidae; genus Felis; species Felis catus. The sequence continues at coordinate 16,770,337 of NC_058382.1, read as the reverse complement.
GTGTTAAGTTTGATAAGCTCTCTACAGATATTGGATGTTAACCTTTTATCTGATATGTCGTTTGCAAATATCTTCTCCCATTCTGTCAGTTGCCTTTTAGTTTTGCTGATTGTTTCCTTCGCTGTGAAGAAGGTTTTTATTTTGATGAGGTCTCAATAGTTCATTTTTGCTTTTGTTTCCCTTGCCTCCAGAGACATGTTGAGGAAGAAGTTGCTGTGGCCGAGGTCAAAGAGGTTTTTGCCTGCTTTCTCCTCGAGGATGTTGATGGCTTCCTGTCTTACGTTTAGGTCTTTCACCTATTTTGAGTTTACTTTTGTGTATGGTGTAAGAAAATGGTCCAGGTTCATTCTTCTGCATGTTGCTGTCCAGTTTTCCCAGCACCATTTGCTGAAGAGACGGTCTTTATTCCATTGGATATTCTTTCCTGCTTTGTCAAAGATTAGTTGGCCATACGTTTGTGGGTCCATTTCTGGGTTCTCTATTCTGTTCCATTGATCTGAGTGTTTTTGTGCCACACATTTTTTCTTTAAATCATTGATATTCATGTTATTAGCACCTCAGAGATTTTATTAATCTGAGCCAAGTAGTATACTAGAGGCTAGATTCTTTTTAGTACAACTTTTACAGTTTTCTTAGGGTAAACTGCTTTGTTTATTTGTCTCATTCCATATGTGTGTTGCTATTTTTCCCCCAAATCTACCAACATTGCTTTCAGTTGCCTATCAAAAATATTTTCCATGTGATCAAACATTAGTTCTTTAGTTTTCTTTGGAGACATGTTTCCCATAGTCCTCTATCCTCCTGTTCTTAGATGTTGCTCTCTAGTTCTGCTGCCAGATATTGTCCTATGACTTGCCTTTCACAGTTATACTTGGGACTTTGACATGTATTTTCATGTTCTGTAATTTCTGAATATAGTATTTTTCTTTTTCTTAATTTACTCTGCAGTTCTGATGGAGCACATAGGCCAGGAGCTTCTTTTAAAAAGCTGCATAGGAGAGGGGCATCTGGGTAGCTCAGTTGGTTAAGTGTCTGAGTGTTGATTTCAGCTCAGGTCATGATCTCCTGGTTTGTGAGATCGAGCTCTGCATCAGGCCCTGTGATGACAGCATGGAGCCTGCTTGGGATTCTTTCTGTCTCCTCTTTCTGTCCCCCCTCCCCCCACCATTCTCTCTCAAAAATAAATAAATAAACATTTTTAAAGTTCTAAAATGAAAAGCTACATAGGAGATAATTTTGTCTTTTCCTGCCAATCTATAATTGTGTTGACTTAATCTTCACACTAGCTTGGTTTTTAATCTTGCTTGGTATATAATCTTCACTTTAGCTTTGACTGGGTATAGAATTCAAGGCCAGAATTCATTTTCCTTTGTAATATTAAAGGAGTCACTTTTTTTCTTACTTCAAGTGGTGCTTTTTAAAAGTCCACTCTGGGGCACCTGAGTGGCTCAGTCGGTTAAGCGTCCGACTTCGGCTCAGGTCACAATCTAATGGCTCGTGAGTTCGAGCCCCGTGTCGGGCTCTGTGCTGACAGCTTGGAGCCTGGAGCCCACTTTGGATTCTGTGTCTCCCTCTGTCTGCCCTTCTGCTGCTTGTACTCTGCCTCTTGCATTGTCTCAAAAATAAATTAACATTAAAATTTTTTTTTAAGTCCACTGTGATTTTGATTCCTGAAAATTTTTTTTATAATCCATATTTTCTTCCTGGAAGTTTTGGAAAATTCTGGTTTTTTTCTTCCTGGAAATTTTAGGAAGTTCTTTTTTTCCCTGATTCTGAAACTTTAAAGTGTTTTAAAGCTCATCACATAGTTCCTTCTTTGAGGTCTTAAAAGGAAAATATGGGAAGAGAAGGAATTCACATTTACGTACATTTCACTATAGCCAGGCATCAAGCATTGAGCTGTATTTTTGCTATTTCATGTCATTGGAAAATTTTACTTGTATGTTCCTAGATATATCCCTCTGTATACAAGACATATGTTTTCTACTGATCTAATAGAGTTCTGGCCCCTTCAATTTGATTAACAATCTCTGTTCCTTTTTGTAGAGCCCTCTACCACCATCCCTACTACCATCTTTTTCTTATCTTCTTCTACTGTGAAAGCGTGTTTGTTGTTTCAGGGATCAATGATGTTCAGGGATGTTTCTATAAACTTCTCTCAGGAGGAATGGGAATGCCTGAACTCTGGTCAGATGAATTTATACAAAGAAGTGATGTTGGAGAATTTCAGCAACCTGGTTTCAGTGGGTAAGGATAACTGTCCCCCAAAATTCAGAGTCTGCCCTCAGGAATGTCTCCTTTCTCCATTGTGAATTATTTGTTTCAAGTAGCCAGCTAAATTTCTGCTCCCTGTTCCTTAAGGAATGGTTTGAGTTGGAATGGAATAGAAGAATTGGAAATGAGCAGCTCCAGTGGGCTGAAGCTTCACCTTCATCTTTCTTCGGTCCTTCCTACAGTGGCATCTCTTCTCACCAAGGGACTGGATCTGATTTCTGGGACACCCACAGCATAACCATGTCCCATGTCTTTTCTTGTGATCAGGACTTTCCAATTCTAAGCCAGCTGTGATTTCCTTATTGGAACAAGGGAAAGAGCCCTGGATGGTTGAAAGAGAGCTGACGAGAGGCCTTTGTTCAGGTGAATGAGATGTAGGGTAATGATTTTATCCATGTTTTAATTGGGTTGTTTGCCTTTTTATTATTGAGTTTTCTGTTAATTATATATTCTAAATACAGGTCTCTTAACAGTATATGATTTGTGACTATTTTCCCCCATTTAGTGAGTGTGTTTTCACCCTCTTGATTTTGTCCTTTGAAGCACAAAAGTTTTTAATTTTGACAAAATGCAGTTTATTTATTTATTTATTTTTTTTTTGGTTGCATATGGTCTTGGTGTGAACTCCTAAGAGCCTTCACAGTTAAGTTTATTAATACCTTCTGGAAATAGGAAAGTATTTAAAACTTATTTTTTTGTCAGGTAAAAGTTTTTATGTAAGTTATATCTCAAAAAATGTTATAGGAAAAAATAACAAAAAAGTTATAGATACAACTTTAGTTTTACAATTTAGCCACAAGATACATTAATAAAGAACTAAAGAACTCACAAATTGAGGTTTTTTTTAAATTTTTTAAAGTTTATTTATTTTGAGAAAAAGGTAGTGAGCAGGGGAGAGGCAGAGAAAGAGGGAGAGAGAGAAAATCCTAAGCAGGCTCTGCACCGTCAGCACAGAGTCTGATGTAGGACTTGATCTTACAAAGTGTAAGATCATGAACTGAAACCAAGAGTCGAACGTTTAACTGACTGAGCCACCCAGCCACCACCCCCCCCAAGATTTTTTTTCCTTTCTAGGAGGCACAAGATATTACAGACGGACTCAAAGGGAAGATAACAATCCAGATCTTCTGTCATCTCAACAGAGAATGAAGGAATCCCCAGATAACTGGAACAGATATCCATTATCCATATAGATACCACCATAATATCAGATTCCTAATCACTATAATGTACCAGCTTTACACAAACCAGAACCAAACTGGATTTGGCCCCAAAACAAGCCCAGGACACACTAAGGAGGGTGTAGTGGAGAGAAAGTGAATGAAAGTAGAATTTTATTGCTGCTTGGGATTTACTGAGACAGCCAAGAAAGGAAGACTGCTGGGACTTAAATAGCCTATGAGGAATACTTCTCAAGTCACATGCTTTATTGCATCCTGCGGTTAAGTCCATTTGGACATCTCAGTGGGATCTTCAAAATTTTAAGAGAATAACATTTTCTTTTTTATTTTTATGTTTATTTATTTATTTTGAGAGAGAACACACACCTGCATGAGCAGAGAAAGGGCAGAAAGAGAGAGAGAATGAACCCAAGCAGGCTCTACACGGTCAGCATGGAGCCTGACCCAAGGTTCAACTCCACAGACTGTGAGATCATGACCTGAGCCAATACCAAGAGTCAGACTCTCAACTGAGAACCACCCACGTGCCCCCAGAGTATAACATTTTCAAAACTTTTCAAAAATATAACTTTTCAGGGCACCTAGGTGACTCAGTTGGTTAAGTATCTGACTTGGTATTGGCTCAGGTCATGATCTCACAGTTGTCAGATTGAGTTCCACATTGGGCTCCAGGCTGAGTGTGGAACCTGCTTGGGATTCTCTCTCTCCCTCTGCCTCTGCCCTTACCCTGCTTGCACGTGTGTGTATGCGCTCTCTCCCTCTCCCCGTCTCTCTCTCAAATAAACTGAAAAAAAAAATTATAACTTTTCAAAAGTTTAATATGACTCTTTCATAAATATATGATAAACACATTTGAAGGATTTATTTAGTTCATTATTTGGGAGAAATGGAGTTCATATTGTCAGGGAAAGAAAGAATGCAGGAATAACATCACTAACTGGGATATAAAAACTAGTTATTGTCCTACAGGATAATAAATCTGTAACCTTCAGTCTGTCTTTTAACCAGACACATCATTTGCAATCTGTTGTTCCTAGCAATTTTTTGTTTTTTGTTCAGTTACTTTCTAAATTTTTAAAACACGCTGTATTGCTATTGTGAGCATGTACAATTTTCTAATTAGTATTGTTGGTGCAGAGAAATACTATTAGTTTTTCTTTAACATGTAAAATGAATTTAATTTTATTAGTTATCAGGGAAATGCAAATTAAAACTGCAGTAGGATACCATTATGACACCTGCAACATGGGCAAACATTTAAGTCTGAAGATGAATAGATGAGAATGTGGAGCAGTATGCAGCCTCAAGCTGCTTGTAGGATATAAATTTTTCAACTGCTTTTTCCCCCCCTTTCCTCTTAAATTTTATTGTGATAAGATCACTTAACATGAGATCTACCCTCTTAACAGATTTTTAAGTGTATAGTATAGTATTGTTAACTATAGGCACAGCATTATATAGTAGATCTCTAGAACTTATTTGCCTTGCATTGTTAAAACTTTATACTTGTTGATTAACAACTTCTCATTTCCCTCTCAGCCCAGCCCCTGGCAACCACCATTCTACTCTTTGCTTCTATGAGTTTTGCTCTTTTTAGATACCTCATATAAGTCAAATAATGCAGTATTTGTCCTGTGACTGCCTTATTTCATGTAGCATAGTGTCTTCAGGGTTCATCCATGTTGTCACATATGGCAAGATTTCCTTCTTTTTAAGGCTGAATAATATTCCATTGTACATATATGCCACATTTTCTTTATCCACTCATCTATCTATGGATTTAGGTTGTTTTCATCTTGACTATTATGAGTAGTGCTGCAATGAACACATGAGTGCTAATATCTCTTCAAGATCTTGATTTCAGTTCTTTTGGATAAATACCCAGAAGTGGGATTGATGGATCATATGATAGTTCTATTTTTAATTTTTTGAAGAACCTCCATACTGTTTTCCATAGTGGCTACCCCATTTTGAGTTCCCACCAATAGTGTACAAGAGTTCCAATTTCTTAGCATCCTCACCAACAGTTACTTGCCCCCCCTTTTTTTTAATGACAGCTGTCCTAACCATAATAGGTAATGTTTCATCATGGTTTTGATTTATGTTTCTGTAATAATTAGCGATATTGTGCATCTTTCATTTACTTCTTGGCTATTTGTATGGTTTCTTTGGAGAAACTTCTATTCACATTCTTATTTATTTACTTACTTAATTTTTAAAGTTTATTTATCTTGAGAGAGAGACAGTGAGCAAGCCAGGGGTGGGCAGAGAGGGAGATAGGGAATCCCAGGCAGGCTCTGCACTGTCAGAGCATAGCCAAATGTGCGGCTCGAACTCATGAACCATGAGATCATGACCTGAGCTGAAGTTGGATGCTTAGCCAACTGAGCCACCCAGGCACCCTACTAATTTTTTCAGTTAGGTTATTAGGTTTTATTCCTACCTATTTTAGACATTAACCCCTTATCATATATATGGTTGGCAAATGTTTTCTCCCATTCCATAGATTGTCTTTTCATTCTTTTTTTTTTTTATGAAATTTATTGACAAATTAGTTTCCATACAACACCCAGTGCTCATCCCAAAAGGTGACCTCCTCAATACCCATCACCCACCCTCTCCTCCCTCCCACCCCCCATCAACCCTCAGTTTGTTCTCAGTTTTTAAGAGTCTCTTATGCTTTGGCTCTCTCCCACTCTAACCTGTTTTTTTTTTTTTTTTCCTTCCCCTCCCCCATGGGTTCCTGTTAATTTCTCAGGGTCCACATAAGAGTGAAACCATATGGTATCTGTCTTTCTCTGTATGGCTTATTTCACTTAGCATCACACTCTCCAGTTCCATCCACGTTGCTACAAAAGGCCATATTTCATTTTTTCTCATTGCCACGTAATATTCCATTGTGTATATAAACCACAATTTCTTTATCCATTCATCAGTTGATGGACATTTAGGCTCTTTCCATAATTTGGCTATTGTTGAGAGTGCTGGATTGTCTTTTCATTCTGTTGATTCTTTGCTATGTGTAAGATTTTAAATTTGATGTAGTCCTAGTCCTGTATGTCTATTTTTGCTTTTGTTACCTGTGCTTTTGATGCCATATTCGGAAATCATCACTAAGACCGGTGTCATGAAACTTTTCCCCTATGTGTTCTTGTAGAAGTTTTACAATGTCAGGTCTTATATTTAAGTCTTTAATACACTTTGAGTTGATTTTTCTGTATGATATAAGGTAAGAGTCCAATTTCTTTTTTTTGCATGTGGATGTTCCATTTTCCCATCATCATTCTTTTTAAGTTTATTTTGAGAGAGACAGAGTATAAGTGGGAGAGAGGCAGAGAGAGAGGGAGACAGAGAATCCCAAGCAGGCTCCACACTGTCAGCACAGAGCTGGACATGGGGCTCGAACTCACGAAACCTTGAGATCATGACCTGAGCCAAAACCAAGAGTCATATGCTTAACTGACTGAGCCAGCAGATGCTTCTCCCATCATCATTTGTTAAGACTTACCCTTCTCTGTTATGTAGTCTTGCACGTTTGTTATATATTAATTGTGTATATGTGAATTTATTCTGTTCTGTTGGCTATATGAATGTCTTTGTGCCGGTCCATACTGTTTTAACTGCTGCAGCTTTATAATCTATTTTGGAATCAGGAAATGTGTTGCCTCCAGCTTTGTTGTACTGTCTAAAGATTATTTTGGCTCATTGAATTGTTTTTTCTATTACTATAGAAAATGCCATTGGGATTTTTACAGGGATTGCATTGAATCTGTAGATAATTTGGGGAGTATGGACATTTTTACAGTATTTTCCCAATCCATGAACACAGAATATCTTAACATTTATCTTGTGTATCTTTAATTTCTTCCATCAGTGTTTCACAGTTTTCAGTGTACAAGTCTCTCACCTCCTTAGTTAAGTGTGTTCCTAAGTATATTAGTCCTTTTAATCTATTATAAATAGTATTGCTTTTCTAATTTCCTTTTCAGAATATTGTTAGTGTAAAGAAACACAGCTTATTTTTCCTGCAACTCATTTCCTGCAACTGCAAACTGAAAACCTAATTTGTTTATTAATTCTAACAGTTTTTATGTGGAGTCTTCATAGAGTTTTCTATATGCCGGATATAGAAGTGGCAAGAGTGGGCATCTTTGCCTTCATGATCTTAGAGGAAAAGCATTCAGTTTTGCATCATTGAATATAATATTAGGTGTGTACTTTTTATATATGGTCTTCATTATGTTGAGGTAATATCCTTCTAGTAGTTTGCTGAGAGTTTTTTAATGAAAGGGTGTTGAATTTTATCAAATTAGTTTTCTGCATCTGTTGAGATGATCATTTGATTTTTATCCTTCAGTCTCAGGTATCACATTAATTGATTTTTGTATGTTGGATCATCTTTACATCCCAGGAATAAATTCCACTTGGTCATGTTGTATGATCCTTTTAATGTGTTGTTGAATTCGGTTTAGTAGTATTTTCTTGAGAATTTTTGCATCAATATTCATTAGGAATTGGCCTGTCAGTTTCTTTTTTTAATGGTTTCTATGTCTGGCTTTGGCATGAGGGTAATGCTGGCTTCATAAAATGAATGTTTTTCTTTTTCCTCTTTATTTAAAAAAAAATATTTTTTAATGTTTATTTTTGAGAGAGACAGAGTGCGAGCAGGGGAGGGGCAGAGAGAGAGAGGGAGACACAATCCAAAGCAGGCTCCAGGCTCTGTCAGCACAGAGCCCATTGTGAGGCTCAAATTTGCAAGCTGTGAGATCATGACCTGAGCCAAAGTTGGAGGCTTAACCAACCGAGCCATCCAGGCACCCCCATAAAATGAGTTTTGAGCCTAGTGGCTCACTTGGTTGAGCATCTGACTCTTGATTTCAGGTCAAGTCATGATCTCAGGGTCATGGGAGCGAGCCCCAGAGTGGAGCTTGCTTGGGATTCTGCCTCTCTCCCTCTGCCCCTCCGCTACGTGTGTGCACACGTGCACTTTCTCTTTCTCTCAAAAACAAAAATAGTTTGGCAGTGTTCCCTGCTTTTCAGTTTTTTTGTAGACGTTTTAGGATTGGTACCTCTCCCCCACTCCCTAGGTTGACATTATTATTATTTAAATGTTTAGTAGACTTCACCAATGAAGCCATCTGGTCCTGGGCTTTTCTTTGTTGAGAGAATTTTTTTTGAGAGAAAGAGGAAAGAGAGAGAGTGTGTGCTGCATGCACGAGCAGGGAAGGGGCAGAGGGAAAGGGAGAAAGAGAATCTCAAGCAGGCTCCAGGCTTAGCATGGATCCCAACTTGGGGCTGGATCTCACCACCGTGAGACATGACCTGAGCTGGAATCAAGAGTTGGATGCTTAACTGACTGAGCCACCCAGGTGCCCTGAAAGTTTTTTTTATTGTGAGCCAATGTTCTTACTAGTTATGGGTATATTCAGACTTGCTGTATCTTCATGATTCAGTCATGGTAGGTTATATGTATCTAGAAATTTATCCATTTTTTCCAGGTTATCCAGTTTCATGGTATATAATTATTCATAGTAGCCTCTTATGGTCCTTTTTATTTCTGTAACATTAGTTATAGTGTCTCCTTTTTCATTTCTGATTTTATTTATTTGAGACTCCTCTTTTTTCTTAGTCTAAAAGTTTATCAATTTTATTTATTTATTTCAATAAACCAACTATTTCATTGGTCTTTCTTGTTTTTCTATTCTATTTCATTTATATCCACTGTAATCTTTATCATTTTCTTCCTTCTGCCAACTTTGGGTTTAGTTTGTTCCTTGAGGCATAAATTAAGTCATATATTAGTGATCTTATTTTTTAATGTAGGACTATACTCTTCCCTCTTCATTACTACTTTATCTTCATCTTGTTTTTGTCTCTCAAGATATTTTCTAATTTCTCTATTTCTTGTTGACCTATCGCTTGTTCAGAAGTGTTGTTTAATTTCTACATATTTGTGAATTTTCCAGTTTTCATTCTGCTGTTGATTTCTAATTTCATTGACCATAGTCAGAAAAGATACTTGGTGTGATTTTAGTCTTCTTAAATTTCATCCAGGTCCCCCTGACTTTGAAGTTTTTATTTATTTTAATCTCTACACATAACATGGGACTCCAACTCATGACCCTGAGATCAAGAGTCGTACGCTCTTCCAACTGAGCCAGCTAGGTGCCCCTTTTGCCTTTGACTATTTAAAAAAAAAAATTTTTTTAACGTTTATTTATTTTTGAGACAGAGAGAGACAGAGCATGAACGGGGAAGGGGCAGAGAGAGAGGGAGACACAGAATCAGAAGCAGGCTCCAGGCTCTGAGCCATCAGCCCAGAGCCCGACGCGGGGCTTGAACTCAGGGACCGCGAGATCGTGACCTGACCTGAAGTTGGTTGCTTAACCGACTGAGCCACCCAGGCGCCCCTGCCTTTGACTATTGACAAAGACATTATAATGATGTCTCAGTGTGACATAATGTGTCTCAGTATGGATTTCTTTTGGAATACTTTGACTTCCTGAGTCTGCATGTCTGTTTCCTTCCCCAGATTTGGGAAGTTTTCATCCATTACTAATTTGAGTAAGTTTTCTTGTTCTTACTCACTTCTGCCTCTAGAATTCCCATAATGTGTATATTAGACCATTCCTTGGTGTTTCATAAGAACCTTAAGCTTTCTTTACTCTTTTCTATTCTCTTTCTGCTCCTTTGATTGGATAATTTCAAAAAAATGTGTCTTTGAGTTCACTGATTCTTCTGCTTGCTCTAGTCTGTTGTTGACTACATCTATTAAAATTTTCAGTTCAGTTTTTACATTCTTCAGCTCCAGGATTTTCTTATTATTTCTCATATTTTGTCTCATTGGAATTCTCACTTTCCTCATACATTGTTCTCCTGAGCTCATTGATCATTTTTATGATGTTTATTTAAAATTCCCTGTCAGGTAATTCCTCTACTTATATTTCATTAGGGTAATTTTCTGGAGCTTTGTTTCTTTGTTTGGATTGTGTTTCCCTGTTTCTTCATTTTCCTTGATTCTTTGTGTTGATATCTACATGTTAAAAAAAAATGCCACTTGTCCCATTTATTATGTATTAGCCTCATACAAGAGAAGACCTTCACCAGTCAGAGCTTCTGTCAGCCTCTCAAACTTTTATGCTAATCCAAACCACTGTCTTTATTAGCGACCCCCAGGTGTCTAGAGTATGCCAGGTCCCATCAGTGCTCTGAAACAAGCACCAATTCCTCATGTAGCATCTAAAGAAATTAGAACATTGGATGTGTGGTCCAGTTTCTTTCCCTCTCCAGAGAAAATGTGGGAGCTGGAGTGTTTTGCCTGCTAGCTTTGCTCTGGAATGGGGGGAAGGGCTATGGCAAATGTTTACATGCAGGTGTTACATGCAAAGATGGTTCAAATCCCCATCTTTGTTCTCAATGGCTCCCAGGTGTCTAGAATATGCCCGGTTCCATCAGCTCCAAGACAGAAGCCAGGCCCTAAGTAATCCCCCCAAATTTGGAACATTTGAAAACTGGGAGCTTTGTTTTTTCTCCCACTCACTGTGTACTAAACTAGGAGAAGAGCTGTGGTGCCTCCATGCTAGTTCAAATTGCCCCCTTTGTTTTCTGTAGTCCCAGGGGCCCACTGTATGCCAGGTCCCATCTGCACTCTGAGATAGGTGAGATTGAAGTCAGTACCTTGGGTAGCTCCCAGAGAAGTTAGAAAATTATTGCATTGTCCAACTCTTCTCATCTTCAAGGAGATAGTGGGAGCTAGAGTTTTCTATCCATTCGTTCTGCACTAGGCCAGGAGGAGGAGCTATGATAAGTTTGTATACTAGTTCAAACTACCTTCTTAATTCTTGGTGGCTCTCAGACATCTTGAATCTGCCGGGTTCCATCAGCACTCCAAGACTGGTGAGATAGAAGCCAGTACCTTAGTCAAACCCCAGAAAAGTTGGAACGTTTGACACACGGTCCACCTCTTACCTTCTCCAGGGAGAAGCTGAGAGCTGAAGTTTCTCTCCCATTCACTCTGTATCGAGCAGGGAAAGGAGCTGTGGTGAGTGCCTGCATACTAGTTCAAACCAGTGCTTTTGTTCTCTGTAGTCCTCAGGAGTCTAGGGTATAACAGGTCTAATCAAGGCTCCAGAATGGTCAGTTAGGCATCACTTAGAAAAGTTGAGTCATTGACTGCATTCCAACTTTTTTTTGTATTCAGGGAGAAGTTGGAAGCTGGAGGTTTCCTCCCAGTTTTATGGTGCTATGCCAGTACGGGGATCATGGTGAGAGAGGGTTTCTCCAGTTTTCCTACTAGTTTTAATATGTCTGGCTTCACACTTGCCTAGTATGTAGGATTCTCTTAGTTTCTTGACTTCTCACGAAGGGAACTTATCTATGTATTGGTATTGAGTTGATGTGTTTATTATGGGGGTCAGGAGAATCTAGCACTTACTATTCCATCATCTTGCTGATGTTACTCAAAATACTATTAATTTTTATAAGTTGATCTTTAATGTCTGGCAGTTTTTTATTCTCTTGATTTTTCTAGTTAGATCATCATCATATTAAGGTTTTTCTAGTTAGATCATCATATTATTAGATTTATCACTTCTAATCCTCATACTTATTATTTCTTTGCTTATAATAATAGCTGGGACTGCCTTAATTGGTAACATTGGTAGTGGTAACATTTCTTTTTCCTGATCTAATGGGACCATATCTGAAGTTTCTTCAGGGGTGCCTTGGTGGCCTAGTTGGTTGAGCGTCCAACTTTGGCTCAGGTCATGATCTCGTGGTTCGTGGGTTTGAGCCCCACATTGGGCTCTGTGCTGACAGCTCAGAGCCTGGAGCCTGCTTCAAGTTCTGTGTCTCTCTCTTTCATAACTTTTACCAAGTTGGAGCTATTACTTTGCAGGGCTGATTTGCTCAGAGTTATCATAAATAGGTCTTGGCCACATCCTATACTTTTTCTGTATCTGTCAAAGATGATCATGGTAGTTTGTAGTCTTATTTCAACAATAGTTGTACCTTCTGTTGTATGGCCATTTTGACCTGTGAGTCCATGTTCCCAAGAGATTATCAATCACCTTGTCTGGCAGTGTGCCTGGGGTAGGGCCAAGAGGTTGACCCAGGTCTGTGTCCCTCTAGGTAGATATAAGAAGTGGGCGGAGATAAGCTCAGGATGATGAGCCCTAAGACCTAAGGGTTCACTGGTGATAACTTTTATTTGCTACTGCTCCTCTAGGTAATTCTTCTTATCAGGGTTTGATCTTTCAACATTTACAAAGCAGCAGCATCTACAGAAGAGTATGCTTTCCCTTTTGTAATCCACCAGCTCTTGGGGTTTTTTTTCTTTAAGGTTTTTTTTTTGTTAACATTTATTCATTATTGAGAGAGAGAGAGAGTGCGCACAAGCATGGGAGGGGCAGAGAGAGGGGGAGACACAGAATCTGAAGCAGGCTTCAGGCTCTGAGCTGTCAGCGCAGAGCCCGACACGGGGCTTGAACCCACAAGCAGTGAGACCATGACCTGAGCTGAAGTTGGACTCCCAACTGACTGAGCCACCCAGGTGCCCTGCTCTGGGGGTTTTAATAGCTTAGGAGGTAGAGGAGCATATGCCTGAGAGCAGGTGATCAGCCATATTCTTCTATCCATAGGTTTTTTTCTTTGCCATTAGGTTATCCTACTTATTCAGCAACTTGAGCAGAGTTGCTATCAATTCCTGTGGTAAAGACATAGGCTGCTGTGGTCCCAAGGAAGTTCAGGGAAAGGCTAAATCAGAGTTTAAAGACTTTACTACGAGGCTAGCCTCTCCTTGCCTCCTGTTACCATCTATCTAGGCAAGTAGCTCCATCCTCAAACACACACAAATTTGTATAAGTCTTCAGTCTCCCTAAGATATTTCATAATTTGCCTCAGTTCCACAAAACCAAATTCTCTGTAATTTCTCCAAGGTCAATTGAGAAAGGAAGCCAGAATTTTGTGCACAGAATTTAGAGAGGAATTTTGGGGTTTTTAAAAATACTTTTTCATGATTATATTTTTGATTTCTAAGAACTTTGTGTGTATATATGTTAGTGTTCCTTTGTGTTCCTTTGTTTAGCATCTTATGCCTGTTTAATTCTCTTATCTCTCTGAGGTTATTCATTATATGTTTTGACCTTTTCTTCTATTCCTTGCATTGATTGTTCCCTCACAGATACTTTGTTCTGTTTTAGGCTCCTTTTCATGTTGAAAAACATTTCTCAAATGTCTTATAAACAATGGCTTACTGCTCATTTTTAAGTATGACATACTGAAAAGATGATTGGAACTTCTGTGTAGTAGGGATTGGGTCTTGTTTACTTTAGGATGATCTGGTTGGGTTAATATACTGAGGACTGCCCACTTTTGGTAATTTGGTCTTTTCCCTTGTGCATAATTTTCCCATCAGAAGGGACTTTTACTTTCATTACTAATTGAGGGAGTTATGAGCCTATTATTGGCATTCTGAGAGTGAAATTGGGATGAAATGAACAGGATTATTTCAGTATTGTGGCTTTCACAAATTCTTTGATATCAAATGGCTGCCTTACACTTCAATTAAATTCTGACACTACCTGGAATTAACATCAGATTCCACAGGTTAAAGGGCAAGGTACCCAACAAGATTGCCCTTAGTTCAGACACCAGTTGCAACTGGGATCCCCAGGCTACCCATACTTCTGCCTGGCTGACTGTAAATTTAGAGTTTCATACAACTCCTCAGGTTTGATAATTCACTAGAACAACTCATAAATTCATGAAAAGCACTGTACTTACGATTACCATTTTATATAAAAGAGACAGTGAACAGCCAGCTGAAAAGGTACATAGGGCAAATTGTAGGAGGTACCAAGCATAGGAAATTCTGTGCCCATGTAGTCAAGGTATGCCACCTTCCTTATACATCATACAGTCTAGGAAGCTTCCCTTAATCCTTGCTCTGAGTTTTTATTGGGGTTTGATTATGTGGTCATGAGTGGTCAAGACTAACTAGTTTCAGTGAATCCCCAATATATCAGGCTCTATCACCTGCCTACCATTCTTGCCTATTTCATTCAGCACATTAGACTTCCTGTAGGCTATACCCTAATGTGAATTTGCAACAGCACACCCTTTGCACAGTCTCTGACTGCACCTCCACCCATTTATACATTTCAACACATTTGTTCCTCAAGTCTTTTTTTTTAATTGTTTATTTTTCAAAGAGAGAGCATGAGTGGCGGAGGGATAGAGAGAGAGGGAGACAGAGGATGGGCTTGAACTCATGAACTGTGAGATCATGACTTGAGCCAAAGTCGGATGCTTAACTGACTGAGCCACCGAGGTGCCCTCCTCAGTAATCTTTTTATTCAGGACGGACAACTGTCCACAAATTACAAGACATATAGTATGATGCTGTGTGTAAGGGATATATGCTTATGAGCATGTATATATGCTTAGAATCACTGTATATAATAGAGGGTGGCCCTGAACAGGGTGTATTTACAGAAGTTTCAAATGATTCTGATTCACATCAGTATTTCAAGATAGAGATTATTTATTTCCCTAATCACCCTCTTGAATTTCCTGTTGTCTCTCCTCAATGTCCATGCTTTCGTTATCAGTTTTAAAAATTGCTTAGCTGTATTTGAGAGTTGTTTAAGCATTTACTTTCCTAGATATTATTTTTACCTTAATCTTTTTTTGAAGTTTTAATCTTTTCCAAGATAGGATAAATGAACATACACATTTTTATTTTCTTTCAGATCTGGAATCCATGTGTGAGACCAAGATATTATCTCTAAAGAAGAGACATTTTAGTCAAGTAATATTTACCCATGAAGACATGCCCACTTTTATTCAGCCCACATTCCTCACTCCACATCAAAAAACTGTTAATGAAGAGAAACCCTGTGAATGTAAAATATGTGGAAAGGCCTTTAATCAGAACTCACAATTTATTCAACATCAGAGAACTCATTCTGCTGAAAAAAACTACAAATGTAAAGAGTGTGGGAAGTCCTTTAGTCGTGGCTCGCTTGTTACTCGACATCAGAGGATTCATACTGGTGAAAAACCCTATGAATGTAAGGAATGTGGCAAGGCTTTTAGTTGTAGTTCATATTTTTCTCAACATCAGAGGATTCACACTGGTGAGAAACCCTATGAATGTAAGGAATGTGGAAAAGCCTTTAATTATTGCTCAAACCTCAACGATCATCAGAGAATTCACACTGGTGAGAAACCCTATGAATGTAAAGTATGTGGAAAAGCCTTTACTAAGAGTTCACAGCTCTTTCCACATCTGAGAATTCATACTGGTGAGAAACCTTATGAATGTAAAGAATGTGGGAAAGCCTTTACTCAACACTCAAGGCTTATTCAACATCAGAGAATACATACTGGTGAGAAACCTTATGAATGTAAGGAATGTGGGAAGGCCTTTAGTAGTGCCTCAACACTTACTAACCATCACAGAATTCATGCAGGCAAGAAACTCTATGAATGTAAGGA
The DNA here is from genome assembly GCF_018350175.1 of Felis catus. NCBI lineage: Eukaryota > Metazoa > Chordata > Mammalia > Carnivora > Felidae > Felis > Felis catus. The sequence continues at coordinate 16,754,384 of NC_058382.1, read as the reverse complement.
ATGTGGAAAGGCCTTTATTCAGAGCTCAGAACTTATTCAACATCAGAGAATCCATACAGATGAAAAACCTTATGAATGTAATGAATGTGGGAAGGCCTTTAATAAAGGTTCAAACCTTACTAGACATCAAAGAATTCACACTGGTGAGAAACCCTTTGACTGTAAGGAATGCGGAAAGGCCTTTGGTAGTCGTTCTGACCTTATTCGCCATGAAGGAATTCATACTGGGTGAAAGATAAGCTCTGTTCATAATCTTTATAATAAGATCTTAAAAATAGGTAATGGAAAAAAAATAAAGCAGTGTAGTAGTTTTTTGAGCTACTAAAACAATATAAAGTACCTCAAAATTGGGTGACTTAAAACAACATAAATGTATTCTCTCACAGTTTTGGAGCTTTGAAATCCAAAATTAAAGTTGTTGGTAAGGTTGGTTCCTTCTGAGGACTTTGAGGAAGAATCTGTTCCATGTCCCTCTCCTGCCTTCTGATAACAACAATCTTTGACATTCCTTGTGTAATGCATCACTCCAGTCTCTGCCTCCATCTTCACATTGCATTCTCCCTATGTATATCGGTCTCTGTCTTAAGAGGAGACTCATACAGGACATGAGTCCTATTGGATTAGGGCACACGCCGATGACCTTATTTTAACTGATTACATCTGCAAAGACCTTATTTCCATGTAGGATCACATTCACAAGTGCCAGGGGTTAGGGCTTCAACATAGTTTAACCCATAACACTGTTAACATTGTTTTTCTAACCTATTTGTAATTTTCTTTTATACATAACTTGTTAAATGTATTCTAAAATGTAAATTCAAGGTTTAAATTATACCTGCCTTCCCTCCAAAAAAGATTCTGTCCCAAACTACTTCTTAAATAATTCTTTCCTCCCCATTGTTTTATTCTGCTTCTTGGTTATACATTTGTGTTTATATTGGCTTCATTTTAGAGCCATCTTTTCTATTGCTCTGACCTATAGATCTGGTACTACCAATACTACACTGTAAGTCCTGTTACATAGGCTGTCTTTTAATTCCTGGCAAAATTATAACTTTGTTTTTGAAGGCAGCTCTGTTCTTTTTCCCTTTGGTAACACTCATATTTTCATGTTGTAAAAAACACACAAAGGAAAGAAATAGATTATCTGTAAGCCTTCCAAACAGAAATTACTACTTTCATATTATTACAGCATATCCTTCCAGGCTTTCTTAGTGTAATCTGATGTGCATGCCGTACCATAACCTGCTTCTATCATGCTACTGTTTCAGTAAGTATAAATATTTATTTATCATTATTTTTAATGGTATCATAATCTTTTCTATGGTAGATTATCATTTTGCTAAATACTACTGACATACTTAATGGTGCTCACTGAAATTTTACAGTTATAAAAATTGCCTTTTAAATACAAATTTAGTGCTATCTTGTTTTGTTTTCTTTAAAAACATTACGTTTCAGTATCAAAATAACTGATCAGTATTTCTCCTTGTAAACCATATCCCTCATTGTAATCACTGATACCAATTTGTCTCTTAATCTTCCAGACCTTTTTTTAAAAACTATATTTGTTTTTAAATATGTGCACACACAACCAAATACCTAAATATTTCAATACTTGTAGAAAAGTTAGTGCTGCTTTGTAATTTTATATGTGTGTGAATATACATACACATATACACACACACTAATGTGTGTGTTGGATTGCTGCAAGGATTAAATGAGTTAAGAAATGTAAAATGGGTGGGATTGTTACTAACATATAGTAACTATCTAGCAAATGCTATTTTAATACTAGTATCAATATCTTCACCATTATTATTATCACTTGTAGAAAGGATGTTAACCATGTAATACACCTTAATTGACATCAAAGAATTCATAATGAGAAAGACCAGTGGGTGTAATGTTTGGTGAAAAGCTTCGCACCAACATTTATTCTTTATTCAGCATGAAGTTTAAAAAGGAAAAGGGGTGCCTGGGTGGCTCAGTCAGTTGGGCGTCTGACTCTTCATTTCATCTCAGGTCATGATCCCAGGGTTTTGGGGTCAGGCCCCACATCAAGTCTGAGCTGAGTATGGAGCCTGCTTAGGATTCTTTCTTTCTCTCTCTGCCCCCCTCCCCTGCTTGTGCTTGCTCGCTCTCTCTCTCTCTCTCTCTCTGTCTCTCAAACAACAACAACAACAACAACAAATAGTGGGGGTGCCTGGGTGGCTCAGTCACTTAAGCCTCTGACTCTTGGTTTAGGCTCAGATCATGATTCACAGTTCATGGGATCTATTCTGCGTCTGTGCACTTTCAGCACAGGGCCTGCTTGGGATTCTCTTCCTCTCTGCCCCTCCCCTGCAGACTCTCTCTCAAAACAAACAAACAAACAAACAAACAACTATTAAAAAAGGAAAAAAAAAACCCTAGGGTATAAAAGTCAAGAAAGAAAAAGAATGATTAAGACTACATTCACACCTATATTTCATGCTGCACAATAATTTTATGCCCATCAAAAACTATTTACATATTGAGAATAACAATTCATTTATCAAAAAAGCAGAGAAAACATGAAATATTTACTCAATCACTTTCCCTCCAAAGTAGAACATATGTAGGTCACATTCTTTTTCAAAATGGGAAAAACTAAAATATGATAGCCAACCATATCTGAATACTGATAATACCCTTCCAAGTAACATGAATCAGAAGTAAATCAATCCCTGAATATATTTAAATGAATGAGAATGAACACATTACATAGAAAAACCTGAAAACAGCTAAATCTATATTCGAATAATGTATAGCCCATAGGCATGCTGATTTTTTTTTCAAGTTTTTATTTAAATTCCAGTTAACATACAGTGTAATATTAGTTTCAGGTGTAAAATTTAGTAATTCATTACTCATAACACCCAGTACTCATCACAAGTGCCCTCCTTAATACCTATCACCCATTTATTTAATCCATCTCTCTGCCCACCTTCCCTCCAGTAACCCTTAGTTTGGTCTCTATAGTTAAGAGTCTGTTTTCTGGTTTTAGGCATGCTGATGTTTAAATAGCAAGAGATTATTAATAAATGAACTAAATGTACAAGACTAAAAGCAAAAATAACAGCAAGCTACATTCAAATATAGAAAAGATACTAGTAAAAATAAAAATAATTCAAGGAAAATAAAATTATTTCTTTGACAGAAAAAATACATATAGACAAAAACATTGGTAATTCTGATGGGGAAAAGGACAGATGAATACATTAAATATGGACATGATTAGGAGATTATCACATTTACTGATGTCTGGAAATCTGGACAAAGTATGTGGTATTTGTAGGAAAATGTAATTTGTCAGAATTAAGAAGAGATGTAAACCCTTAATAGACTAAAATGATAAATGCAGGGGGGAAAATGTTTTAATGTAGGCAAATAGCTCCACTTAAAGAGATCACCAGGCCAGATAATTTTATTGGCAAAATCTATCAAATATTCAAGGAATTTCTAAATCAAATGAAGTAAGAAGCTTGCCATTTGTTGCTGTGAATCTTCCATATTCCTGATGTCAAAATAATTAGATCACAAAAATATAATTTAGTGTCATATAGTACTAAGAGTGTACAAATTTATTCTAGCAGTCTATTAATACAAATATTCACCACAATCTGAACCCATTACCTGAACTCAAACCTTAGATAAAACCTTAACTATCACACTGTAAATCGGGATAGCAAATTAATCTAGACCACTGACTGTTTTTGTATGGCCTGTAAGCTAAGAATGGGTTTTACATTTTAAAGTGGTTAAAATAAAAAAAAAAATACATAACATGAAATTATATGAAATTGAATTTCAGTGTTCATAAATAAAGTCATTAAAACAGAACTACGTACGTTCACATATTGTCTGGCTGCTTTCACACTAGAAAACAATTGAGTACCTCTGATAAGACCAAGCCTATAATATTTACTGTCTGGCCCATTACAGAAAAAGTTTGTCAACTCTTGCTCTAGCCATTTCCTAAAAAAAGCATTGATTTGGTTAGCATAGTATTCTATGTTATCCAAACCCAGAAAACAAGTAGGTTTTGGGTAGGGAGGGATTCTTGAAATGGAACAAAAGATAATTCTGTGGAAATTCTGGATTTTGTATATCTAAACTCCGTAACAGGAGTGCCTGGGTGTGACTCAGTCAGTTAAGCGTCTGACTTCAGCGCAGGTCATGATCTCACAGTTTGTGAGTTCAAGCCCCACATAGGTCTCACTGCTGTCAGTGCAGAACCCACCTTGGATCCTCTGTCCCCCTCTTTTTGTCTCTCCCCCCTCATGCTTGTGCTCTTTCTCTCTCTCTCAAAAATAAATAAACATTAAGAAAACATAACAATTGAGAATTTGGCCAAGTCCCAGCATCATCTTTTATAAAATATTTTTATTAAAACAATGTTATATGCTATAATAAAATGTGGATATAATGAGCGACTTTATGAGTTAAAATACCATGTCTGCATTTTAATTATTATAGCCTTATAATCCTACATCTCATAATGCACAGCAGCATATCAAAACAATACACTTAGGGGAAAAAAAGACAAAACTCTCATTTAACTGGCTTATATGAGCATGATCCAAACTAATTTGAACATGAAATCCTATTTGCTCCTAATTGCTGTTATTAGCATCTTTGGAAAATGTTTTGGGTTTCTGTTTTTGGCAAAAATCATGAAAGGTGAAAGGGAATTTATTACAGATAAGCTAGGAATTTGGGGATGGAGTACTTTCCATCTCCCGAATATCAGGCACTACAAGATAGCACCTGGAAGCCATTAAAAATACTAAGATACCCGATAAATGTAAATACATGGATAAATATAAAAACAGTATTGTAACTTTTGTTTGCAACTCGTTTTTAAACAAAGTTTAAAGGAAAAATGCATGAAATATAAATCTGTGTTAATGGCTACATGATATATAAAGGTGTAATTTGTGTTATCAGTAATAAAGATACCACCTGTAAAAGGATAGAGTTTTTTGTCTGCAGTTGAAGTTGGTATCAATTTAAAATAGGTTGTTATAACTTTAGGATATTATGTGTAATCCCCATAGTATCTACAAAGACAATACCTATAAAATACATGAAATGAAAAGGGAATCAAAACATCACTACAAAAAAATTACCAGAGCAGAAACACATTAGCAGAAACTGAAAAAATACAGTAGAAAAACAAACTATAATGGACAAATTGCAAGAGGCTCAGTGTGAACATACCTGAGAATTAAAGATTCCAAGGGGTCCCAGTCATAGGGTAGCCCCACACTTTTATGAGTTTTAACACCAGGAGGCCAACCAAGTTCTTATAGTGAAGATTGGCAAAATCCCCATTGTGCTTTTGGCAGGAGGAAGGGAAAGTCACTATTTTGAAATACACCTAGAGCGTTCATAACAAGGCATGCCCCCAATAACCTCGTGGGGTTTTATTAGCATCTAACCATGTTGAAGAGAAATGACCAACTCCAGCCCACTCTAACCATCCTGTCCCACCTACATTGGGGAAGAGGGTCTGAAAACTGGTGATGTTCACAGTCCAGTGGCATAGTTTCACCAAAGACCAAAATTATAAATTTATGTGGAGAGGCAAAATATCCAGAATAGCCAACACAGTATTGAAAGAGAATAGAAGTGTAGGATTGACAATACCGAACTTCAAGACTTACAATAAAACTACAGAAACAAAAATAGTGTATTTATGAAAGAATAGACAAATAGATCAATGGAATGGATTAGAGGGCCCAGAAATAGACCCATTCAAATATACTAATCTTTGATCAAGCAGCAAAGGCAATACAATGGGGAATAGTTTTTTCAACAAATGATACTGTACCAGCTGGACATCTGCAGTCAAAAAAAAAAAAAAAAAAAAAGCTAGACCCACCTTACAGCCTTCACAAAAAATTAATTCAAAATGGATCATAGTCCTAACTGTAAAATGCAAAACTATAAAACTCATAGAAGATAACACAAGAGAAAATACAGATGACTTTAGGTTTGGTGATGACTTTTTAATACAACACCAAAAGCATGATCCATGAAAGAAAGGATTGGTAAGCTGTACTTCATTAAAATTTTTAAAACTTCCACTCTGCAAAAGACACTTAAGAGAATGAGAAGACAAGCCATACACTAGAAGAAAATATTTGTGAAAGACCTATCTGATAATGGATTAGTATCCAAAATATACAAACAATTCTTAAAATTCAACAATAAGAAAACCCAATTTTTAAAAATGGGCAAAATTCCAGACATCACCAAAGAAAATGTACAGATGAAAAACATACAAAAAGATGCTCAATATCGTCTCCAAAGAGTTGTAAATTAGAACGAGATACCACTACACACTCGTGAGAATGGCTAAAATCCAAAACACTGGTAACACCAAATGCTGGCTAGGATGTAGGATAACAAGAAGTCTCATTCATTGCTAATGGGAATGCAGAATGCTTACAGCCACTTTGGAAGACAGTTTGGCACTTTCTTGTAAACATACTTTTAGCACACAATCCAGAAATCATGCCCCTTGGTGCTTACAAGTTAATTGAAACTTGCATTCACACAAAAACTTGCACCTGAGGGGCGCCTGGGTGGCTCAGTCAGTTAAGCGTCTGACTTCGGCTCAGGTCATGATCTCATGGTTCTTGGGTTCAAGCCCCACGTTGGGTTCTGTGCTGACAGCTCAGAGCCTGGAACCTGTTTCAGATTCTGTGTCTCCCTCTCTTTCTCTGCCCCTCCCCCACTCACGCTCTGTCTCAAAAATAAACATCAAAAAAAAAATTTTTTTTTAAACTTGCACCTGAGATAACATTCGCAAGATGGTGGAATAGGACACCCTAGATCCTCCTTCCCTTATGGAAAACCAAATCAAATCAACAAAATAACTGTGAGAAATCCAGAAGCCAGTCAAGAGGTTCTTTCACTCCAGGCAATCACAAAACCAATGGCATAGAAGCCTGGTAGGAAGTTTGGGATACTCTGCATTCTTTCTCAACAGAGAGAGGTATATTTGATTGGAAAACCCTAACTCCCATCTTCTCTCTGGGGATAGAAAGGAGAAGAATGTTTCTCTAAGCGACTTTGGAGGGGGGAGGGGCTACCCAAAGGACTGTCTGTCTTGCTTGTGTCCAAGTACTGACAGGGATGTAGCAACAGGTTGAGGGTATTTCTGAGAATAAAGACATCAATGTGTGCCAGTCTACAGTACCACTAATAAATAGAAGGAAGAGCACCAGACCATGATTTACTAACCACCCCAGATAGGCTCCAATATCGTGGACAGACACAAGGTCAAGTTCCTAGTAGAAACCAGTAAACCTATTCAAATAGATTGTACACACCAGCCCTGGAAGGATACATGCTCAGAAAAGGCTTGAGAGGTCTCCAGAATCTTTAGCCAGGCCATGTGGAAAATGTCTTGCCTGTAGGAAAGGAGACCAGAAAATCTGAGACAGTTGACTGATTCTTCAGATGCTGAATCCCTACAACAAAAATAACAAAACATACCATGATAGATTTAAAGGAACCAATTAAGTCTTTAAAAAGCCCAATCTAAATAGAGATACGAACTGCCAAAGAATTCAAAATTACCATCATAAGGATGCTCGATGAATTAAAAGAGTTCAGGTATCCATTGATCGATGAATAGATAAGGAAAATGTGGCATACACATACAATAGAATATTATGCAACCTTAAGAAAGAGGGAAATCCTGACAGATGCTACAACATAGATGACCCTGAAGGACATTGTGTTAAGTGAAATAAGCCAGTTGCAAAAGAAAAAATATTATATTTCACCCCATCAACTATCCAAGCTATTCAAAATTATAGAAATAGAAAATATATATACCTAGTCAAATATATATGTACATATATTTTTGATAGTGATATCTCAGTTTATTTCTTGGTTCAAGGTTTCAGGCCCAGCAGTTATATTGTTGGAGGATATGAACTGATAATTTAGTGAAGTATATGTAGTGATTTGTATTTGTATGTAACCAAGTAGTTATGGTTGGAAATGCAGGGCAGAAGGTCAGGGTGGAAAGCTTAAAGTGGGATAGCAGGAGAAGGCACTGGGGAGTGTATTGTTCTCTCCCATAGGGATCAGGGAGTTGACTACTATGAGGTGAATGCCTCCTGGGGAAAGCAGTAATTTCCATTAATTTTTAGAATGACACAAGTAGTGACCTCTACCAGATTTCCCTTTACAAATGGGACTCTAGGGGTATAAGTTTTGGCAGGGAGCAAAGATTATATTAGGATAATGAGTTAAGCATAGAGTGAGCTCAGGACAGATAATTGGATTCCTAATATTAAGGAAGAAAAGCAATAAATGTCCTTAGGACATTGCCTTAGGAGAGGCAGTCCACAGGTGTCACTGGAATGAAGGTTTTGATGTCCTGGACAAAGCTGTTTGCAGTGCAGGGGTAAAATCATCTTGGTCTTGGATTGGGGTGATGTCATTTAAGGTAATGTCATCTTTATGAGAAAGCTCCTGGACCAAAGTGTTGTCACCTGGGATATGGGACTGAGGTGACCTAAGTGGGTACCCACTTGAATTGATATGAGTCTTAGCATTTGTTTTATTGAAAGTGTGGCTTTTTTGGAGGGTTTGGGCCTCTGAACTATAAACCAGTGAAAGCACCCAGACCAATAGTAATAAGACAACAGAATGTTGTGCAGCTGCACTTGACAAGTTTTTGTTTTATGGTGAGAATTTAGCTCAAATGGGTCCCACATCAGATTAGCAGCTACTTGGCCCATGAAACAATCTATGGTTAATTGATCTCCGGAGGGTTTGTGCCCTCAATCTGGCCTCCAGCACTTATTTTATATGTATGTGTGTGTGTGTGTGTGTGTGTGTGTGTGTGTGTGTGTATATATATATATATATATATATATATATATATAATTTATTGTCAAATTGGTTTCCATACAACACCCAGTGCTCATCCCAACCCTCAGTTTGTTCTCAGTATTTAAGAGTCTCTTATGGTTTGCCTCCTTCCCTCTGTGTAACTTTTTTCCCCCATTCCTCTCCCCCATGGTCTTCTGTTAAGTTTCTCAGGACCCACATATGAGTGAAAGCATATGGTATCTGTCTTTCTCTGCCTGACTTATTTCAGTTCCATCCATGTTGCTACAAATGGCCAGATTTCATTCCTTCTCATTGCCAGATAGTATTCCAATGTATATATAAACCACATCTTCTTTATCCATTCATCAGTTGATGGACATTTAGGCTCTTTCCATAATTTGGCTATTGTTGAAAGTGCTGCTATAAACATTGGGGTACAAGTGCCCCTATGCATTAGCACTCCTGTATCCCTTGGATAAATTCCTAGCAGTGCTATTGCTGGGTCATAGAGTAGATGTATTTTTAATTTTTTGAGGAACTGTTTTCCAGAGGAACTGTTTTCCAGAACGGCTGCACCAGTTTGCATTCCCACCAACAGTGCAAGAGGGTTCCTGTTTCTTCGCATCGTCTCCAACATCTATAGTCTCCTGATTTGTTCATTTTAGCCACTCTGACCAGCATGAGGTGGTATCTCAGTGTGGTTTTGATTTGTATTTCCCTGATGAGGAGTGACGTTGAGCATCTTTTCATGTGCCTGTTGGACACCTGGATGTCTTCTTTAGAAAAGTGTCTATTCATGTCTTCTGCCCATTTCTTCACTGGATTATTTGTTTTTTGGGTGTGGAGTTTGGTGAGTTCTTTATAGATTTTGGATACTAGCCCTTTATCTGATATGTCATTTGCAAATATCTTTTCCTATTCCGTCGGTTGCCTTTTAGTTTTGATTGTTTTCTTTGCAGTGCAGAAGCTTTTTATCTTGATGAGGTTCCAGTAGTTCATTTTTGCTTTTAATTCCCTTGCCTTTGGAGATGTGTCGAGTAAGAAATTGCTACAGCTGAGGTCAGAGAGGTTTTTTTCCTGCTTTCTCCTCTAGGGTTTTGATGGTTTCCTGTTTCACATTCAGGTCCTTCATCCATTTTGAGTTTATTTTTGTGAATGGTGTGAGAAAGTGGTCTAGTTTCATTCTTCTGCATGTTACTGTCCAGTTCTCCGAGCACCATTTGTTAAAGAGACTGTCTTTTTTCCACTGGATATTCTTTCCTGCTTTGTCAAAGATTAGTTGGCCATACATTTGTGGGTCCAATTCTGGAGTTTCTATTCTATTCCATTGGTCTATGTGTCTGTTTTTGTGCCAATACCATGCTGTCTTGATGATTACAGCTTTTGTAGTAGAGGCTAAAGTCTGGGATTGTGATGCCTCCCACTTTGGTTTTCTTCTTCAATATTACTTTAGCTATTTGGGGTCTTTTGTGGTTCCATACAAATTTCAGGATTACTTGTTCTAGGTTCGAGAAGAATACTGGTGCAATTTTGATTGGGATTGCATTGAATGTGTAGATTGCTTTGGGCAATATTGACATTTTAACAATATTTATTCTTCCAATCCATGAGCATGGAATGTTTTTACACTTCTTTGTATCTTCTTCAGTTTCCTTCATAAGCTTTATATAGTTTTAAGCATACAGATCTTTTACATCTTTGGTTAGGTTTATTCCTAGGTATTTTATGATTCTTGGTGCAATTGTGAATGGGATCAGTTTCTTTATTCGTCTTTCTGTTGCTTCATTATTGGTTATAAAAATGCAACTGATTTCTGTACATTAATTTTGTATCCTGTGACTTTGCTGAATTCACGTATCAATTCTAGCAGACTTTTAGTGAAGTCTGTCGGGTTTTCCATGTAGAGTATCATGTCATCTGCAAAAAGTGAAAGCTTGACTTCATCTTAGACAATTTTGATGCCTTTGATTACCTTTTGTTGTCTGGTTGCTGATGCTAGAACTTTCAACACTATGTTAAACAACAGCGGTGAGAGTGGACATCCCTGTCGTGTTCCTGATCTCAGGGGGAAAGCTCTCAGTTTTCCCCACTGAGGATGATATTAGCTGTGGGCTTTTCATAAATGGCTTTTATGATGTTTAAGTATGTTCCTTCTATCCCGACTTTCTCGAGGGTTTTTATTAAGAAAGGATGTTGTATGGGGCGCCTGGGTGGCGCAGTCGGTTAAGCGTCCGACTTCAGCCAGGTCACGATCTCGCGGTCTGGGAGTTCGAGCCCCGCGTCAGGCTCTGGGCTGATGGCTCAGAGCCTGGAGCCTGTTTCCGATTCTGTGTCTCCCTCTCTCTCTGCCCCTCCCCCGTTCATGCTCTGTCTCTCTCTGTCCCCAAAATAAATAAACGTTGAAAAAAAAATTAAAAAAAAAAAAGAAAAGAAAGGATGTTGTATTTTGTCAGATGCTTTTTCTGCATCTGTTGACAGCATCGTATGGTTCTTATCTTTTCTTTTATTAATGTGATGTATCACATTGATTGATTTGCGAATATTGAACCAGCCCTGAAGCCCAGGAATGAATCCCACTTGATCATGGTGAATAATTCTTTTTATCTGCTGTTGAATTTGATTTGCTAGTATCTTGTGGAGAATTTTTGCATCTATGTTCATCAGGGATATTGGCCTATAGTTCTCTTTTTTTGCTGGGTCTCTGTCTGGTTTGGGAATCAAAGTAATGCTGGCTTCATAGAATGAGTCTGGAAGTTTTCCTTCCCTTTCTATTTTTTGGAACAGCTTGAGAAGGATAGGTATTATCTCTGCTTTAAATGTCTGGTAGAATTCCCCAGGGAAGCCATCTGGTCCTGGACTCTTATTTGTTCAGAGATTTTTGATAACTGATTCAATTTCTTCACTAGTTATGGGTCTGTTCAAATTTTCTGTTTCTTCCCATGTGGGTTTTGGAAATGTGTGTGTATTTAGGAATTTGTCCATTTCTTCCAGGTTGTCCAATTTGTTGGCATATAATTTTTCATAGTATTCCCTGATAATTGCTTGTATTTCTGAGGGATTGGCTGTAATAATTCCATTTTCATTTGTGATTTTATCTATTTGGGTCCTTTCTCTTTTCTTTTTGAGAAGCCTGGCTAGAGATTTATCAATTTTGTTTATTTTCAAAAAACCAACTCTTGGTTTCATTGATCTGCTCTACTGTTTTTTTAGATTCTATATTATTTATTTCTCCTCTGGTCTTTATTATTTCTCTTCTTCTGCTGGGTTTGGGGTGTCTTTGTTGTTCTGCTTCTAGTTCCTTTAGGTGTGCTGTTAGATTTTGTATTTGGGATTTTTCTTGTTTCTTGAGATTGGCCTCCAGTACTTATGACAAGATAAAAAAAGTTATAAAGGTAAGGAGAGACGAAGTGCCTGGGTGAATCAGTTGGTTAAGTGTCTGACTCTTGATTTCAGCTCAGGTCATGATCTTGTGGTTCATGTTCGAGCCCCATGTCAGTGCGGAGACAGTGCAGAGCCTTCTTGGGATTCTCTCTCAGTCCCTCTCTCTCTGCCCCTCCCTCCCACTCTCTCTCTCTCTCAAAATAAATTAATAAACTAAAAAAAAACTTCAAAAAAGATGAGATATTAAAGGACTTCATATATAATGAGTCTTTATATACATGGAGATGAGACACATTTCCCTTTTAAATATAAGAAACAGTGATGAGAAGGTTTTTTAGAGTTGGTATAAGGTATGAATTGGCCAAGGAGCATTGAATTAAGAGATTAAGGCCCAGGGCAAGAGAGGCTCATTTAGGGGTCTATTTGTCAGACTGGTATGGAAAAGGAGTTGAGGACACCATTATGTTTCAGTTAACCTGGCTATCTGGGACCTATTAAGGACATGAAAGTTCTATTGAATGCCTCTTTCAAGAGCACAGCGTGTGTATTCTGAGAAGTAAATTATGTGCCTTGGTTACTATCAGTAATGTCTATAACTCTGAAAGAAATAAGTTGTGTCTTGGCAAGGCCTTGTATTGTGGTCTTAGTATATGTAGAGCCATGTGTAATATTGATTTGTATCTGGGGTATCTGTGAAGCAACAGACTTTTTTACCCTGAAGGGAACAATTTTTAATCAATGGGCCAACAGTCTGTAATGAATATGAAGACGGAGCCATTTGTTGGCTGGGACATCCAGTGCTAAGGTGACTGCTTGAAGTTTGCCCAAGTATATTGTCCCTTGTGTCCTATCATATGAGGGAAATCCTGGCTAAGGGAAGGGAAACAGAAATATTACACTGAGCTCCATCACATAAGATGGTTAGCAGTGCTCTTTGTATGTAGTCTACAAACACTCTTCACTGTACATTCAGTTGATCCCAAGGGGCTCCCAGATAGCAAAGGGGGAGGGTGAAGGGAGACCTCCTCCAGCACTATGGCATCTGGCAAGGGACTAAGGACAGGGGAGACCAGCTCTTGCAGATTTGGCTCCACCCTGTCTTAAGGAGATCTCAGTAGCTTTGCCAAGCCTGTCAGGCACTGTTTCCATGACCCAGAGCATAATGAGAAGCTGGGTATAGAGGGTCACAGCCTCAGGGTCTGTGAGAGCCTCTCTTTCTAGGACATCCTAATATGTGGCCAGCCATCAGTTGTCTTAATGGTGTGTACATGAGGCCAAGATAACCAGTCTCTTCCATCAGTTCTTGGATAACTTATGGCCATCAAGTGGTCCACAGACTCTAGGAGGCATGACAGGCTACTAAAGCCTCTATGGTGAAGGAATTTCTGAGGACACTAATGAGAGTAACTGTTGATTTTAACTTGGACAGATTTTAACCCTTTTGTTGGGGTGGGTTCCATTAAGGAGGGCTGATTTATCCATGGAAACATCAATTAGATAAAGTAAAATTTAGAAATGAGGACTATATTGCCACAAGAACCCAAAAAAGACTAAAACATGTTGGACTTGTATGTCTGTAATGAGTGCGTGAAATGAATCCCCTTGCAGGAGTATGTGATTAATGTAGTGCCATACTCGTGCTCCTAGAGAAAGGCAGATACAGCTAAGATTTTGTCTGCAATTTGTAACAACAAAGTTATTGAGGAACTCCATGGGTAGCCTGGAAAAATTTTATTATGTCCCTTTGGAGGCAAGGACAAACTACAGCTGAGAGGTTGTTGAAATAGGCATTAAACAGAACATATTAGCCAAATCTATAAGAGCAAAATATTTACCAGTTGTTGAAAATTGAATAGAATTAGTAATTTTAATAATATTGGGTATTGGGTATGGGACCTCTAATAGATGGGACCATAGCATTAAGGTTGTAGTAATTCACCATGTGGCACCATGCATTCATTTATGCACTTATATTTGTTTGTTTATTTATTTGTCTTCCAAGCTTAAGGCAGGCAAAATTAGGCTATCAAATGTAGAAGTGTTAGGGATAATCACCCTCTATACATTAGACTTATATAATAAATTTTAATCCTCAAAGCCCTTGTTTTAATTTATATTGGATCATATTAATATTTTAACTGGAATCTGTATTCCATATTATCAGGCCAATTTCTCCACCCCCCAACTCCACTGTCTTGCTTTTAATTAGTTTCAAACTAAGTTTTTAGTTTAAAATTTTTTTAAGTTCAATTTATTTATTTATTTACTTATTTATTTTGAAAGTGCGCACACAGAAGAGGGAGGTACAAAGAGAGAGGGGGAGAGAATCCCAAGCTGACAGAGTGGAGCCCCATGTAGGGCTCAAACTCCTGAACTCCGAGATCATCCTGAGCTGAAATCAAGAGTCAGACTCAACTGACTGGACCATTCAGGTGCCCTTCATAAGCTTTTAAAGTGGAATCAACCAGAAGGTGAGAGTGTAAGGGAAATGATTTTCCAACACCTCTCATGTACACTAAAATTCCTTTTTCTTTTTGGGAATGCAACAGGTTCTTTGCTGTTTACAAGGAGTGTGGGAAAAATATCTTTTCTCATGTTTCTCCTTTAGTCTCACACTACTACCACACTCACAACACTTCTGACACTCAAGGAATTCTGTGACAGCAGCTGGAGGCCTACAATTTAACTCAATTCTGACCCTATCTACCTGGAGATAGCACCAGAACTCATAAGTTAAGGCTTAGTCCCACACGACTGCCCTGTTACCATTCCCACCCCCACAGATATTTCAGATGCCAATCACAAGTCTAGGTTGTTACGTGTGCTCCTGACACATCAGCTATAATGTGGAGGTCCCAAGACCCCCTCCTAAGGTTTGATTAATTTGCTAGAGCAGCTTACAGAACCCAGGAAAACAGTTTACTTGCTGTTTACCAGCTTATTATAAAAAGATATGATAAAGTATATAGATGAACATCCAGATAGAAAGATACATAGGGCTAGGTCTGGGACGGTTCTGAGTGCAGGAACTTCTGTTACGTGGAGTTGGGGTGTGCCACCCTCCTGGTAAATGGCTGTGCTCATCAACTTGGAAATTCCCCAGACCCCATTCTATTGGGATTTTTATGGATGCTTTCTCACATAGACACGATCAATTAACAACTCCATTTCTAGCACCTCTATTCTCTCTAGAAAGCTGGACTTCAGAGAGGCCCATATGGCAAGGAACTAAGGGTAGCCTCTGGCCCACAGCCAGCAAGGAACTGAGGCCCTTAGTCTAATAGCTCACAAAGAACTGAATTCTGCCAACAACCATATGATCTTGGGTCTTGCAAGCAGGTCTTGGGTCTATGATCTTGATCTTGCAAGCAGGTCCTTCCCTAGTTGAGGATCAGATGAGACCACTGTTCTGGGAAATACTGAACTATAGCCTTGTAAGACCCTGAATCAGAGGACCTAGCTAAGCTATACCTGGACTTCTGACTCAGAGAAACTGCAAGATGATGTGTGTTGCTTTAAGCTACTAAGTTTGTGCTTATTTTTAGGTAGTACTAGATAACTAACACACCTAGGTTACCAAAGCTAAAGACCAGTGTTTATAAATGTCATAATTCAGTTTCTCATTACTATTTGTTCTGTAAGGATGATGCTTTGTTTCAGGGCTAATGATTAGGTGTGTTGTCCATATCCAAAGTCCACTCTTGTCTGCCCACTAGAATTACTAGGGAGGCTTGAATCCTTGGAGCTAATTAAACAGAATCTCTGGGGCCAAGGCCTGCTGAGATGTATTTTTAAAAAATTCTGCAAAATTATCTTGCCCAAGATATTTATTAACTACAATGTTAATAATGTTTCGTAATGTAGAAATCTAACAGTAAGCAGCTTAACCATGTGATCAATGGTGACTGTTAGATTTCATCAACATCATGCATCCTCTGATATTATGCTCTGAGGATACATCACTTTTGTAGTATTGATGCATAACCTCAGTGAAATCAGAGAAAATACTGAATCAAACACAAATTGAGGAATATTCTACAAAATAACTGGTGAGTATTCCTTAAAAAAAAAAAAGCGTCTAAGTCATGAAAGACCAAACACTGAGGAACTGTCACAAATTGGAGGAGACTGAAGATAAATAACAAGTAAATGCACTGTGGGGTCTTGACTTGACCTTGGACTAGATAGACATCAGTGGGAAGGACTATACTTACTAGTTTGTATCATGTTAATTTCCTGGTTTTGATAATTGTACTAAGGTTATATAAGATGTTAACATTAGGAGACACTGGATGAAGACTACATAAGAACTGTTTTGCAACTTTTTTTTATAAATCAAAATTTATTTCAAAATAAAAACAAAAAACCTCTCTCTGCTTGGGAGTTTCTCAAAATATTTTGTTTTGCTTTTCAGAAGCACAAGTAACAATCTAGACATTTACTTTTACTTTGGTGATATCTGAAGGACAGTGCTGGAGGAAAGGCAGTAAACCAGACCAAGGTGCCATCTTGTCAGAAAACAGAAACACTTGCAATGCTTTATGCACTTTGAAACATTTTCCCCCTTTATTTTGTTTTTCAAATTACAAAAGATAGATATGTTAAAATAAGTAAAACAATACAAAGACATATAAATAAACAACTGCCATTTTTCCCTTCCTTACCAAGATAACCAATGTTAACACCCTGCTGTATATCCATCCATACTTTGTTCATATAAACATACATGCATATATACACATACAGGGTTTTTAATAAAAAAAAATAGATTTGTATACATTATTCTGCAATTTGCCCTTTTCACTTAACAATATAGCACAAACATATCAACAAATTAGCAGAACTCTAGCTCCCCACTCAAATAACTTTAATCACACATTTGAGATATCATACCTGGTTCATTTATGTATTTTTTTTTCTTTTTGGCTTTCATTTTCCCTTTCTGACTCCCTCAAACCAACCTATATCACCCACCTCCCCCCAACCCAATATATACTCTTCAATACTTTTCTCCATGCATAGAAAATCATACACAAACATATATGGATACATATTTATCACTCATAAACACCTAGAGGCATTTTGTCACTGATTTACAAAAACAGGATCATATTTTACACACTTAAAATATGCTTTTTTCACTCCCTTGCTTTTTTCACTCAAGAAAACATTATGGAATTCAAGTCCACTAGCATGGTTTAATTTGCTCACCTTAGTGGCTATATAAACATGTTATGGAATGGATATAATTCCTTCCCTTTTCCAATTTCCCTATTGATGGGCATTTATTTGGATTCTAGTGTCTTCTTGCCACTAGGAATAATTTTATAATAAATATCCATATTCATCTGTCTTCATGTATTGGGGTTTTACTTCTAAGAGATTCCTCAAAGTGGCATAAGTACTTTAAATTATAATAGATGTTACCACATTGATTTTTTGAAAGAGCTGTAATGATTATGTTTCCACCAGTGGTGTATAAGAACCTTTGTTGGGACAGCAAAAAAGCAGTCCTGCTATTTTTTGTCGGTTTGATTGCACACAGTTATCTCATTAGGACTTTAAATCTTTTTTAATGTTTATTTATTTTCGAAAGAGAGAGAGTGCTAGTGGGGAAGGGGCAGAGAGAGGGAGACCCAGAATCCAAAGCAGTCTCCAGGTTCCGAGCTGTCAACAGAGAGCCCAACGCAGGGCTCAAACTCATGAACCTCAAGATCATGACCTGAGCCGAAGTTGGATGCTCAACCCCACTCATTATGACACCCCATCTCATTATGAGTTTAATCTGTATTCCCCAGCAACCACTGAAGCTAAACATTTTTTGATAGCCAGCCAGTTGGGTTTGCTGTTTTTACAACTGTCTATTCACAATGCTTTCCCATGTTTTGCCACTGAGTTATCTTTTTCCTGTCAATTTGAAAAGCACCTCTTCTCTGATTGGCTTTGCAAATATTTCCCTCAAAAATATCGTGTACTGACTTTGTTGATGGCACCTTTTGCCATACAAAAGATTATACTTTTATGTAGTCAAATATTTTTTAATAGCCTTCAAGTATCTTTTGTTGGTAAAGTTAATCTTCCCAACTCCTA
This sequence comes from Felis catus, assembly GCF_018350175.1. Classification (NCBI taxonomy): domain Eukaryota; kingdom Metazoa; phylum Chordata; class Mammalia; order Carnivora; family Felidae; genus Felis; species Felis catus. The sequence continues at coordinate 16,736,030 of NC_058382.1, read as the reverse complement.
GATTGTACCTGTAGTCTCCTTTCATTTTTCCTTCAAGAATTTTATTATTAAACAATTTAAATCTTAAATTCACCTGGATTTTTTTTTCATGTGCTTTGGGGTATTAGTCAAATTTCACTTTCTTCCTGAGTAAAAGCCAATTGTACCAGAATTCTTTTTAAATAAACTATTCCTTTCCCCTATAGCCTGAAATTCCACCTTTGCCATATATGAGAAAGCTCATATACACTTAGGTCTATTTCAAGATTTTCTATTCTGATCCATTGATGTATTTATCCTTTGCCAATACTTTATTAATTTGATTAAAGTGACTTCATGTTATATTCTGACATCTGGTATGAAATTCTTTTTCATACTTTTCTTGTCTAGATTGTTAGACATTTGTTCTTCCATATGGATTTTAAGATCATTTCACATAAGTTAAAAGAAAAAATCACTGACATTTAGTGTAATTCCAAAAGAAGTACATGTAAGTTATTAGATGTTTACAGAGAAAACTTAATTTCTATACTGTCTTTTTAGAAAATTACCTTTCAACCCAAAACAATTACTAGTCTCTTCATTTATTGATATATAATATCATCAAAAAGTTTCCCTCTTTTTAAATTGTTTATACCAATTATTTAATTTAATTTTTTTACTGCCTTCATTGGAAACTCCAACACAATGTTCAGTAAAAATAGACAGCAGTGAACACCCTTATCTCTAATACTATTAAATTCTTAATTTTCAAAAAATGGTTTTAGTATAAAATATGCTATAGGATTTTGGTAAAGTAACTCCTAAGTGGTTACTAAGTATTACAATTTAATTTATATTTTATTAGATTGGAAATGTTTGCAAATTCTATTAAATATCTTGTCAGCATTGATGGATGGCATCTTCTCTTTTAAACTGTTAATTTTATTGATTTATTTCCTATTACTGCATTGGCTCCGCATTCTTGGAATAATTCTTCCTTGGTCATTATGTCATTCTTTAGGTATATTGCTGAATTCTACTTGTTATTATTTTAATTATAATTTTTGTTTCTAAATTCATGAGTAAGACTGGCCTGGAGTTTTCTTTTTTCCAATTACCTTTATTCGGTTTTGGTGTTAAAACTTATTCTGACTTCATAAAATAAACTGGAGAACATAATCTATGGGCTGAAATACTTCAAATAACACTGGTATCAAGAAGAAACAATGAAATCATCTGGGCCCTGGAGCATTTTTCAATCCTAGATCTTTAATCACTTTTCCAAACTCTTCAATGGTAATTGTTCTATCAAGTTTCTACTTCTTGCAATTTTCCTAACTTATATTTTGCAAGAAAAGCATTTAATTCCTTTTAAAAACAGGTTGATCTAGATTTGTATGAAATATCTTTTATCACTCTTTTAATCATATCTTTATCTGTGATTATTTTTTCCCAGATTTTTATTTAAATTCCAGTTAATTAACATACAGTATAATATCAGTTTCAGGTGTAGAATTTAGTGATTCATCACTTACATACAACATCCGGTGCTCATGTGATTGTTTCCTTTCTCATTCTGGACCAGGCATTCTTACAGGAGGCATATCTTGAACAGTGTGGGCATTTGTTTTATTTGGAAGATGTGGCAGCTCAAGGAAGTAGATTTTTTTTTCAAGATTGGAATGATGAAACAATTTGGGTTTTCATGCCCAGGATATTCACAGGGAAATTGATAGGGAAGAAAAGTGGACATTGCTGAATTAATTTGCAAAAAGAAAAAAAAAAACAGAAAAATTCTATCTTTGGTCTCTGCAAGAAACATTTCTGAATTATAAGACTCATATAAACCCTGTCTTTCCTAATTTGCTGCAAAGGCATGTTAAGCTAAGACTAATAAAATAGAAGTAGTGCACAATATGCCAGGGCCACACTACTATTTGTCAAATAATGGCTGTGCTATCAAGTTTATAGCATTTTGTTCATCCAATATTAGGTTGTGAAACTATTCCTTAGCCTTGCCTTTTCAACATTAACAAATGTTCTTATTTTTTATATTGTTAAGACATTAAAAGACAATGGTGATATTTAGAGTGAAAAAGTTTGGTGAATGGCATTCTACATACTATGTGACAAATGTGCTTAATATTCACAAATCACATTAAATCCACATTTACATTTCCAAAATATAAATAATGATTATGTGGCTCACTGTGGAATATGCCATAATATACCAATTCTTTTCACATATATTTTGTATTGTTATTCCATTAACATATTTTTAAACTTTCATAAGCCAGAGTGACCATGTTTATGTTTTATAAAGTGTTTTCTACAATCTTTGTATAAAGTTTTCTATCACAATTAGAACATGACTCCCCTTATGGTAAAAACATTTTGTCCAAATTCATTAAATCAATGAGATTTCTCCTGAAAATGAATGCTTCCACATACAATGAAATAGGATACCTTGCTTAAGGCTTCCCACAATTATCATGTTTTAATTCCTATAGGCATTCTTTCTGGCATGAATTTTCTGGTGTCTACTGAGGTTTGGCTTCTGATAGAAAGCTTTGCCACATTCACTGCATCCATAGGGTTTTTCTCCTGTATGAGTTCTCCAATGTTTATTGAGGCATGATTTTTGGCTGAAGGATTTTCCACATTCTCTACAACGATATGGTCTTTCTCCTGTGTGTATTTTTCGATGTACATTGAGGTATGACTTCTCACCAAATGACTTCCCACATTCACTGCACACAAAGGGTCTTTCTCCAGTATGTGTTCTTTGATGTTCTCTGCGGTGTGACTTCTGAGTGAAGGCTTTCCCACAAAAAAAACATTCAAAGGGTCTTACCCCAGTGTGAATTCGCTGGTGTTTAATAAGGGTTGACTTATGTGAAAAGGCTTTCCCACAGTCAGTGCATCCATATGGCTTCTCCCCAGTGTGACTTCTCTGATGCCTAATGAATTCAGACTTGTAGCAGAAGGCTTTCCCACACTCACTACAGACATGGGGTTTCTCTGTAGGTGGAACCCTCTTACGTTTGTACACAAGAGAATTGGTTACTGTTGGTTTATACATAAGTGCTGGGTTGTGGCTAAAAGCCCTCTCACAGTGACTGCATTCCCAGAGTTTTTCTCCATTAGGTTTTCTATCATGGTTTGTATGCTGTAACAATTTCCCACATCCACAGCACTCATCTTTTTTTGAATAGTTTCTCTTAAAACCAATCAAGTCTAAATTATGGTTCACACTTTTTCCATAGGGGTCCCAGTTATTGGGGTCTTGAACTGAAGGAAAAAGATTAATGCTCAGAGGTGATATTTTCCCAAACTTATTGTCTTCATGGCTTCTTTCCTTGGGCAATGTTTTTTTGCTGATGAATGCCCCTTGTTTCAAAATCATGTCTTGCTGTCTTTTCCTCTGGACATTAACTTGACAAATGTTTTCTGGAGAAAATACAGCAAACCTTTCTTTATTCTATTATTATGATCTGGAATAAAATTACTTGAAAAATACCCTAAACATTTAAACAACACACAGCATATAAACAGACACAGCATGAACCATAACTAAATGCGGAGAAGGGTGCTGTATGAGAAGATTCACAACAGGCACAAATGAAATGGAACATGTCACAGAGTATACAAAGTTATAATTTTGAAGAAGATGGAATATTATAGACCAGTGGTTGGCAAACATGTTCTTAAAGGGTCAGAGAGTAAATATTTTAGGCTTTGTGGGCCATATGGTCTCAGTCAAAATTATTCAACTCTCCCACTGTATTTGGGGAACAGAGATAGTATGTAAATGTTAAGGCATGGCTGTGTTCCAATAAACTTTCTTCACAAAATCAGGTGGCCAAACTATAGGCTGTAGTCTGTCAATCTTGTTATTGAGGAAATGGGTTTAAGTGTCATATAGCACCTTGCTATTCAATGTGTGGCTCTTAAAAGAGGGAAAAGAAAGGCAGCTGATAGCCAGGTTACAATGTTTCAGGAAGGCTGATGAGCACAGTTTATTTAATGAAGCAAAATACACCCCAAAGGGTACCAGTGTGTTGGTGTGACAGTTATGAGTATTGGTTCTGAAATGTGACCACATGAATTCAAATTTCTGTTTGGTCCCTTACTATGCTATATGTTCTTAGATAAGTTTCCTAACTTTCCTGTGATCGTTTCATTTGTAAATGGAGTAATAAAGGTTGGATACCTCCCAGGTCTTGTAAGGGTTGAACGAGATGATATATGTAAAAGGCCGAGAACAGATCTGGCATATAGTGAGCACACACTGAGTGTTGGCCAGTAATTCTAATGCTGTTACTGCTACTACTACAACCAAGGTGGATGAAAGGTGACTGGTGGTAATTTCAGAGACATTTTGGAGAGAAGCACGAAAATAACTTGAATGGTATTTTCATAATGTAATATTAATTCAATTATGTGATTACAAAACCAAGAGTGAGTGGCATAAAGAGATGTGGGAACAGACAACACTGACTCTTCTTACTAAGTTCATGACTTGTGGAGAAGTAGTTCAGAGGCATCCTTAAGAGTAGGTTACCAACACTTGGGGTACCATGGGTATTGTTGCAATATTTTACAGAGCTGCTAGGAAAGGGGCAGTTATTCTGAATGTTATAAGGAATTCTTTAAGATGGGCCAAGCTCAGTTATCTCCTTTACCACCCAGTTGTCTTTGGTTACCTGAAATTCAATACTTCCTCTTCTGTGACTTAAGGAAACTAAGGGACTAAGGGATAACTTAAAGGATTAGGGAAAGGATGGGAAGTGAGAGTATGGGTATGGCAGGCAGGTCTGAGGCATTTTACCTGGAAACTGTGGGAAAAGGGAATAGGAAGGGACCAGCAGGAGCGGGGGAATGACAGAAGCTTATTTGTGAGAAAGCCTGAATGTGATGGAGAAGGTAACCTTAAGAGAAATGAAGGATTCTGGAGATAGGGGGATGGAGCAAGAGCACAGGGAGAGGTGAGGTTTAAAGAAGGAAAAGGAACACCTGGATAAGGGAGGTGGGGTGCATGGAGGTTGAAGGACATCAAGAAGGCTAAAGCTCTCAGAGAAATGTCTCCAGTGGCTTGCAAAGCTCTAAGGCTTTTGAAAGGTGGACTCAACAAAATCCCAAAGGTGCCAGCCTCCCATAGCACCTCTTGCTGGATTTATCATACTTACCCTGACAGTGGCAGCCCGAGCATGCTGCCTCACAAATCCATGGTGCTTCTTCCTGCTCCAGCTTGAGGATCACATATGGTTTAGTGCCTTCATAACCTGTTCCAGGGAAATGATCCAGGCCTTGGGCTGAGCTCCTTGGTCTTCAGGGCCACTCAGGCAGCATTAAAGGCTGCACAACAGACATTGGACTTGGGAGAAGACTGTACACACACCTTGTCCAGAACCCAAAAGGAATTAGTAACTCAGGACCACTGAAACTCAAGCCAAACTCACTGGGGCAGCACAGTATAAGGGTTAGGGATGCAGACTGTGCAGCCAGACTACTGGGGTTCAAATCCTAGCCTGGTTCTATTATGTACTTGGTGAATAACACTGGGCAAGTGACTTCACCTATTTGCCTCTGTTTCCAAATGTGTAAAATAGTGGTACAAATAGTACCTACCTCATGGGGCTCTTATGAGGATTAAATAAGTTAATATGTTAAAAGTGGCTAAAATAGTGTCTGGCACATAGAAAGTATTTGGTACTTCGGAGGCTCTAGGTATCTCAGTTACTTTTAGCAACTGAAAAATGAAAGGCGGTCAATCAAGCACAATCTAAATTGTGTGGAGGAGTTCATCTTACCCACTGAAACAAGGTTGCTATAGGTCTCCAGCATCACATCCCGGTACAGTGCCCTCTGAGCAGGATTCAGCCTGTACCACTCCTCTTGAGTGAAGCCCACTACCACGTCTTTGAATGACACAGGTCTCTGCTGAGGATGAAATGAGACTGAGTCATGTGGGAAAAATGTAGTCAGGGGTAGATGGTATGGAATTTTTATGTTCCTAGGTCAGAGCTTATCATGATCATTTATCTACCTAGAATACCTTTTACATTCCTGGCTTTAGGCTATCTATGGTAGGAAAAATAACAATCTCACTGGAACCTACTGCCACATACACTTTGAGTCAACAGATACTGACTGAAGACCTGCTGTGTATAACCCAGTGCTGGTTGCTGGAAACACAATCATGGATGGTTCCTGACCTCAAGGAGCTGACAGCCCAGCAAAGAGCAATATGTAAAGCCATCAGGGTGAAAGTATAAGACTTATGGTGGCAAGACATCTAGGTTATAGCATGTAGAAAAGTGTGAATGTTTCAAAGGCTAGTAAGGCTTCAGAGCTACGGGATATGTGGAGCTGAGTCTCCTCTACAGAAAGATGGAGAAACTACAATCCTTGCAGAGGGAGCAGCATGAACACCGGCATGGGGGCAGCACAGTGATTTTAAGGGCTACAAGGCACTCAGTAGCAGAAAGAGAATACAGGGGCCTGTGGGTAATGAGATGATGGACTTTAAATCAATGGAAATATCAAGGAATAGGTGTGTATAGAAAGCACATTCTAGAAGGCATGTGGTGAGTTTCCTGCATTCCACATCAAGTGGTACACCAGTAACTCTAAGCAGACTGAAAAGTTAAGGGTATATATTGAATTCCTAAAGTAACCACTAAAATTATAGTGCAAACAGGTATACTGAAGTAAACGAATTTCAAAAATATTTAACACACACACACACACACAAGAGAAAAGAAATAAAGGAACAAAAGGCGATAGGACAAACAGAAAACTAAATACTAAAAGGATAGATACAAATCCAACCACACCAATAATTACATTAAATGATATTAAATTATAATATAAATTAATATAAGATTGAACACTCCAAAAGGCAGAGATTGGTAGGCTGGATAAAAAAGCTGCCTAAAGAAGTATAGAACTCACATAATTTGAAAGTGAATGGATAGAAAGAGAAATGTGATGGGGGACCTGGAGAGAAGTGAAAAGAAAGACCGTAATAATGCAGGTGGAAGATGATGTTCACAAGTAGCACAGTAAGACACAGTGAGACAGAGAAAAGAAAGAGTAAAGACGAGCAGAACCCGAACCTTAACTGGTTGTGGGGAGTGAGTGAAAAGGGGTAAGGGTAACACCCAGGTGTCTCAAAGCCAACTGGGTGATGGTGGTGGTAAATCACAAGTGAGAAAAACAGCAGAAGCAAAGAGGATGTGTTGTTAGTCATGTCTGGGGACACATGGGTGGAGACACTTAGCAGGCAGTGGGATGGATGCAGGAGTCTTGAAGCAGAAGCAAGATCAGGAAGGGAGCTAAAAGCTCTGTGAGCCATCAGCAGAGAAATGGTAGCTAAGACTGTTAGTGTGGGATCTCTGCAGGGAGACAGGATGAGCAAAGTGCCTAGGCCAGAGCCCCAAGGGACACTAAAGAGTTCAGCTGGAGACCCAAAGAAGGACCCATGGGTATTAACCTAAAGAGGGCACCTGTGATATTAAGATATATTAAGAAATATATATTTGGTCTTCCTTCATGGTTCCTAGAACAGAGCCTCTTAAACCCTTGTAACTTCCTGAGTAATAGGAATAATAGGAGTATCTTTTGTTATTCATAACAAGCCCCAGTCAAGGATACACAGTTTATGCTAATGACACAGATGGGGGCTGGTTGCCACAAGAACTAGCCATGTGATTAGAGGGTTAGAACTTTCAGTCCCCTTTTCCACCCCCTCTAGATGGGGGTGGGTGTGGGTGGGCGGTACTGGAGATTGAGCTGATCCCCAACCCATGATTTAATCAGTGATGCCTACAAAATGGAAATCCCATGAAAACGCTGGAGGGCCTCCAGGTTGGTGAACACATCTGGGAGGATGCACACCCCAAACTCCACAGACAGAAGCTCATATGCTCAGGACCATTCTGTACCTTCTCATCTGGCTTTTCATTTGTAACCTTTATAATAAACCTATAATAGTAAATAAAGTGTTTCCCAGAGTTCTGTGAGTCACTATAGCAAATTATCAAAATTAAGCAAGGGGTCACAGGAACCCCTGATTTACACCTAGTTGGTCAGAAGTTCAGGTGACAACCTGGGATGCAATTAGCATGGGGGGGGCAGTCTTGTAAGACTGAGACCCTAACTTGTAGGGTCTGTGCTAACTCTGAGTTGAATTAAATTGTAGGACACCTAGTTGGCATCCACAGAGAATCGGAGAACTGTTTGGTGTAAGGAAAAGTAATCCCCTATTCCTGTGAGTAGAGGAAACTAACTATGATACATCTTCAACTGACTGTAAAGAATGAACCTGGCCCAAAGAGAGGTCTGATCTTCGCACTCAGCTCCTGGGAGTTAATCTCTAAGCCCCTGGAATGTTCTGTGTGATAAGACTGCCTTTGTTTACCTGGGGGCTTTGGGCCACATGAGATGGTCTAACAATGTGATTTCTGGTGGGGGCTTTGGGTCACAGGCATCAGCTCAACCTCAGGAGGTGGCTGTACATCTCTTTGAAAAATGTGGGATCCTACAGTGGCACCTGAGCAGTGGCCCAAGCAGATGGGCTGGAAGGCAGAACCAAAACCAGGGTGAATCCATGGATGCTGGTACATGAGACCCTAAGACCCATACCAAGGCCATGTACATAGTGGGTAACAACCAGATATCCTCTCTGATGCCAGAATACCATGGTGGAGGGAGAGTAGCAATCAGGCTTTTATCACAGAGCATGGAGCCTGGGTCAGTTGACAGCTCTGGGTTGATATTTCCCAAACAGAGCTAATTGGAATGGGAATGAGATGGGATGGGATGGAATAGAACAGAACAAAATAGATGTAATTTGGCACCCAAAAGGCCATGTCATTTTCACCAAACAGGACGTAACATTAAGGTTGTAAAATTAGCATGGCTTAGTGATTGAGTGTGAGAGGGAGAAGGTGGGGAGAAGTCAAGGGTAAATCTCAGGGTCCTGGTTTGCCCAGTGTGATGGTACCATTTCCCGAGGTGGAAAACTGGGGCACAAAAAGGTTCAGAGACTTGTGTAAGGTCATACAGATGGTCATACAGATAGTAAGAACTGGGATTAAAATTCAGCAGTCTGGTTCCAAAGTGTGTGCTCTTATCCAGTATATGGTGCTGCCTTCCACACAGAAGGGGGCAAAAGGTGCGATCTAATTTAGCAGAACAATAAAAAAGCATCTTCTGATTTCAACCTCAGTGAAGTCACCTGGGATCTTGGCCAGAAAAGTTTTAGTAAGGTGGGAAGAAAGGATGCTGGACTCAAGAAAGAATAAGAAACATGGGATGCCTGGGTGGCTCAGTCAGTTGACTCTTGATTTTGGCTCAGGTCATGATCCCAGGGTCGTGGGAGTCGGGCTCCATTCTCAGAGTGGAGCCTGCTTAGGATTTTCTCTCTCCCTGCCCCTCTCCCCCACTCACACACACTCTCTCTCTAAAAAATAAAAATTAATTAAAAAAAAAAAGAAAGAACAAGAAGCAGGATATGGAAACACCAAGAGAAGGAAATCACCACAGGAGGTGAAGGAGGCCAGGGGAGAAAGGCAAGGATTTTTTGGTTTGGAAGTGGTGATGGTTTCTAGGGTTGGAGGCACTGACGGTGGTTGTAGGGACAAAGGAAAAGATCTGGGAAAGGGGAGAGGATGAGTCTTCAGAAAGAGATATCCCTGCTGGAGGGAGGCCTCCAAAGAGGTGGAAATGCAGGAACTCCAGGGCTGAGGGGGTCTTGTTAGGACATAGGGCCCTTCACAGTCCAGAGATGGTGAGGAAGGTAGGGGGAGCTGGGAACACTTCACACTGAGACTTGCTAGGGAATAAGATGTTTAACTGTTTGCTGCCAAACTCGTAAAAACAGTTAAGGGAATGACAATAATTTAAATACTGGAGAGCTCATCTGTTCCCCAGTCTAGATCAACGCTACAGATACCCTGGATCCAAATCAGGACTTCCATAAACGTAGAGGAAGCTTCCTGCCTGCCCCCTCTGAAAAGAAATAATATTTGTATTTTCAATTACTCAAACTGAAATTTAGCATTTTATTCCATTACATATGTGGGCCACAAAGCACAGAGGAGTTAAAACTTCCTGTAACCCTGGGGCACCTGGATGGCTCAGTTGGTTGAGCTTCTGATTCTTGATTTTGGCTCAGGTCATTATCTAATAGTTCATGGGTTCAAGCCCCATGTCCAGGTTTGTACTGACGATGCAGAGCCTCCTTGGGATTCTCTCTCTGCCCCTCCTCCACTCGTGCGTGAGCATGTGCTCACTCTCTCAAAAAATACATTTTAAAAACTTAAAAAGAGGGGCGCCTGGTGGCTCAGTCTGTTGAGCGTCCGACTTCGGCTCAGGTCATGATCTCACTGTCTGTGGGTTCGAGCCCCTCGTCAGGCTCTGTGCTGACAGCTCAGAGCCTGGAGCCTGTTTCCAATCCTGTGTCTCCCTCTCTCTCTGCCCCTCCCCCAGTCTCACTTTGTCTCATTCTGTCTCTCAAAAATAAATAAATATTAAAAAAAAAAAAAACACTTAAAAACACTTCCTGCAACCTCAACACAGATTGTGGTCCCAAGTACTAATATGTACAACCTCTAGCATATTTTAACTGGAAAAAAAGGGGGTAGACAGTATGTGTAAGTATCTTGCCATTGTATCTACATGTAGAGAGAAAAACTGGTTTTCCACCCGAATCCCCCTGAAGGATCACGGTATTTCTCCCAGCTGCTAGAAGACTGGCTACTGCAGGCTTCAGACCTTTTGCAAACCGCACTTGGTCAAAGGGAGGTACCCCACCCAACCTTAAGTCCCCCACCACGGGGCAGAAAACCAATGACTGGTTGATTTCCGAATATAAAGGCCTCCTTGGTTCCATTCAGGACAAAGTTGGAGTTGGAGGGCCATCCCAATTTCAAAGCAACTTCTAAGATCAGCTGGTGCCCTCTGCCTAATCCTGCTTCCTTCACTCTTTATAGGTGTTCCAAGAGTCTCCCTACTAAATTTCATGTGTGCAAACCTCCATCTCCAAGTCTGTTTTCTAAGAACCCAATCTGTGACAAAGTATATATGCTTGAAATGCACATATTTTTTTCTAGAACAGTTTCCCAAGGGAAACTAGTTTACTTAAATGTCACACTTACCTGGTACTCAATCATTTTCTGTTCTTGGAAAAAGAGTTGAATCCTGTGAAGACAGAGATTGGGGGGAGAAGGAGGAGAAAGAGAACAGAGCTGTGAGGGACCAGGCCCATCCTGGAACATGCAAAGTCCCTATGTAAATCTTGTATAAAAACCTATGCTTTAAATCACTGTGGTAGAAGAAAAAATATAGGGCCATTCAACTCAGAATGTGAATGCATAAAACAGACCCCCCAGGAAGTAAAAGCTGCTACCAAGTAAGAAGTGAAAATTTATTTAAAAACAAAATCCTTAAAACTTAAATAACTGGCTCCATGGAGCCACGTTCATGCTCTGAATAAGATCACCTTTGCACAAGGACAATACGTTTTCTCTTAAAGGCAAAATGCTTCGGTTTTACCTCTTACTTACTTTTAAAGTTTGCACTTAGTTCACCTACTAGTTTTTATGAACTCCTATATTTAGGATGCTTTTTCTATAATAATGTTATTATTTTTTTAAAGTATAAACTGAAAAAAGGCTTTTGTAACTTATTACAAAGAACTTAAAGCAAAATAAAATAACTGCATAACATTAGTAAAACTAATAGTTACTTAAACTATGGCACAAATGATTACTAAAAGCTAAACCTTGTTATTCATCCGGAATATTATTAAGTGTTGTCGTTAAAAAATAATTTTCAGCGAATGAGAACAAACAACTGTTACTTTTTCTTTTTACTTGTTTTTTTTAATGTTTATTTATTTTTGAGACAGAGAGACAGAGCGTGAATGGGGGAGGGTCAGAGAGAGAGGGAGACACAGAATCCGAAGCAGGCTCCAGGCTCTGAGCTGTCAGCACAGAGCCCGCCACGGGGCTCGCCCTCACGGACCGTGAGATGATGACCTGAGCCGAAGTCGGAGGCTCAACCGACTGAGCCACCCAGGCGCCCCAAACAACTGTTACTTTTTAAAAAATTTTATTTATTTCTTTTGAGAGACAGAGAAAGAGTGCAAGCGGGGAAGAGGCAGAGAGAAGGAGAGACAGAATCCCAAGCAGGCTCCGTGATGTCAGTGCAGAGCCCAACGCGGGGCTCAAACTCACAAACTGTGAGATCAGGACCTGAACCAAGATCAAGAGTCAGATGCTTAACCAACTAAGGCACCCAGGCGCCCCAACAATTGTTATTTTTAATTAAGGTGTTTGATTAAAGAGAGAACTACGTGGCTTAAATTATAAAAGAAAAAGGGTAAATCATAGTTTAAGAGTATAAATATTTTACGATGTACTTGAATGTTTAATGTTAAAATCATCAATGGGATAACTCCTGATTTTAAAAATTATATCTTCTGTGGCTGTTCTCACTGAAGTAACTTGAGGTGGTGTCATCCCAACTAGAAAAACCTGCTAGTACCCAGATTCTGATCTCTTCCACTAATTTCACCAAAAAGGAACTAAACCTCCTTGGGAAATGGCTGAGTCCACATCTGGAGCAAAGAACACAAAATGCATCTCTGTAATATTAAGTGCCAGAAAGCTAAGACACTTCTTCAGTGATGGGTCCTGGCAAAGGGACAGAGGAGCCAGCCTCACAGGCTCTAACCATGAGAGAAGGAGTGCTAGTTTCAAGGGGAAAAAATTCTTTCAAAATGAATACGTTCTCTTGGCTTTGTTTTACAGAAGTCTTTTCTCACTAATCTGACAAATCAATCATCTTTTGAAAAAGGAAAATAATTTTAAAGTGCTGGAAACATTCTCTGTCATAATCTAGGTGGTGGGTACATGAGGGTACACATGGAAAACTTCTTAACATATAATGCTAAATGAGTTAATGATTTACTTTTAGCAGACAATAAATACCCACTCTCTCTTAATTGTATCAAAATGCTTTGAAATATTGTACAGGTCAGACAACATAAGTCATATAGCACAGTTAGTGTGAAAGAGGCATTTAGCTGTCCTATCAGTAATAGAAGGACTGAGCAGTGAGCTTATTATGCTTTTTGAAATATTTTTTTCTTTCCTGAGGTATAATTTACATAAAATAAATGAATCCAGTTTAATTGTATAGTTCAATGAGTTTTGACAAATGTATTCCCCCACATAACCACCCCATTATCAGGATATGGAACATTTCCAGGAACATCCTGTTCACAAGATAGAATAATGAATTTGTCTTAATGATGCTAAGATTAACTACTTAGATTCCTGTCTCTAGAATAAAAAAAGTGATTTCCTTGAATGCTAAATAAAATATAGATACTTCTTTGCTTAAAAATAATCAAGTTATACCAGTAAGTCAAAAAAATAGTTAAAAAAAAAGGAAGATCTACTGTTTGAATTTCATTTATATGAAGGTCAGAAACAGGCAACCCTAACCTATGTCACCGCTTTGACTAGGCACTGCTTGGGAGGGGTGGGGGAAACCTTTGGGGTGCTAGAAATGTTCCCTATTATGATCTGGGTGGTAGGTATATGAGTGTGCACATGTGGAACGATTCATTAAGCTACACGCTGTTCTCTATGCACATCTCAAGTTAAAAAAAAAATCCCATTATTTAAAAAGTATATGTGTAGAAAAACTTTCGGTATGAAATACAATAAAATGTTAGTGTTTCGATTTGGGTGGCAGGATGTTTCTTATTTTAATCTGTAACTGAAACACACACACAGGTACATACTTCATTATTTACAGATCATTATTCCACTGCTTTTTTTCATCATGAGGGAAGCCACAGGAGGGCTTTGAAAGCAGGAGAAGGTTCTCTGAGAGAACTGAACCGTCCACTAGGGACAGAGCTGGCAGGAAAGGCCTAAGGCCCAGCAAGCTGGGGCAGTTAATCCAGCTTTGGAGAACTACTCAATCCTCTAAAAGAGTATACTCCCTCCCTCACCCTCCTGGACTGAGCTACTCAGCTTTGGCCTGGTCTCCAAGGCTTCAAGGTTCCAGCTGAGTGGTGGTGAGGCAAACACGTCAGCGAATGCGTATCTGGAGGCCTGTGTTCTGCGGCCTGGGAAAGTCACTCCCTTCACTTTTAAATAAGATGGCAGCATCAATGGATGCAAAAACCATTGGCAAAAGCTGGGTGAAAAAATAGGGTATTTCTATAGTATCTAAATATCCCCCCCAAGATATTTATTAATTATAAAATGAGGGGGTGCCTGGGTAGCTCAGTCGGTTAAGTATCTGACTCTTGATTTTGGCTCAAGTCATGATCTCACGGTTTGTGAGTTTGATGTTCCATGCTTTTAGCACGGAGCCTGCTTGGATTCTCTCTCTTCCCCACACTCTCTCTCTCTGCCTCTCCCTGGCCTGTGCTCACTCTCTCTCTCTCTCAAAATAAGAATAAAGTGAACTTAAAAAAAATAGCAACTTTGCCTTGGAGAAACCTGGCAGATATCACCTTAACCTTAACCTTGTGATATTAACAAGTGATGAGACATAACATCATGTGCCCCCTGATATGATACACTGTGAGGGGCACAACATCCCTTCCGTGATATTCTGCCCAAAATGAATACTTGAATCTAATCACGAAGAAACAGACAAAATCATACTGACTGACATTAATACAAAATAGCTGACCAGTGCTCTTCAAAAATATTCAAACTTTATGAAAGACAAAGACTGAGGAACTGATCCCAATTAAAGCAGACTAAAGGGATGTGTCAACTAAAGGTAGCAGGTGATCCCAAACTGGATTCTAGAATGAAAAAAGAAATGTTGCCATGAAATGGCATTATTGGTTCAAATCTGAATATGACTGTGGATTGGATAATGGTATCAAATGAGTGTTAACTGCCTGATTTTGAAAACTGCTAGTTATATAAGGAAAATGTTCTCATTCTTAGGAAATGTACACTGAAGTACTTTGGGAGCACCATGTTTGTAACTTACTCTGAAAAACTTGAGAAAAAAAGTATAAAAATATATTTACAACATTATATTTAGAGAAAGAGAGGATGTGATTGTAAACATTTATCTAGGTGAACTTATATGAAGAACACATAAAAGCTGACAGTAATATTCCTGCAAATCTTCCAAGTAGAGTTTAATTAAAAAAAAATCTATAGCTATAGTAGGTCTGCTGCCACCAGAACTCTGAGAATCCAGGAACTTTTCTGCCCCTTGTCAGGATGGAGTGAATTCCCCATATTCCCAGAGGCCAGGTAAGGTGGCAAAAATGATAAGGGAGCAACCTAGAGTCCAGAAAGTGCCAGTAAGAGTAAGGGAATGGGTTGACCACATCCCATACTACAAGATGGCAGAAGGCACTATGTTGGACCGAGGTCTCCTTCCCTTAAGAGAACACGCCTATCACACTTGACCTTCCCTGCTTTCCCCTTCACTTCGGTCTCTCTGAATCTTGGAACCAACCCTTTCCCTACCCTGAGCCATGGAGGGTCTCTGGAAGGAATGATGCCAAGTTGAGTCTTGCTCAGCTTCTGGCTAAGGGATGATGCTATTTCCTGCTACTTAGGAGTCTTTGCTCTGGCAAGAGGTCTCAGACCCTACGTTCCTCCTTCAGAAGAGATTCTTTTCCCAAGATCCCCTCTCTGGATCCAGAGGATCTTCTACCTGGCCTGCTAGTCCCTCACAGCTCCATCTCTCAACAGTAACTCACCCTCAGCTGTAGCCCCAGGCAGGGCCTTCTGTAGACTTGACCAAGGTCCTGTGGAGCCCTGCTGTCAGCGAAGTGGTGGGACCCACAGGTGTACAGGGGACTCAGGTAACCTGAAGATAAACAGACCTCAAGGTAAGAGTCATCCACCAGTCCCTCCTCAATACTCTCTGAGGCTCAAGAGGAAGAAGTCTGCGGAGGACTATGCAGGAGACATAGCTGAGTGATGGCTCTGCTGTGGGTGTGGGGTAGGGGGAACTTCTGGAAAGACTGTGAGCCTTGGAATCATCACACAGAAGACTGAACCAAGCAATTCCTCTAACTGACTGGGGGGAATCTAGGCCAAATAATTTACCTGCCTGGGGCTCAGTTTATTTATCTGTGAAAACAGGAATGATAAATTATAAAAATAATTTTTATTTTAATGTTTATTTATTTTTGAAGGGGAGAGACAGAACATGAGTGGAGGAGGGGCAGAGAGAGAGAGAAAGACACAGAATCTGAAGCAGGCTCCAGGCTCTGAGCTGTCAGCACAGAGCCCAACGCAGGGCTTGAACTCGTGAACTGCGAGACGTTGGACACTTAGCCAACTGAGCCACCCACGCGCCCCAATAAAAATAATTTTTAAAAGCCCATCTGTAGAGGCTTTCTATAAGTTACCTCATTTAATACAAAATTCAGGTATGGTTGAAAGGGGCTGAATTATGAGTAACACTTTTATCCTTATCACTTAGGAAATTCCAAGGGTTTCAGAAGATCTGTGCCAGAAATGCACTGAAAGACCAAAAATATATTTCTTCTTACAAATCATAGTATCACACAGACTAAAATAAGAAGGGCAGGAAACAGTAATTGGGTGCACATGGTAAAATTAAAGAGACGTTGTTTTCTAACTTCTTTCAACAATAAGGTAAAATTATTTAGAAATTTTGTTTTTCACTAAAAAGCAGATTATTTTTCGGGGCGCCTGGGTGGCTCAGTCAGTTAAGTGTCTGACTTTGGCTCAAGTCATGATCTTGTGGTTCACAGGTTCGAGCCCTGCATCGGGCTCTGTGCTGACAGCTCAGAGCCTGGAGCCTGCTTTGAATTCTGTTTCTTCTCTCTGCCTCTCCCCACTTGTGCTCTCTCTCTGTCTCTCAAAAATAAATAAATGTTTTTTTAAAAAAAGGCAGATCATTTTTCTACTAAAAGGCCTGTCTGCATACCCCTAGTACAGCAAAGCCACAGTGCCACATGCTCCAAGGAAGGAAATGTGAAAAACAAGGTTCCCCTCCTCCCTCAGCCTCAAGTTCTCCCCCAAACTGAGCAACACTGGGGGAAGGCAAAGTCAATCACTGTCTTTCTTGATAGGGTCAATCTTGGTAAGTGGTACCAACATGCAGTCAGTCTCCCCACTGCATGGTCAATGAAGGGGGGCAGGTGGCTCCCCCTACAGTCCCCCAACAGAAGCACAGCAGTCATCTTTAGGGCTACCATCTCTTCCTTACCTACATGAATCTCACACATCTGTATCCCCAGTCCCTAACATTTCAACTCAAAAGCCATGTTTTACTATATATTTACCATCATTTGGATGCTCTCAGGCATCAATTTTAAATCAGATAGATCAGAGATCTCTCCTTCCCATCTACAAAAGTGAACTCAGTATCTTTTCCCTCAACTAGCTCTTCTCAGGTCACAGCTTTATACTCTTCAAGTTCTATAACATGTTTTAAAACTTTGGCAGGCTGCCTCACATTACTTATTTTTCAGAAATATCCTTGGGGCACCTGGGTGGCTCAGTTGAGTGTCCGACTCTTGACTTTGACTCAGGTCATGATCCCAGGGTCCTGTGATCCAGTGCTGGATCAGGTTCCATTCTCAGCATGGAGCCTGCCTGGGATTCTTCCTCTCTCTCCCTCTGCCCCTCCCCCCAGCTCGGGCTCTCTCTCTCTCTCTCTCAAAATAAATAAAATGGAAAAAAAAAAAACCACAAACAAACAAAAAAGAAATATCCTGGCTAAGGGTGCCTGACTGGCTTAGTCACGAGAGCTTGAGACTCTTGATCTCAAAGTTGTGAGTTCAAACCCTACACCGGGCATGCAGCCTACTTAAAAAAAATATCCCGGCTATTCTCAAATGTATCATGTTCAGTATATAATGTAGAATTATTCTACTACACTAAAAAAAAAAAAAAAAAATCTCTCCTTGGATTTTGCTTGATGTCATACAATTTAAATTTGCCCATTCAGGGGCGCCTGGGTGGCGCAGTCGGTTAAGCGTCCGACTTCAGCCAGGTCACGATCTCGCGGTCCATGAGTTCGAGCCCCGCGTCAGGCTCTGGGCTGATGGCTCAGAGCCTGGAGCCTGTTTCCGATTCTGTGTCTCCCTCTCTCTGCCCCTCCCCCGTTCATGCTCTGTCTCTCTCTGTCCCCCCCAAAAATAAATAAATAAATAAACGTTGAAAAAAAAAATTTGCCCATTCATATAAGAAAATGTACACAATTTTGAAAAATATTGAGCCTTTTTTTTTTTTTTTTACGTTTATTTATTTTTGAGACAGAGACAGAGCATGAACGGGGGAGGGACAGAGAGAGAGGGAGACACAGAATCGGAAACAGGCTCCAGGCTCTGAGCCATCAGCCCAGAGCCTGACTCGGGGCTCGAACTCACGGACCATGAGATCGTGACCTGAGCTGAAGTCGGACGCTTAACCGACTGAGCCACCCAGGCGCCCCGTTGAGCCTTTCAAGCCAAGATCAAGATTTCTCCATTTAATCAAGACTTCCCTTACATTTTAAAACATTTTTATACTTTGCTTCATGTAGGTACTCCAATTCTCTTCTTATATTTATTGCTAGGTAGCCAATTGTTTCAGGTTCCTATTCTAAATGGCATGTTTTCATCCTCATAATTACTAACTGAAATTGAAAAGTCATCAATTTATTTTCCTATACTCATTTTAAAACAGCCACCTTACTGAACTTTCTTTTTAATATTTTTTTTTAAGTTTATTTTTGCAGACAGAGAGAGAGAGAGGGAGAGAGCAAGCATGAGTGGGGGAGGGACAGAGAGAGAGGGAGACACAGAATCCGAAGCAGGCTCCAGGCTCTAAGCTGCCAGCATAGAGCCCGACACGGGGCTCGAACTCACGGACTGCGAGATCATGACCTGAGCTGAAGTCGGATGCTCAACCGACTGAGCCACCCAGGCGCCCCACTGAACTTTCTTAGTATCTGTAATAGTTTGGAATGAATCGTCTTGAGCTTTGTATGTGTGTTGGGGGGGGGGGGGGAGGTGTGTAATTATTTCATCCACAAATACTTAACAGTTTTTTTTTTCTCTTTTCTAAATGTGTTATACCTCTTCCCTCACTCTTTGATTACTGCACTCACTATACTCTAAAAGGTAAAATTACATTAGGGACAGGCTGCTCACTTGAATGCCAGGAAATTGGATACTGACTTTCAATTTGACATAAAGAAGGTCTTATTGTGTTTAAAACATATCAAAACAGTCTTACTTTACTATTTAAAAAAAAAATCCAGGGGTACCTGGATGGCTCAGTCAGTTGAGTGTCCGACTTCAGCCCAGGTCACGATCTCATGGTTTGTGGGTTCAAGCCCTGCATCAAGCTCTGTGCTGACAGCTTGGAGACTGGAGCCTGCTTCAGATCGGATTCTGTGTCTCCCTCTCTCTCTGCCCCTCCCCACTCGTGCTCTGGCGCTTTCTCCCTCTCTCAAAAATAAACATGAAAAGAAAAAAAATTTAAAGAAATCCAGAACAAATGTTGAACTTTATCAAATTCTTTTTTATTATCTATCATCTATGTATCATCATCTATCATTTTTTAGCATCTATCAGGACTGTATGGTA
Organism: Felis catus; assembly: GCF_018350175.1. Classification (NCBI taxonomy): domain Eukaryota; kingdom Metazoa; phylum Chordata; class Mammalia; order Carnivora; family Felidae; genus Felis; species Felis catus. The sequence continues at coordinate 16,716,451 of NC_058382.1, read as the reverse complement.
TTTTTCCTTTGACTTACTAATATGGTAAAATTCATTAACAAATCTTTTAAACATCGAATTTACCTTGCATCTTTAGGATGAATTTCTTTGCTCTCAGAATGCATTATTATTTGAATGTATTGTTAATTTATTCTATTTTTGTTTTTTAGGATTTTGCATATATCGTCACAAAGTTGGTCTATGATTTTCTTTTGCAATGCCACCTTTTCCAGTTTTTGTAATCAATGCAACAATGATGTCTTTATAAAAAGAGGTGGCAATGCTTCCCTCCTTTATAAATTCTCTTGGAGAGTTTATTTGAAAAATTATATGCTACTTGAAGTGACTTCAAGGCTCTATAAGAAATCTCCAACTGGACCACCCAAGTCTGAGAGTTGACTTGTTTTTTGTTTATTTTTTGAGAAATAGGGGATGATGGGGCTCCTGGGTGGCTCAGTCAATCGTCCGACTGTTGGTTTCAGTTCAGGTCATGATCTCATGGTTCATGGGTTTGAGCTCTGCATCGGGCTCTGTGCTTACAGCTTGGAGCCTACTTGGGATTCTGTCTCCCTCTCTCTCTGCCCCTCCTCTGCTTACTCTCTCTCTCTCTCAAAAATAAATAAACACTAAAAAAAGAAATAGGGGATGGCAGGAAGTGGTGTGCAGGAATCTTTCTGAATATTTGAAATTTTAGCTATTGATCTTTTAGTTTTCTTTCTCTTTGTATTGAAGTTTTATACAGCCATACAGTCCTAGAAAATAATGTTCTGCATCCTAGCTTTGAAATATATTAGTTAAGTTTTACAAAAATACTTTTTAATAATATGATTATTCTATTTTTTGCATTCCTATTTGTTTACCTGTTCATTCCTCCTGATTTGATAAGGTTTGCTAATGGTTTATCTATATTATCAATTTTTTAAAAATTAGATTTATTAGTTTCCCCTTTTTTAACTCATTAATTTCCCCTTTTACAGTTATTGATTCCTTCTACTTCTCATATATACCTTCTAACTCTCTCAATTAAATGTTTAATTAAGACAGAAAATAAAGGGGCACCTGGGTGGCTCAGTCGGTTAAGCATCTGACTTCAGCTCAGATCATGATCTTACAGTTCATGGGCTCAAGCCCTCCATCAGGCTCTGTACTGACACCTTGGAGCCTGGTGCCTGCTTCTGATTCTGTATCTCCCTCTCTCTCTCTCTCTCTCTGCTCCTCCCCCACTTGTGCTCTTTCTCTCTCTCAAAAAAAAAGAAAACTATCCACAGTTTGGTATAAATCAATTGAAGACACTATCCCCCATTATCTTATCTGACCTTTTCAATCTTGATTTTTAAAAAATACAGTAAGATTTACTGTCACAGAATAAATGAAACCATGACTTAGATTTTATAATACATATGGATCACTTCATCAGGTTTTGACAATTCTATCATATTTCTGACAGGATGTTTCTTTTCCTTCTCCAGCTCCCAATCCCTCATTGTGGGAGCATGATGGAAATCTACCTGGCCCAGAGTGGGACCCTAGCAGTTTCCTGTCTGTGTGGGTCATTTTGTCACATGAGCTGACAACTCTTTCTCTACAAGAAGTCAATCTCCCAAGATGTTTTCTTTGCGATTAAGAAGATCGGAGCTCTGGCTCATGGTATAACTCAACATTTCAACCAGCTTTGCAAGTTTCTGATGTACAGTTCATATTTTATTATATGTAACTAGGCCAAACTATTATATTTTTACCGATAAATACATAGGGGAATAAGGAAAGCTTTAACTAATATATGTAGAAGTAACAGTACAATTGGAAAATTATCATATGACAACCACAATAATAGTAGTTGATTCAGGCAAAAATCACTAATGGAGGGGCACCTGGGTGGCTCAGTCAGTTAAGTGTCGATCTCTTGATTTCTGCTCAGGTCATGATCTCACCGTTGTGGCACTGGGCTCCGTGTTGGGCTCCGAGCTGGCTGTGAAGACTGCTTAAGATTCTCTCTCCTTCTCCCTCCACCCCTCCCCTACTCTCTTTCTCTCTTTCAAAAAAAAAAAAAAAATCATTAACAGATACTAAGTGAATGAAAATTTGAGATCATTTAACATGGTCTCAAAATATTTCCCCCTAAGATACTAAGTGGAGGACCATGGTGGTCATACCTTAACCAAGTGATCAAAGTTAACATTACCAGCAATGTGACACACCAACATCATGCCTCTCATGACACATGGCACAATGAGGACACAATATCATTTCTGTGGTATTCCTGTCAGAAATATACATGATTCGGGGTGCCTGGGTGGCTCAGTTGGTTAAGTGGCCAACTTCATTTCAAGTCATGATCTTGTGGTTTGTGAGTTCCAGCCCCATGCTGGGCTCTGTGCAGACAGCTCAGAGCCTGGATGGAGCCTGCTTCAGATTCTGTGTCTCCTCTCTCTGCCCTTCCCTACTTATGCTCTGTCTCTCTCTCTCTCTCTCTCTCTCTCAAAAATAAATATTAAGAAAATCTTTAAAAAATATACATGATTTTTTTAAAGTTTATTTTGAGAGAGAGAGAGAGAGAGAGAGAGTGTGAGAGAGCAGGTGAGGGGCAAAGAGAGGGAGAGAGAGAGACAGAATCCCAAGCAGGCTCCACACTGTCAGTGCAGAGCCCAGTGCAGTGTTCAAACCCATGAACCATGAGATCATGACCAGAGCTGAAGTCAAGAGTTGGACACTTAACCAACTGAGCCACCCAGATGCCCCTACATGATTTTAATCATGAAGAAGAATCAGAAAAACTTAAATTGAAGAACACCTTATAAAAATAATTGGCCTGTACTCCTCAAAATGTCAAGGTCAAAAGAAGCAAAAAGCAACTGAGAAAATATTCCAATTTTAACATAGTCTAAAGAGACATGACAACTAAATGCAACATGTAATCGTGAATTTGAATCCTGAACCAGAAAAAAGAATTGCTATAAAGGACATTATTGGGACAACTTAAAAAAATCTAAATAAGGTCTGTAGATTACAATACTAACACCATAATAATAATAATAATAATAATAACAATAATAATAATACTATTTCAATGTTAACTTCACTGTTTTCAATAATTATATTATGGTCATATAAGGAAATACACATAGGGGTAAGGACCATCATGTATGCAACTACCAAATGGTTCAGAAAAAAAAAAATCAAAATCTACATATATATACATATATAGCAAGAAAATGAAATTATTTACACATATAGGAAAATATTAACTACTGCAGAATCTGGGTGAAGGGTGTAATAAGACTTCTGTACTATTCTTGCAACTTTCTTAACTCTAAAATTATTTAAAAACAAAACAAAAATCCCTTATGTTTGTGGAAAGGTAAGCAAGATGGGGAGACCTGTGAGTCAAAGAAGGAGGTTAGCTGCTTTCCCAGGTTAAGTCAGGTTGGATGGGAGGGACAGAGGCTTCTCCTCTGCCCAGAATGAATCCATCAGATCTTCTAGGTTCCCTGAAAAAGACTCCTTGCAGAGTATCCTATATTTGCTGAGCCTCAGGGCAGGTAGACCCTGAAGAGACTCTTTCAAGCTACCTTATTCAGGTCTCTGCAAAGGTCAGTCTCCAAAGGCTAATAAGAGATTGTGACCAGGGGGCTCTGGACCCCTCCGAATATCTACAAAAAGCCATCCTCAACTTGTTAACTTCATTAATGGGACCCTTATTTCACATCTACTCCAAACCCATAGGGTCCATTTCACTGTGCATATTTTTGGCTTCCAGAGAGACTTAACAGAAAACAGGCAATCTCAAATGGCCAAGCCAGGGCTATAGATGAGAAACCAAAGAGTTTTGTTTTTGTTTTTTTAAATTTTTAAAACAATATTTTAGGGGCACCCGGGTGGCTCAGTTGGTTGAGCATCCAACTTTGGCCCAGGTCATGATCTCACAGTTCGTGAGTTCGAGCCCCGCGTCAGGCTCTGTGCTGACAGCTCAGAGCCTGGAGCCTGCTTCACATTCTGTGTCTCCCTCTCTCTCTGCCCCATCCCCACTCATGCTCTGTCTCTCTGTCTTAAAAATAAATAAAAGATTAAAAAAATTTTTTTAAATATTTTATTTATTTTGAGAGAGAGAGAGAGACAGAGCTTGAGCGGGGGAAGGGCTGAGGGAGATGGAGACACAGAATCCAAAGCAGGCTCCAGGCTCTGAGCTATCAGCACACAGCCCGACGCAGGGCTTGAACGCACGAACTGCGAGATCATGACCTGAGCTGAAGTAGGACTGAACCACCCAGGCGTCCCTTGGTTTCAGAGTTTTGGACAAAACTTCCCATGGTATGATGTTTTGCCTTCAGATTATTTCTATGATTCTATTTAAGTCAAGTTCAAAAATAGGCAAAATTAATCCATGATATTAGACCCAGCAGTGGCAATGGGTACTGATTGATACAAAAGGCTTCAGGGTGCGAGAGATGATGTCTATACTGATCTTGGTTGAATTTACATGATTTTCCTCAATGTAGAAATTCACCGAGCTATACCCTTAGGATAAGCATACTTCACTGTATGTAAGTTATACCTCAAGTTTTAAAAAAGTTTTAATTATCTGGAAAAATGTCTGCGGTACAAATGAAATAATTTGTATTCAAATTTAAAAAACCTTCACACATAGCTACATACTGCCTCTTTCTTCCTACCCCCCAGGTATGAGTGTTCCCCCTCCTCTTTTTTTTAAGTAGGCTCCATGCCAATGCGGGGCCTGAACTCACCACCCTGAGATTAGGACCTGAACTGAAACCAAGAGTCGGACGCTTAATGGACTGAGCCACCCAGATGCCCTGAATGTTCTAATTAGGGTTCAAAACAGACAACATTAATCAGTAACGTTAGAAGCTGGGAGAATGGTTTCCCCTTGGCAGAGTGTAACAGGGAAAGGGTATCATGGAAGCTTTCAGGGTGCTACAACATTGCTTTCTGACCTGAGTACATTACCCCAGGGCTTTCCCTTTGTGGTAATTCATTGAGCTGTATATTTATGTATATTTCTGTATGTATCTTATATCTCAGTAAAACGTTTAAAAAAAAAGATGGGGTGCCTGGGTGGCATCTGATTGAGCATCTGATTCCTGACTTTGGCTCAGGTCATGATCCCAGAGTCATGGGATCCAGCCCCAGGTCAGGCTCTGGGCTGAGAGTTGAGCCTGCTTAATATTCTCTCTCTCGCACACCTCTCTCTCTCTTCCCCTTTGCCCCTCTCCCTTGCTGGGGTGTGTATGCTCTCTCGCTGGAGTGTGTATGCTCTCTCGCTCTCTCAAATAAGATAAAATAAAATAAAAACATTAAAAAAAATTATTTGCTCCCCAACCTGGCACTAAATACAGTGTAGGTGTCAAAGGAAAATAGCACAAGAAAAAGAAAACGCCCTAACTCCTTATCTAAATTCATGACTTCTGCATCAAAACAACTACCTGTCTTTGATTCTGTGCAATTGAAAACAGAGACTATCTGCTCTAAAAACTAAAGCCTGATGTGCATGGCTTCTGACAGATATTTAACTGCCTTACCTTTCAGCTTCCTTTGCTTCAGAAAATGTTACAGTTATTGTGCTTTGTCTGAGGACTACATGAGAATTGGATATAATATTTTAAAAAACAAAATACTGTTTTGGCATTTTACCCCTTCATTAAGCTAATGGTCAAAATCTTATATCCGTTTTATTTGTAATCTTTTCTTGGCCCATCTTAATTAGCATTAGTTTGACTTTAATTTCAATGGAGAGCAGTTTCTAAAAGTAGCTTCAAGTTTTGATTTTGTGGTTTTATCTTTACTGAAGTATTCTGCCAGGATATTATAAGGAACAGATTCAAGGAGGTCAAATGTGTCATGCCTAAAAAATACAGAACAAGGCAAGAAGATTCTTAGAACACAGTAACTTCCAGATCCAGTTTCTTTTCCTTATATTATTTATTTATTTTTCTTTTTTCCCCAACCTTACTGAGGTATGGGACATATAATATTGTAGAAGTTTAAATTTTTTTTTCAACGTTTTTATTTATTTTTGGGACACAGAGAGACAGAGCATGAACGGGGGAGGGGCAGAGAGAGAGGGAGACACAGAATCGGAAACAGGCTCCAAGCTCCGAGCCATCAGCCCAGAGCCTGACGCAGGGCTCGAACTCACGGACCGCGAGATCGTGACCTGGCTGAAGTCGGACGCTTAACCGACTGCGCCACCCAGGCGCCCCAATGTAGAAGTTTAAAGTGTACAATGCCATGACTTGATATATGTATATATTGCAAAATAATTGCCACAATAGTGTTAACACTTCCATCACCTCACATAATTACTTTTTGTTTTTGGTATGTGTGTGTTAACAACATTTTTAAGTTACGCCTAGATAAAAGTATTTTCCAAACACTCTCAAAGTTTGTTCCTTTGGCAAAATCTTTTACAAGATCAGTTTAGATACTTACTCAGTAAATTCTTTGTTTTTTAACCACAGGCAAAGACACATCCATCCTAGCTGCCATGGAGTCAGAACAGATTTCCAGAAACCAGACTCATTCTTGGGATGCTGTCACAGACGGATACATCATTACTGTTGCCAGAAAGGACCTTAAAGGAAACATTTAAAGAAATATGCACTAAATGCTTGGCAAAAGCAATAGAAGACACATCTTTAATAACATATTACTTTAGATAAGTTTAACACTTGGTCCTTTGAAAGCACTTTCTTTAACGCTGGGACAATAAAAAGGGGAAGGAGATTTCAGAGTTTTTGATGTGGGCTTTTGGGAGAGACTGAACTGAACTGACTGCTCATCAGCTGGAGAGTGTCCCAGGGGTGAAGTGTGCTCCCATTATGCAGGACTGCAGACTCAAATCCTTAACTCTCCCATCCCCAACCTCTAAATTTCCCAATCCTTCTTAACACCCATTAAGCTTCCTAATCACAGACATGTATGGCGCCCCAATCTACAACAAAGGATCTTGTAGTCACTGATATTCCCGGATGTCCAAAAATGACCATCAGAGACCGCTAGCCAGTGACTACAAAGCTCACTGATCCATTCTGATTGCCCAACAGAGAATTACACAGATCACCAATCACGAACCCACACTGATCTCCAATGATACCCCAATGACTGAATATCAATCGCTGACCCCCACAGACCCACCTCCCCCCCACAATTACTGACAATCCCATTCGCTGACCCCCACTGATCCGTATGTTCTCCATTCCTTGATTTACAAAAGTTCAATCACTAATACCCTCAGATTCCTCCCATCGATGATCTAAAGGAAGTGTCAATCACTGATGGCCGAAAGCATTTCTCTAAACCTTGGTCCCCATTAACCCTTCTCATCAGTTAACCTCAAAGTTTCCACAATCATCACTTCCAGGTACCCAAACAGAACTCAGAACCTCCAATCACGGACCCTCTCAGGCTTCCGATCATTGCGCTCTAATGCTGTTCAAATAAATGTTTTTGAAGCACCCACTTGGCTCCAGACCCCTAAAGACCACTGTAAACTGATCCCCACTCACTGTGCCAATCAAGAAATCGAGAACCCTCCTTTATTGATTCCCACATACTTCTAATCCATCTTCACAGACACTGCCACTGACTCCCACAAACCTCCTCCCGCCCCCACAGACCCCCCACGAGGTTCACAAGTCCAATCACTTAACCTCTTCAGTAGGCTCGTCACTGACCCTTACGGGCACCCATGACTGACCCATAAGGGCCACCGTAGTCGTCCGATCACTATCCTACAGAAGTCTTTAATTTTGACTGTTTCTCATACTGACCTTTCCCATTTTTCCTGGATCCGCGCCCATAACCCGAAATTGATCTTCGTACCACGCCGCCTCACCGCAGTATAATCTCTTCCCATCCCGAGTGGCCAGTGCGCAGACTCAGTCGCGACTCTGAGGCTGTCGCCCTCCACCTGGCAACCTTCCAAGCGAACAGGATTCTGGGTTTCTGAACTTTAACAGAAGGCCTGATGGCCGCTCCCTCTTTACACCTTGTTGGAGGCAGCCATGTTTAAATCTGTGCCGTACAGTAGTGATTAGGCCCTTTGTTAGACCAGAGGGTTAAGCTGTTTTAGGGCTGGGAGAAACAAGTGCTCCTGGGGCTGCAAACACAGACGTCCCGGCTGCTTTTAGCATCTCAGAAGCCCAAACCGGCTGTGACCAATATGGAGGCGACCTAACCCCCAAGCTGAGCTTTCTTTGTCTCCAGCAGGGCAGGCGCTGAGGTAAGATGGCCTCGTGCATTTATACCGTTTCTTACGTGTAATGGGCGGGGCCGCCTTATAGGAGGAGCTCCCCGCAAAAAGGTGAAACTTCTCTTCGAGCGGCTCTTGGAGTTGGAGAGCAGCTAAGACGCTCTTCCCTTGGGGACACTGAGGCCACCGGAGGAAGGGTCGAGAACTCCGGTGAGGGCGGAGCCATGGGAGAGGGCGAGAAAGAAGCTATTGGCTCTTAACCGAAAGAAAATGTTGGAAGCAGGGACTTTTTTTCTTTTTTTTTTTTTAGGATTTCAACTATTTTAAGTAAATGATAATTAAGAATTTTAGCACTCTATGTTTTTGCTGCTGATATGAGAGATCCCATAGGAAATAAAAAAAAAATTAGAGAGACATAATTCCCTGCCTTGTGTTAATGCTGGGCCAGATATACAGGGACTTTGTCTTAAGTAGTGTTACAAAATAAAAATTCAGGTGAGTAAATTTGAACATCTAGTTGAGTTTATTGAACGATTCATGAATCAGGCCACATCCCATCTAGCAAGTCAAAAGGAGCTCCCCGAAGTTGTACAAAATGGAAAGCTTTTATGGGAAGATGGGCGGTGTGGGAAAGGGGCAAGAAAGTTATTAGCAAAAGAAAGGATTGTTCCAGGCAAGGTCACCTTCCTTTAGGTGGAAGAGCAGGGAGTCTTTTTAGGTGGATAACTGACCCATATGGATCACCAGGTTTGTCACTGAACACAAAGGGCACCTAGCTTGGGTGCATCAGCCAAACGATTGACCCATGTCTTTTGGTTTGAGCAAATGGATTTTACTATTTGCAGGTAGTACGGAGACAGAGATAGTCCACAAAGTTCTGTCTCTAACACAAACTTCAGGACCAATTTATACTGCTAGCGGGCAACCTTTTGGTAGGCTATTCTTGCAATTAAGAAGTGGTCACAGGAACTGAGAAAACCTTTATAAAAATTGTTCAAGCATAACTTAACAGGGGTTTGCTTAACTCCAATTTCCCAGGAACATTTATGATTTTTTTTTGTTCCCAGACATCTGCTCAATTGAATAACTTTGGTGGGTTTCCAGGAACAGGGAAGTTCTCAAGGACTCATAAAGCTGAAAAACAAACATGCTGAGAAACAGGATAGTTTATTTAATTTCTCACTGTGGTCCCTAATGAGCTAATCCCTAACTAACATAATTTCATTTTAGGGGGATGGAGAGGGCCCAAGTAACAGTTTACCTCATTGGTTCTAATCAGAAAATTCCTGATATACTGGTTAATGATGAAGTTTTGGGGTGATGGTGGGGTCTGGACCCGAGGGCCAAGAAAGAATTCTTGAAGACATCTTTGGTGCAAAAAGGTGATTTTATTAAAGCATGGGATAGGACCCATGGGCACGAAGAGCTGTACAGGGGTTGTGACAAGTAACTCATTATATACCCTCAGGTTGGGAGGAGGTCAGGGATAGAGTATGTCTTTAAGGGATTTTGGAAGCAAGGTTTCCAGGACCTTGAGGGGCTAACTGTTGCTAGGGAAACACCATTTATCACTGTTTAATAAAACCTAAGTGATGAGACCCTTCAGATGCATATCAGGGACCATAAACTTGGAGCATGATTGCCAGCATATATCCTGGGTCAGCTGAGATAAAGGAAGTGGACAATGTTAAGCCGGGATCTCTTTTGCCCCCAGAAAAGAGTCATCCTTGAGGCAGCTGAGCTCGTAGAGGGAGGTCACTCTGCCTGTTTCAAGGACTTGTCAATGGGCTGTAGGCAGAAAGGGAATTTAATTTTTCATTCGCCTTAGTTTCCCCCATTACCATGGCAAGCACTTAAACCCCTTCCTTTGTTCTTGGGTGAACCAGGAGTGTCCAAGGAATATCACACAGATCCCACCTGGGGTGGGGGTGGGGTGCTAGCTTGTACTTTATCCTTCAGCCTGCCTCATGCTCCTTCATCAATTAAGACTTACGTTTCTACGGGAGGTTGAAACTACAATTAAGTTAGGTAGTATTAAGCCTTGGTTTGGAGGCTTAGATAAATGACACGATTTGGGGCTTGTGGTTTTCTTTCTAACAGTGGCCTGCCCCGGATGCTGACCTGAGACAAGGATGTGAGTGTGGGCAGTTTTTTTTTGGCAGGTAGGGTCTAGGGAAGTGACAAAGGAGGAGTGGAACCCAATACAGAGTGTATCAAGGAGGGGATTATCCCTGTGAACAATGGGAGCTCAGTGCTATGGGGAACTCTGGAAGACAGTGTAGATACAAGTTGTCTCGTTCAAGGGCCACTGAAGCTGAGATATTTGTACATCATTTCTCATTCCTCATTTTTGGGTGCTACTACAAGGGCCTTAAAACTCTAGCACTTCTAGCCTGTCTCATGGGCAAGGTCTCAGGCAGAGTCTGTAGGAACTGTATGCAGAGTGTGTAGGCAGAGTTTCTGTTAGGCCCCATTTACTAATCATCTTCTTCTTCTTCTTAAGTTTATTTATTTACTTTGAGAGAGAGAGAGAGAGAGAGAGTGCAAGCAAGAGAGAGAGAATCCAAGCAGGCTCTGCACTGCCAGTGCAGAGACTGATGTGGGATTTGAACTCACGAACTGCAGGATCATGACTTGAGCTGAAGTCAGACACTTAACAGACTAAGCCACCCCAGGTACCTCTTCTTTTCTTTTTAATGTTTGTTTGTTTGTTTGTTTATTTATTTATTTTGAGAGAGAGAGAGAGAGAGAGAGAGAGAGAGAGAGAACACCAAGCAGAGAGAGAGGAGAGAGAATCCCAACAGACCCTGTGCTGGCAGCATGGAGCCCAATCTCAGATTATGACCTGAGCTGAAATCCAGAATCAGACTGGTTAGTCGACTGAGCCACCCAGGCACCCCTGTTTACTCAGGTTCTATATTTTGCCTGTGAATAAGCCAAAGAGGCTATGTTCCCACTTCAAGGGGGAAGCAAGAAAGCTAATCATTCTCTGGGTTTTGTCCTGCGCCCCAAACACCTGATGATATCCAATAAGAGCCAGATCCCAAACGTGTTCCAGGACATAGCTTCAAACAAACCTCTGCTGACCCTGGCATCAACACCCCCTACCGCTGGTGATTTACAGAATAACACCTATTGTTCATCAAACTCTTGCTTTGATTGGACCCTACCCTGGATTCCTGAAAGAAACTGAGTACTCTAAACCCCTTTCCAATGTAAACACTTAACCACAAGTGATGATGAGACTCATTCTCTTTTCCTTCCTGAGTCTCCCAGACGCTCTGTCTGCTATTCTCTGTTTGTCACTCACACTTTTCAGTAAACTCTGTCTTCACTTTCTCCAGCTCTCATTAGATTTCTCTCCTGCATAAAGCCAAGGACCCTCTTGGCTGGTCCTGTGGAACCGTCCTGAGTCCTCAGACCCAGCCTGCCTGCATCATACTGACAGCATATATTTCATAGCACCCAAAGCAGTGCTCTACATATCATAGACATTGGAATCTTTAGGAATGGTTACCTTGTCTTATGAAAATAGCTTTTTAAAAAAACATAATTCCAATTGGTCATCATACTAACTGGTGTAACAGCTGACCCCCAAAATGGCTACCTGTTGCTATTAACACCTTTGTGTAGTCCCCTTCCACATTGGACCAGGGCTGGTCTAGGAGGCTAATAAAATACAGTAGAAGTGATGGCACACCACTGCTAAGATTAAGTTATAAATGATACCTCTTCTGTCTTCAAGGTGTGGTCACTCGCTCTCTCTCTGTCTCTCTCTCTTGCTCTCTCTCAAATAATTTACTCTGGGAGAAGTTAGTTGTCATGTCATGAGGACGCTGACACAGCCTATGTAGAGGCCCATGTAGCAAGGAACTGAAATCTGCCAACAGCCAGGGAGGAACTGATACCCTCCCCATCCAAGTGGGTCATCTTGGGAGCAGATCCTGCAGCCCTGGTCAAACCTTGACATGCTGCAGGCCTTGCCAATAACAGATTGACTGCAACTGCATGAGAGACTCAGCACTCTAACCAGCAGCTCCCGTATTGTTGACTTTCAGAAACTGTGTGAGATACTAAATGCTTGTTTTAAGCTGTTGAGTTTGGGAGTAATTTGTTATACAGCAATAGATAACTGATGCTGTGGTAAAAATACTATAATTGATGTCTTTGGATTTCTTGAAGACGTCCTTAAACTTGTGAGATTTTTCTTTCAGATCAGAGAGGATTATTAGCATTTTCCTCTTGTCCTGCATGATGGAGCAATCATTGCTCTGCTGGAGCCAAGTTAGTGGAAGAAAGACTCTTGGAATAAGATTGCAAATTTAGATACAAAACTATTTCATGTCCTACAGGGCAATAAAAACCAAACCTTTAAGGTTATCTTTTCTGTAAAAAATCAATTTGCATCTGTAATAGACTAATAGATGAAATGCATCAATTTTTTGCAAGTGAATACCTAGCTATGCATATGCATAGTCTGAGTCCTAATTAGTAAAAAGCCAATCACACCTGTATTCCACTAGAGTAGTAGGATCTCAAACTGGTGCAATTTTTTTTTTTAATTTTTTAAAACATTTTTATTTATTTTTGAGAGAGAGAGAGAGAGACAGAACATGAGCGGGGGATGGGCAGAGAGAGAGGGAGACACAGAATCTGAAGCAGGCTCCAGGCCCTGAGCTGTCAGCACAAAGCCCAACATGGGGCTCAAACCCACCAACTGTGAGATCATGACGTGAGCCAAAGTCAGACGCTTAACCTACTGAGCCACCCAGGCACCCTCAAACTGTGCAATTTTAATCCCCAGGGTACATTTGGCAATGTCTGGAGACAGTTTGGGTTGTCACCATCTAGGGGGGTGGGAGGGGAAGGATGGGCAGAATGCAACTGGCACATGGTGGGTAAAAGCCAGGGATGGATGCCCCCAACCATTCTACAATGCAGAAGACAACCTTCCACAACAAAGGATTATCTGGCCAAAAATGTGAACAGTGCTGAATTTAGAAAACCTTCACTAGAATGGCTTATTAGACTTGGGTCAACTTTTATTTAAAAAAACATTTTTTTTTAATGTTTATTTTTTAGAGAGAGAGACAGAGAGCGTGAGCGAGCACAAGTGGGGGAGGGGCAGAGAGAGATGGGGACACAGAATCCAAAGCAGGCTCCAGGCTCTGAGCTGTTAGCACAGAATCTGGCATGGGACTCCAACTCACCAGCAGTGAGATCATGACCTGAGCTGAATTCGGACGCTTAACTGATGGAGCCAGCCAGGTGTCCCAACCTTGGGTGGGTTTTTGGACCATGCTCTGGTATGACTTTGAAGAGTCACACAGGATGACATAGTAATGTTTCCTTATTTCCTAGTTTTTTAAAATAACTTTTCTTAATGCAAAATTGGCAAAATACTGAGAACTTAAATCTGGATAATGAGTACATAGTGATTAATCTTTTCTGTTTTTGTAAATATTTTTGTGAAAAAAAGAAAAACTGTAAATTCTTATCTTTAGCTTATGGTCAGTGCCATGTATGAGGGACCATGACTGAAGATCATGTTTAGATATAATGTTTAAATCTAAAGATGTTCTTCTTTTTCAACTTGGCCCCTATACTCTGCCTTTCTCTTAAGTCCAGTGCTTCTGAATTCTAGCTAAATCTTAAAGTCACTCAGAAACTTAAAAAATACCAATGATTGGGATCCATTCCCAGCAATCCTCATTTGGTTTTCCTGGGGCAAAGTTCTATTTTTCTTTCTTTTCAAGTTTACTAGATGTGGGAAATTATGGACTCACAACCTAAATCAAATAAGGAACCCCAAATTTGATTTGAGTTGGGTTGGCTAATACCTGGCAAGATGAATGGGAGTCCACACTGCAGGTGGGCATACCAACCTTACGCTTCTGCCTCCACAAATAACTTTTTAGGGATAATGACCAGCAAGCTGTCATAGATAACAAGTCATGCAAGGGAACAGAACCACATGAGCGAGACCTAGCAGAAAGAGTAGAGGGGTGCCTGGATGGCTCAGTCAGTTAAGCATCTGAATTCAGCTCAGGTCATGATCTCATGGTCTGTGGGTTCAAACCTGTATTGGGCTGTGTGCTGACAGCTCAGAGCCTGGAGTCTGCTTTGGATTCTGTGTATTCCTCTTTCTGCACATCGCCTGCTCACACTCTGTCTCTCTCTCTCTCTCAAAAATGAATAAACATTAAAAAAAAAAAACAACCCCGTAGACAGTATGGTTGACCCTTGAACAGCGTATGTTTGACTGCATGGTCCACTGATCTGTGGATTTTTTTTCCGATAAACACAGTGAAGTACTGCAAATGTATTTTCTCTTCGTTATAATTGTCTTAATAACATTTTCTTTTCTCTAGCTTACTTTATTCTAAAAATATAGTATATAATACATATACAAAATATGTGTTGTTTGACTGTTTATGTTATTGTTAAGGCTTTCAGTCAATGGTATACCATTAGTAGTTAAGTTTTGGGGAATTAAGTTATATCCAGATTTTCAACTCTGATGGGGGGTCAGCACCCCTAACACCCCCATATTGTTCAAGGGTCAACTGTGTAAGCAGATCCGTCTAAACAGAGTAGTTTTGGACTATCGATGTTGCTTTAGTTTAGCATGAGACAGATTGTGAGCAGGGGAGGGGCAGAAAGAGGGAGACACAGAATCCAGAGCAGGCTCCAGGCTCTGAGCTGTCAGCACAGAGATCAACACCAGGCTTGAACTCACAAACCATAAGATCATGACCTGAGCCAAGTTGGATGCTTAACCAAGTGAGCCATGTAGATATCACCATAAGAGAAGATTTGATGAAAGTAAAAAACAAAACCGTAGAACCTTCCAGAGAAAAAAAAGGGCTTTCAAAGGAGCAACCATTCCACCAAGAAAAAGCAAAGAGAGAAGCAATTGGATATCATTTTAAAGTGAAAGAAAAATAGGGGCGCCTGGGTGGCTCAGTCGGTTAAGCGTCCGACTTCAGCTCAGGTCACGATCGTGGTCCGCGAGTTCAAGCCCCGCGTCGGGCTCTGGGCTGATGGTTCGGAGCCTGGAGCCTGCTTCCGATTCTGTGTCTCCCTCTCTCTCTGCCCCTCCCCCGTTCATGCTGTGTCTCTCTCTGTCTCAAAAATAAATAAACGTTAAAAAAATTAAAAAAAAAAGTGAAAGAAAAATAGAATGCAGATAACATCACTAGACAACAGGAATGAAAAGGCCAAGAGCTAAGAATGAATGATCCCATTGTATGTAAAGCATAGTGAAACCAAAAGTTATTTTGTACAAAGAAAATATCAACAGAGAAATTTATCACAATAGCATATATCCCAGAAGAAACATATATGTTGATGAGAAAAAATGATTTCAATGATAACAGAATTCTATGAATTTCATTTTGATTTTGTTTCTTCCTAGGACTTACACAAAATAAACATGCATCAGTATCCTCAAAGACAAGAGAAGATTGAGAAAACGTGGAAGGTGGCAAAGGCTAAGGAGAAATAACAACTGAATGTAAAGTGGATCCTGGATCAGAAAAAAAGACATTAGTGGGAAAATGGCAGAATTTCCATTAAGATCTGCAGCTCAATTTATAATGTTGTACCACTGTGAAGTTCCTGTTCTCAAAATATCTACAATTAGTTATGTGGTTCCCTTTAGAGCAAGAGGGCTTGTGAGATGTTATAAAGACTGTCCATGGCCTATTGTTGTACCTCTTCTATAATATGAAAGTGAGTTGACAGTGAGTATTCTTGTTATGTTTATATTCTTTGTTTTTGTTTTGTTTTGTTTTGCTTTATTTATTCATTCATTCATTCATTCATTCATTCATTCATATCTCTGGCAGACTCCTTCAGGGACAATCACATTCACACATTCAATGAAGACTTGAGACAAGGATCCTACCGCACATCCTAGGCTCCCCTTGTCACCTCTTCAGACTGGTATGGAGGGAATGTGGCTGGTAGGTTGGGGGCAGGGATATGAAGGTCCAAGTCCCTAAGTGATAGTGTCTATTGTAAATAGACACTCATAGGTATTGTGAGACCAGTACCTCCTTCAGACATTGAAAAAGGACCCCAATCCTGGCCTCAAACTCCAGGGGTTACCGACTCTTTGAGCACATTCCTAGAAATAGTGAAACCACCCCACCTCTTTTAGCTGTACTTGGGACTGGTCATGGAGAGTGCTATCTCCTGACTTGGGCACCTTGGTGGGCCAGCACCTCCACAGGGCCAATTCTAAAACTTCTACTGAGGGGGGCCATGCCTCTTGGAGCACTTTCCTGGAAATGCTGCACCTGCCCTGTCTTATATCACCAATTCCTTACCCCAATTCCTTTCAGATAACTGGACCTGGCTATTGAGGGTGCTACCTCCTGAGTTGGATGTAAATATGGGTGGGCTAGCAGGCACCTTACTTCTTCCACAGGAGCAAATCTTCCAAGAGGCCTTCCTGGAGCCAGGGCTCTTTCCAAAGTAGTTGTCCTCCTGGGAGAGTCTTGCCCCATGTGACAGGGACTGGCTGGACTTTCCTTTAAAAGATACGTCAGCTATCTGGTGCCATTCTCCCTTTGCCCTGAATGTACGAACTAATGGAGGGGGCCACAGGAGGCCTTGGTCTGAATTCCTTGAGAACCTCTCCAAACAGGAAGGCATAGTTCTGTAAACTTAAAAGGCAGTTCCAGAAAAATAGAGTGTTTGTCTTCCTGGAAGAAAGAAGATGCTCCAGGTGCTTTCTGGTTTGCCAAGAGTTCTCTGGTTTTTATCACAGACATGCCTTTTCCTTCCCCAGGCACACTCTGCCAGATAAGATTCTCAGGCCTTACCTTTCCCCAGAGTACAAGGTGCTGTCTGTCTCTAAGGGTTCCTGATGGAAGACCCTACATAGTGTCCCTCTCCCACTTGCCTATTATCAACCTCTTTACTTAAAAAAATCCTCCTCAGCTTTCTGCCTGTACAAGAGTTTTCTTCCTCTTGGAGAGAAGTGGGAAAGCCATGATATTGGACAGTATTTAGTGGAGGAAGAATTGAAGACTATATGGAACCAGTTGAGAATTTGTCCTCCATCTTCTCCAGTGACCTGGTTTCAAAAATTAGGCAAGGTAGGACCTGCTTTTCTCAGGTGTGATATGACCAGGATTTTGCTTTGCCAAGTCCCATTGATGGCTTTTGATGGTTAGTTTGGATTAAGAGGCAGGGCTTTATGGAGACAAGATAGTTAAAATTGTAGTGAGGACAAAGTATGAGTTGAAGTTTCCCCACCTGAGTTGGTTTCTGGGCAATGACAGCCTGATGTGCTTCATGGAAAGATACAGTATGGATAGCTTGCCTAACAGCCTGATGTCCGCACTTTGATTCTAGCTGAGATGGACTCCTAGCTGAGATCTATACGCTATTGGACATGTGGGCTACTAACTTCAAAAAATTGTGTCAGGGGTCGTGCGCCCTGACAATGGTGATTGGGGGATGAAGTGGTTATAATCACTGTGGAAAGGAACACAATGGGAAAGAAATGTTTTCTTCCTGGCTCTGTGTCTTTTGCAAAGAGTTACCTGAAAGGCTTTCCAGGTTCTGCCCCTTCCCTGTGTTGGAGCTTCCATTATGGCAGCACTCCACCTCTATGTTTGTAAAAAATCATCATACACTTAAAGGAGTAGCAGTGTGCTTTGTTTGAGTGAATTATGTTTGAATGAAATTCTGAGTGAAAGACAGTTTACTGGTACAGGGGAAGTACAAATATAAAGTCAGTCATAAGTGAAAGACATAGAAAAGCAGTGGTCAACTGGACAGGGAATAGAATCTCTTCTATGAGTTTAAAAACAAGAAAATAAACCAAGGAAATGAGAAAAAGATGCTCACAACTGAAAACAACAAAAGAAATGGCCTGAGCAGACAGGTTTAAGAACAAGTGGACATAGGAGAAGGAAAAGTGAACTCCCTGGAATATGACATGGACTATAGAGGAGGAGAGAAAGGGCAATAATGCTGCCCATAGGTCTTCCAGAATCCAGGCTCTTTTTCAGTGGCTATCCTCCTGACATATTCTTGACTTCAGTGTCAGGAACAGCCAGCCTCCCTTTGACAAAGCTGGCAAGTCCTGTGGAGCTCCTGTCCCTCTGCCTTGTATCTGTAGCCTCAGAGGAGGGCTTCGTCTGAATTCCTGTAGTCTGGGGCATCTAGTCTCCTGATACCTTTCTTATTCTCTAGTCCCAAGACCAGTGCCCCTGGAAACAATAGCTTGGCCTACCTGAAGGCTGAGGTCCAGAGAAGGGAATGGGATTTGCCTGCCCAGTGGGTTTCCCAATCCCTATGTGGCCACCTAGTGTGGCCACATTTATTTAGCAAGTCTTTCATGGCCCTTTGTCTTTACAAGGATTTTTCCTCCTCCTGGAGGGAAAGGCTTGAACTGTGATGGGAGACAGTATTTTGTGGAGGAAGAAAAGTAGGCCTGGTTGGTACCTTTGATGTCCTCTCCAGACCCCTGTTGACAGACTGGGCCTCGTTGGAGCCACTTGTTTCAGTCAGGAATACAGTCCAGTGTGGCGGTTGGCTGTGCCTGGGGGTGCAGTGTTTGGGCTGAGAGACAGTGGTTTTTGAAGAGAGAAAGAATACAACACCATACAAAGAATGACGTATGTTTGGAGATTGGCCTGCCTGACTTTGTTTTGGGTCAAGACACTATGTGTGAGTCTTAGAGCTGACTCTGGTTCAGGAGAGCTTGAGGGTAAGGTGCCTGGACTGTGGACTTGGATCGTGGCTGTGTCTGAGTCTCAGTTCAGGCATACACCACTAGAGGCCACCACCGACTGGAATCCTGCATGTCGGGACATCAGCACCTCCATGGTACTGATACCCACAAAAGGCTTCTAGCCGTTCTCTAGAGAACCCTGAGGAAAAAGAAGCAGTTTCTTCTAGTCCCCAGTGATTTTTCACTCATAGTTTCCTCAGAGACTTTCTGGGTTCCATCCCCTCCAGTGTTTGAGGTTCTGGTGACAGCAGCAAACCACCTCCAAGGACATCTGCCAAATGTTGTCAGACACCAAATGGAAAGGCAGTGCATTTTGTTTCATGTGAATTATGCTCAAAGACAGTTCCTTGGTAGCGGCAGGGGAGGTAGGGACATAGATTCAGTCACAGAAGAGAAATGCTCAGGCTGGACAGGAAATGAAATCTCTTCTAGGAGTTTAAAAACAACACAAAAACCAGGAGAAAAGAAAAAAAAAGTTTTGCCCATGACATACAAAAAATGTAAGTGATGACCTCAGCAGAATAGTTTCAGAAGGAAAAATGAACCCACTGGAATATAACACATCCCCTATAGGAGGAGGAGAGAATAATGGAAATTGCTGAGGAGCAAACACAGGCACAGAGAACAGAAAGATCAAGTTGAATAGGTGTAGAATTGGGATTCAGCAAGGGAAGATGGAGGAAGAAAGTGTATGTCTGAGGCAGTATTTGGATACTGCAAGACTGACAGTGACCCCAAGCCATGCTTGGGCAGCAAGAAGAAGCCCCGGAAGGCTCACAATCAAGAATTTCATATCCAGGGGGCGCCTGGGTGGTGCAGTCGGTTGGGCGTCCGGCTTCAGCCAGGTCACGATCTCGCGGTCCGTGAGTTCGAGCCCCGCGTCGGGCTCTGGGCTGATGGCTCAGAGCCTGGAGCCTGTTTCCGATTCTGTGTCTCCCTCTCTCTCTGCCCCTCCCCCGTTCATGCTCTGTCTCTCTCTGTCCCAAAAATAAATAAACGTTGAAAAAAAAATTAAAAAAAAAAAAAAAGAATTTCATATCCAGGACCACAAGAAGAAACATGGCTGGTGCCAACCCCAAATCAGACAAGATTGCAGTGGGTGGGGAAAAAAGAGAAAAGAAAAGAAAAAAGAAAAGAAAGCACATTCCAAGTAGCAACGCTCCTCTGGAAAACACCCCTCCCACCTCCACTTCTACTCCCCCAAACTCAAACGGGGACCGGCTTCCCAGTAAGGAGTGGAAGCCAGAAGATGAAATGCTGGTAGGCCAAAACAGCTAAGCTGGAAGTGGATCAGTGGTAAATTTGCCATCAAGTCAGCCACGGAGTGGATCATACCCTCCTCATGTGACTTGCCTCCTGTGGATCATGGCACAATGGTTAGGTGAGATATATGAATTTTGGGAAGGGGGGTGAGGTGGGGCCTTAAAGAGTGAAGAGCACATTCTTTGACCTCTTTCCTCAAAGTCTGAAAGGCATTCCTGAGCAGGTCTTTTTGTATTCTTGTGTTTGGAAAGGTGCCTTTTAGGATGGAGAGGGGCTTCCTACAACTGCTGGTCTGAAGCCATCGCCAGGTCAGGCACACCTTAAGAAAACCAAGAACAAATGAGGAGGAAAAAAATCACACTCAGCTACACAGCCAAACACAGCAAAAACAGCTACAAGGTCACTAGGAAGAATGGGGACTGTAAGCATCCCTAGGCCTAGATGACAAATCCCATCCCTCCACCCATACAGCGCAGCTCATTGGCTTCCAGCTGTCTCTGGCTCCAGTAACTGAAGCCTGCGAGGGAGCAAATTGGCCTGGAAGCACACAGGGGCAGTCCCATCTCAGGGTCAGAGGGCAGACCCCTTCCAGAATCATCCCAGGCACACTCGCAAGGGAAGGGATACCAACGCTACTGTTCTCATCCTGCTTGGTCAGTCTAGCTTGGCCCTCCCTCGCTCCCTCTCTTCTTTCCTCCCTCCCTCCCGTCTTTTCCATCCGCTGGACCCACTAGAAGACAAGAGGACAGCCACAGCCTGTGCCTCAGCCTGTCCAACACTACCGCCAGAGGGCGCCCCCGCCCCCTACAGTTTCCGCCCTTCGTTTAGGAATGGTGGTGGTTCCGGGGGAAGCTGGCACTATCTGTTGCCCGCACTTGTGCAGTTGGAGGGCGGGCCTCAACCCCGAGTTGCTGGGCTCCTGGAGCGTTGTGGGCGGTGGGGAGGGGGTGAAAGAGGAGGGTGTAACCCGGGAGGTGGGGAAGGTGAGCCTGCTTTACTCTCCTTGGTTCCTCTAGATCATGGGCCTTTGGATCACAGCCGTAGCCACCACTACGGCCATGCCGGCCAGATTTGATGACCAGATGCAGACACTACAGACTGCATACACTATGGACCGAAATCCAAATGGAGCGGATAGGAATGGGATCTGATGTGAGGCCAGGTGGGGTGGGGATAATAATCTGGTGAGTGAGGTAATAAAGATCCCATAGCCTTGTCACCTGAAAATCCATTTTCCCTGAGACCTAGATGTGGGTGGAGGAGTCCCATGCCCTGGCACCACACATCGGAGCTTCTGCCTCTCCCAGTGCCTTTCAGGAATCCCTTTCTGCAGGTCTGCAACCCCACTGCCCCCCACCCCCCGGAAAAACACCCTCTTCCCTAGTGTACATAGGCCCAGCTGTGGAGGGGCTCCCTCCCTGGTGGGGCACACCAGTTGCTTAGCACTTGCCTCCTTGGACAGGGGGGATGGTGCTTCCCAGAAGCATTCCAGGACCCAGGGCTCTTTCCTCAGTGGCTGGCTGCTGACAGATTCTTGACCCCCCTCTGTCAAGGACAGTCAGCCTCCCCTTGACAAAGCAAATAAGTCCTGTGGTGCATCTGTAGACTCAGGGGAGGGCCTGAGTTACTTCTGGCCCTGGTGTCTAGTCTCCTGATGACTTTCTTGTCCCCTCGTGTATTTCTCCTAAGATGAGTGCCATAGAAAGCAGGAAAGCACAGCTTGGGCCTGCATGAATGCTGAGGTCCACAGAAGAGGGTGGGATTTGCCTGCCCAGTGAGTTCCCGTGGCCTACCTGGTGTGGCCATATTCATTTGGCAAGTCTTTCATGGCCTTCTGTCTTCACAGAGATTTTTCCTTGCAAGTTATTACACATGCTGTTTATTTTTCACTTGATTTTTGTTTTTCTTACATGTGCTTTCCTTCTCCATGTATGTTTTCCCTGATAGAGATGTTCATGGGCCTTTTATTATCATTGATTGATGGCAGCCCATGGCAGTGAGAGAGCATTGGTGAATTCAGACCCTTCCCAATGCCCCTTTTCCTCCGACCTAGTATATACATAGGCATGTGGTAAGTCTTGGTTTGTCCACATTTTAGTGGAGTTTCTTTCTCTGTAGGAAATAGTAAACCTTTATTTTACATATTATCTGCTGGGGGAAGAATTAAGCTTAGATAGAATTAGATTCCATTTATAGTTGATCTTGAAAGATGTATTTTTAAAACAAAGCAAGGTAGAAGGTATTGGTTCTAGCCATTAGGTGAGCAGAACTTGCACTAAGAGAATATCAGGCATAGGTATTGACTATTTTTTAACATAGAATTTTATTTTATTTCACTTTTTTTAACGTTTATTTATTAATGAGAGACAGACACAGAGCCTGAGCAGGGGAGGGGTAGAGAGAGGGGGAGACAGAATCTGAAGTAGGCTCCAGGCTCTGAGCTGTCAGCACAGAGCCCGACACAGGGCTCAAGCTCACAAACTGTGAGATCATGACCTGAGCCAAAGTTAATTGCTTAAACAACTAAGCCACCCAGGCGCCCCCTATTTCACTTTTTAAAGTTTATTTATTTATTTTGAGAGAGACAGAGACAGCACAAGTGGGGAAGGGGCAGAGAGAGAGAGAAGGAGAGAGAATCCCAAGCAGGCTCTATGCTGCCAGCATAGAGCTCGACATGGGGCTCGAACTCACGAAACTGTGAGATCATGACCTGAGCCAAAACCAAGTCAGAGGCTTGCCCAGTTGAGCCACCCAGGCACTCCTGTAACAAAGGACTTTAGATTAAGAGAATATAGTAATGAGAACTGTGTTGAAGCCTTTGAAATCTAACTGTGTCAGTTTGTGTCAGATGAAACTCTTATGTGCCTTTGGGAGATAGCACAACTTGATGGTTAATAGTCTGACTCTGGAATTTTATTCTGGGTCTTAATTCTAACTTGGTCATTTGCCATCTGTGGGCACTTGGGCCATTCACTGAAATTCTCTGTAGAACTGTTTTGTCATTTCTAGAATGGTGGTTTGGTAGTAAAGTGTTCAAGTTTACCTAGAAAGAGGTATTTTTTTTTCTCCTTAGCTCCTACTTATTTTTACCTCTTTGGAATATTTTGCCTGGTAAATGTCTTTGTTTACGAGTGGCTTTGTGTTAGGCAGGGATTAATAAGGTTATTTGGAGTACAGGCCTTAGGCTAAGCCAAATAATAACAACTAATTTACATAGAGGCTTTGGGTCACACTAACAATGTGATTCAGGGTCTAGGCTTTTGGTCACATAACTGTCAACATCCAGACGGTCTGTAAACATAGGCAATATTTTTATTTAGTAGGCAACAGACAATCATCTATGGAGTTTTAAGAAAGACTGATACCAATGCTCAAGTGAGCTTCTTTATGTTTTTTAATTAATTTAATTTATTTAATTCAAGTTAGTTAACATACAGTGTAGTATTGGTTTCAGGAGTAGAACCCAGTGATTCATCACTTCCATATAACACCCAGTGCTCATCCCAACAAGTGCCCTCTTTAATGCCCACTGCCCACCCCCCTACCCCCTACCCCCTCCCCTCCAGCAACCCTCAGTTTGTTGCTATAATTAAGAGTGTCTTATGGTTTGCCTCCCTCTCTGTTTTTATCTTATTTTTCCTTCCCTTCCCCTGTGTTCATCTGTTGTGTTTCTTAAATTCCACATGTGAGTGAAATCATATGATATTTGTCTTTCTCTGACTTATTTCGTTTAGCATACATAATACATTATAGTTCCATCCATGTTGTTGCAAATGCCAAGATTTCATTCTTTTTGATGGCCGAGTAATATTCCATTGTATATATCTACCACATCTTTTTTATCCATTTGTCAGTCAATGGACATTTGGGCTTTTTCCATAATTTGGCTATTGTTGATAATAACACTGCTAAAAACATTAGGGTGCATGTGCCCCTTCGAGTCAGCAATTTTTTAAGTCTTTTGGATAGATACCTAGTAGTGCAATTGCTGGGTTGTAGGGTAGTTCTATTTTTAACTTTTTGAGGACTCTCCACACTGTTTTCCAGAGTGGCTGCACCAGTTTGCATTCCCACCAAAAGCATAATAGGATTCCCCTTTCTCCACATCCTCACCAATAGCTGTTGTTTCCTGAGTTGTTAATTTTAGCCATTCTGACCAGTATGAGGTGGTATCTCATTGTGGTTTTGATTTGTATTCCCTGATGATAAGTGATGTTGACCATCATTTCATGTATCTGTTAGCCCTCTGGATGTCTTCTTTGGAAAAGTGTTCACGTGTTCTGCCCATTTCTTCACTGGATTATTTGGGTTTTTTTGAGTGTTGAGATTGATAATTCTAAATTTCTTCTTTAATTTCCTGGTTAACCCATTCATTCTTTAGTAGGATGTTCTTTAACCTCCAAGTATTTGGGGGCTTTCCGAGTTTTTTTCTTATAGTTGATTTCAGTTTCATAGCATCTGAAAATGCTACGAAAATAGCATTTTGTTATCTGAAAATATGCATGGTATAATCTTGATCTTTTTGTACCTGTTGAGGGCTGATATGTGACCCAGTATGTGATCTATTCTGGAGAATGTTCCATATGCGTTCGAGAAGAATGTGTATTCTGCTCCCTTAGGATGAAATGTTCTGAATATATCTGTTAAGTCCATTTGGTCCAGTGTGTCATTCAAAGCCATTGTTTCCTTGTTGATTTTCTGCTTAGATGATCTGTCCATTGTTGTAAGTGGGGTATTAAAATCTCTTATTATGGTATTATTATCAATGAGTTTTCTTTATGTTTGTGATTAATTGATTCACATATTTGGGTGTTCCAAGTTGGGGCATAAATATTTACAATTGTTAGGTCTTCTTGATGGAAAGACCCCTTAATTATGATATAATGCCCTTCTTCATCTCTTGTTACAGTCTATGTTTTTAAATCTAGTTTGTCTGATATAGTATGGCTATTCTGGCCTTCTTTTCATCTCCATTAGCATGAAAGATGGTTTTCTATCCCTTCACTTTCGATGTGTAGGTGTCTTTAAGTCTAAAATGAGTCTCTTGTAGGGGTGCCTGGTGGCTCAATCGGTTAAGCGTCCAACTTTGGCTCAGGTCATGATCTCAAGGTTTGTGACTTCAAACCCTACATTGGGCTCTGTGCTGACCGGTCAGAGCCTGGAGCCTGCCTTGGATTCTGTGTCTCCCTCTCTCTCTGCCCTTCCCCTGCTAATGCTCTGTCTCTCAAAAATAAATAAACATTAAATAAATAAATAAATAAATAAATAAATAAATAAATAAATAAAATGAGTCTCTTGTAGGCAACATATAGATGAATCTTGTTTTTTTTTTTTTAATTTTTTTTCAACATTTATTTATTTTTGGGACAGAGAGAGACAGAGCATGAACGGGGGAGGGGCAGAGAGAGAGGGAGACACAGAATCGGAAACAGGCTCCAGGCTCTGAGCCATCAGCCCAGAGCCTGACGCGGGGCTCGAACTCACGGACCGCGAGATCGTGACCTGGCTGAAGTCGGATGCTTAACCAACTGCGCCACCCAGGCGCCCCTCTTGTTGTTTTTTTTTTATCCATTCTGATACCGTATGTCTTTTGATTGGAACATTTAGTCTATTTACATTCAGAATGATTACTGAAAGACATGAATTTAGTGCCAGTGTGTTATCTGTAGAGTTGGTGTGTCTGGTAATGTTCTCTGGTTCTTTGTAGTCTTTGTTGCTTTGGACTTTTTTTTTTTTTTTTTTCCACTCAGAGAGACACCCCCGCCCCCCCCCCCCCCACCTTAAATTTCTTGTGGGGCTGGTTTAGTGGTCACAAACTCCTTTAGTTTTGTTTGTCTGGGAAACTCTCCTATACTGAATGACAGCCTTGCTGGATAAAGAATTCTTGGCTGTATATTTTTCCTATTCAGCACATTGAGTATTTCCTGCCATTCCCTTCTGGCCTGCCAAGTTTCAGTGGACAGGTCTGCTGTTAACCTTATGTTCCATCCTTGTAGGTTAAGCACCTTTTGCCCCTAGCTGTTTTCAGAATTCTCTCTTTATTTTTGTATTTTGCAAGTTTCACTATGATATGTCATGGTGTTGAATTGTTTTTGTTGATTTTGAGGGGAGTTCTCTGTGCCTCTTGGATTTGAATGCCTGTTTCCTTCCCCAGATTAGAGAAGTTGTCTCAGCTATCATTTGTTCAAATAAACCTTCTGCCCCCTTTTCCCCATTCTTCTTCTGGGACTCCCTATGATATGGATATTGTTTTGTTTCATGGAATCACTTAGTTCTCTAAGTCTCCCCTCGTGATCTAATAATTTCCTTTCCCTCTTTTTCAGCTTCATTATTTTCCATAATTTTATCTCTATATCACCTATTCTCTCCTCTGCTTCTTCAGTCCTCATTGTCACTGTATCCAGTTTGTTTTGTATCTCAGTTACAGCACTTTTTATTTCATCCTGACTAGTTCTTAGGTCTTTGATCTCTGCAGCAAGGATTCTTCTGGTGTCTTCTATGCTTTTTTCAAGCCCAGTTAGTAATCTAATGACTATTGTTCTAAATTATTGTTCAGATATATTGCTTATATCTATTTTGAGCAATTCTCTGGCTGTGATTTCCTCTTGATTTTTCTTTTGGGGAGAATTCTTCCATCTTGTCATTTTGGCTAAGTTTCTGTCTTTTGTGTGCTTTAAAATGTTTTGTGTTTCCTGAACCTGAGAGTACTGCTGTATTAGAAAGGGGTCATACCCTGTCCAGGGCCTGGCACTTCATGAAGTGTTTCTGGTGTATGTTGTGTGTACTCTGTTGTTGCGTTTTGGCTGCTCTTTCCTACTGGTCAGTCCTCTGCAGAGCTCCTCCATGCTTCCTGTGGTGGAGTGTTTCAACCTTTAACTAGGTCCAAACCTTTGATTTGTTTGTTCAAGTAACCTTGATAAAAAAGGGGGAGGGAGAAAAAGCCTGATCTAAAAAAAAAAAAAAAAAAAAGAGAGAGAGAGAGAGAGAGAGAGAAAAGGAAAGGGTACAAAAAAACCAAACAGAGAATCAAAAAACTATAAGGTTGATTCCAAAGAAAAAGAAAAGAAAAGGAAAGGAAAAAAAGAAGGAAGGAAAAAGGAAGGAAAAAAAAAGAATTTTAAAAACTGATCCAAAAAAAGAGAAAAGGTAATAAAAAAAAAAACAAACAGGAAACTACAAGCCTGATTAAACTCATTAAACAGCAGCTCTCCATTCTGCCCTCCCCCCAATCTCTGGCAAGCTCTATTCTAGTTGCAGTCTCTATAACAGATACCTCATTTAAGTGCAATTATACAGTATTTGTCTTTTTGTGACTGGCTTATTTCACTTAGCATGATGTCTGTAACTTTCCCCCATGTTGTATGTAGCACGTGTCAGAATTTCCTTCCTTTTTAAGGCTGAATAATTCTATTGTATGTGTATACCACATTTTGTTCTATTTACCTGGCAATAGACACTTGGACTGCTTCCACCTTTGGCTGTTGTAAATAATGCTGCTATGAAAATGGGTGTACAAAAATTTCTTTGAACACTCTCTTCAGTTATTTTGGATATATACCCAGAAGTGGAATGGCTGGACAATATGGTGATTCTATTTTTAATTTTTTGAAGAATCACCATACTGTTTTCCATTGCATCTGTACCATTTTACATTACCAACAGTGCATAAGGATCCCAAAATCTAAATATCCTCACCAATACTTGTTATTTTGTTTTTCTTTTCTTTTTGATAGTAGCCATTCTAATAGATCTAAGGTAGTATACCTCATCGTGATTTTGATTTGCATTTCCCTGGTCAGTGATATTGAGCATCTTTTTATATTCTTATCGACCATTTATATATCTTCTTTAGAGAAATGTCTATTCAAGTCCTTTGCTCATTTTAAAAGTGGGTTGTTTGGGGTTATTGTGGTTGAGTGGTAGGAGTTCCTCATATATCTGGATATTAACCTCTTAGCAGGTATATGATTTGCAAATATTTTCTCCCATTCTATGGGTTGCCTTTTCACTCTGTTGATTGTGTCCTTTGATGCACAGTTTAAACTTTTTATGTAATATAATTTATTTTTCCTCTTATTGCTTGTACTTTTGGTATCATATCCAAGAAATGATTGCCAGATTCAATGTCATGAACCCTTCCCCTATGTTGTCTTCTAATAATTTTATAGTTTTACACTCTTACACTTAGGTCTTTGATCCATATTGAATTAATAGTTTTATATTGTGTAAGGTAAGGGTCCAACTTCATTCTTTCACATGTGAATATTCAATTTTCCCAATCCCAAATTAGATTCCCCAAATCCAATTTTCAATTGTTTGTTGAAAAGATTGTTGTTTCCCCCATAGAATGGTCTTGCAGCCTTGTCAAAAATCAACTAACTATACTGCAAGGTAATTTTCTGGGCTTCTTATTCTTTTTTACTGGTCTGTATGTCCATCTTAATGTCAGTACGACACTGTTTTGATTACTGTAGCTTTGTAGTAGGTTTGAAATCAGGGTGAGACCTCTAACTTTGTTCTTTTTTTTCAAGAGTTTTTTGGGGGGGCATTCAGGGTCCCTTAAGATTCCATATGAATTTTAGGATGGATTTTTCTATTTTTACAAAAAATGTTACTGGAATTTTGATAGTGATTGCATTGAAGCCACAAGGGCCAATTCAACTACAACATTGATTCCAAAAAGGGAACCTGAGCCCAGGTAAGTACCTCCAGCCATTTATAGCATCACTATTGATAGGTTGAGACTGGCGCAAAATAGTATTCTGTATATGTCTGTTAGGTTCAGCTGGTTTATAGTGTTGATCAAGTCCTCTGTTTCCTTACTGACTTTCTATCTGGCTCTTCTATCATTACTGAAAGTGGGAACTGAAGTCTACTATTGTAGAGCTGTGCATTTCTTCAGTTCTATCAATGTTTGCCTTATAGATTTAGGAACTCTGATATTTGTTGTATATATGCTCATAATTGTATGTCATCTTAATTGACCCTTTTATCATTATATAATGTCTTTTTTTTTGTCTCTCGTAAGAATTTTTGAGCTAAAGTCTACATTAGCATAGCTACTCCTGCTGTCTCTTGGCTACTATCTACCTGGAATATCTTTTCCCATACTTTCACTTTCAACTTATATATGTCCTTAGAGATTTTCAATCTTTTATAGATGGCATATAGTTGAATATTGATTTTTATGTTTATTTTTTAATTTCTTAAAAGTTTATTTTGAGAGAGAGAGAGAGAGAGAGAGAGAGAGAGAGAGAGAGAATCCCATGCAGCCTCCATGCTGTCAGTGTGGAGCCTGACCCAGGACTCAGTCTCACAAACCGTGAGATCATGACCTGAGCCAAAACCAAGAGTCAGTCTTTTAAATGACTGAGCCACCCAGGCACCCCTGAATCCTGAGTTTTAAAAACCCATCCTGTCAATCTGTATCTTTTGATTGGCAGTTTAATCAATTTACATTTAAACTAATGTAAGGACTCACTTTTGCCAAATTGTTATTTTGTCACAGACTTTGAGTCGGAGTTCCCTCTTGTCCAGCAAGAGAGTGGATGCAGAATTGAATACGAGAGAGCTTAATGTCCGGGAGGAGACAAGAGCCCCAAGTAAGGGTCCTTGCTCCATATTTATTAGGATCAGAAGGCTTACAAACATGATGGACATGCAGAAAGAGACAATAAAACACTAACCATTAATTCATGTGTGTGAGAGAAAGGGGGTTTCAAAGGTACGTGGTGTTAGGGGTTTGGGTCAATACAAATCAAAGTCCCGGCGCTGAGTAGATGGCTGTTCACTGCAGCCACCAGGCACTGTGTCTGTTTATCTTAACTTGTCTAGGGGCTAACCCTGCTGCCTCAGGGTTAACAAGGCATTTTTCTTGCTAATTAGCTCTGGACATTTTTACCCTGCTGCAGGGGCTTTCTGCTTCTACCTGTTCACAGACACTTCCATCCTGTGGAAGTGACTTTCCGCTCTATGCTTTCTTCTACACTGGTGGCACTTTCTCCCTGTGCTGGCTTTCCACCCTAAGCCTTGTTAACCCATTGGTGAAAGCTCAGGGAATTCTTAAGCTTATTCCTCACATTATTTGTTTCTGTAGGTCTTAAAAATTTTTGTCTTTCATTTCCTCCATTCCTTCCTTTGAGTTTGGCTTTAAATGTAGAACACTGAAAGCAGCTGTTTTTGCACATCCTTGGGATACTCTTGGGAAACATGGTACTAAAGAATGTGAGTACAAGTCAAAAACTATTCAGGATTACCCATGTTTCCTTCCGCTTTAGAGGAGAGCTCAGAGGGGGGAAGAATCGCAGGCTCACTGGGAGGTGTAAACCACCACAAGCCCAGTCAGCAGTTGTGGCCTGAGGGATGAAAGTCATCTGACCAGGCTCCATGTTGCCCCAGAGCAGGTGTCCTCTGTGGTATCCTCAGCACATAGCATAGTACATGGCACACGATATGAATTCAATAAGAATTTGGTAGGTGAATAGAGAAATTCCACCAATGGCTCTGTCTGTAGGCTTCATCTAGTGACTAGCACACAGTAGGAGCTCAATAAATAGCAACTGCTATGGGCAGTTGAGATGGTAGAGTGGTTAAGTCTCTGATATTTGGAATAAAAGAAATCACAGCAACTCCACTTATGTGCTATTGGGGCTGAGTAGGTCACATAACCTCTCTGAGATTCAATTTCCTCATATGTAGGATGAGAATTTACATCATGGGGTCCAGTGGGGGTTAAAGAAGCTAATCCATGAAGAGCCTAGTATATGCTGAGTGCCCAGCAAGTTATAGCTATTGAAATTAATATTATTACCAAAATGTTAAGTAACTCTGGTGAACACTGCTGTTTTCATTCCAGGATCTGCAAAACGAGGACTGAGCAGATCACCTCCACATTTCTTCCACGCTACAATTCTATGAATTGGAAATGGTGAGATTTTGTTTTTCTTTTCTTTCTTTCTTTCTTACTTTCCTTCTTTCTCTCTCTCTCTCTCTCTCTCTCTCTCTCTCTCTCTCTCTCTCTCTTTCTTTCTTTTCTTCTCTCTCCTTCCCTCTCTTTCTCTTTTGCAACGGGGGTTGGAATATAAATGTCACAGAGAATTTTGGAAGATAAAGTTTTGAAAAGCCATAGAAACGTTCAAAGAGAGGCCAGGAAGATGACCTGTATGTGTGCTACGTCTTCCCAGAAAGTAAGATCAGATGAAGTTCCCTTAACAGTCACCCAGACTCCTGGGTGCCCACATCCCTATCAGCTTTTGGAGAAGGACCATCTCCTCCCCAGGCCTCCCTGGGTCCTGGGTGATTTCTGGGTCCTGTGGACTTAGGGGCACATCTTTTATGTTCTGCTTCATCTGTCTCTGTATCAAGCTAAAAGCATTGCCTCCTGTTGCCTTCAACACTCGTGCTCAAGATGCTGGGGCAGCAGAGGGCTCTGTGCCAGGGAACACCCAAGGCACTCTCCAAAGCTCTGGGTCATATATCAGTTCTGTATGTCCATGTGACATCAAGTCCATAAGCTCCTGGGTCTGACCCTCTCTGTTCTAAGGTTAAATTCCAACCATGTAGCTCTGTGGGGACACACAACATGCTTTCCCTTCCCCTCTTCTCCACACCTCTTCTACCTTTCCTCACATCTTTGACCAAAAGCACCCTTTCTGCCAAAATTATTCAGAATAAATGAGTATTCTCCCCTCTCTTTGTCTGCAGAGGAGACTTCAGTAGGATCCATACCATAGAGTTGTGAGGGGTGAATGAGAGAAGCCATGTAAAGCATGAAGCCCAGGAATAGGGACAGTAAGCGTTTGAGAAATGGAAATTGCTGTTACCATTATCATCAACAAGAAGTGCAAAAAGTCCATTTTCCTAAAAAAGAAATTATATATTTATAGAAACCACATTGTTTGATTTATCATTTATGATCAGTTTTAAAGACATAAGTTTTAATATTGGTGTCAAATGTGAATTTTCTTTATTAAAATATAAACAAAAATAAGCCCATGTGTCAGCTGAGAGAGGGGGATGTTTGTTATTCAGTGGGCCACACAGAGACCTTGTTTTATTTCATGTTGTCATGGTCTCAGAGAAACCTTGTCTGATATGATGTCTGTGAGATTGTTTATGTCCAACAGGAGAAAAGAATGGCCTGGTAGTGAACATCAGCCCTGTTTCCAAATGTTGGGGGAATTCCTTTCTTACAACTTTTCATTCACATTCATGCAGCCGACATTTAGTGAGCACCTGCTAGATGCCAGGCCACGCAGGAGTGATGGTGAATACAGGGGTAAACAATACTCTCTACACGTTAGATTTCCCAGCATGCAGGAAAAGAGCAGGGGAAAAGTTAGAAAAGGGGAAGAACAGGTGCAGCCATCTGAAGGGCCAGAGAAGATTCCCTGAAGAGGAAGTCATACCAGGTAGGAAAAGCACGGATGAGTCTGGAGGTGGGGGCAGCCTCTGGGGAAACTAGTGCGTTTCTAACAGAAAGGGATAGTTTTAAGAGATGACGCTGCAGAGCTAGGCAAGAGCTAAACCTCTGGTAAGCCTTAACAATGTTAAGGATTTTCAAGGTATGTGGCTTAAAAAAAAAAAGAAAGAAAAGGAAAAGAAAAAGAACAAAAAGGCAAGTGTTTTATAATTTTTAGTACAAACTTTGCTTTACTGTGCAGATCTTTAAAAATATTATGTAGGTGGTAGAGATATAGATATAGATACTGATATATCAGCATAGCAATATATCTAAAATATATTAATTTTTAAAAGTAAGTTTCTTAAGAGTATGTACAAGAGGCTACAATTAAAAAATATAAATATGGACACCACGAATGCCCAAACACAAGGTGACCCCAAATCTAAGGTACTTTTTCCAATGCAGTAATATTTCACAGTGAGCCAAGAAGATTTTTTTTTAATTTTTTTAACGTTTATTTATTTTTGAGACAGAGAGAGACAGAGCATGAATGGGGGAGGGGCAGAGAGAGAGGGAGACACAGAATCTGAAACAGGCTCCAGGCTCTGAGCCATCAGCCCAGAGCCCGACGCGGGGCTCGAACTCATGGACCATGAGATCACGTGACCTGAGCTGAAGTTGGAGGCTTAACCGACTGAGCCACCCAGGCACCCCCCAAGAAGATTTTGTTGGGATTGTCCTGATTGTATAAATTTTTAGGGAAATGAGATATGTACTTATAATATGTATTAGTTTAGATGAATTATATATTTAAATTGAATGAATAATATATAAATTTTGGTCTTTTCCAATTTCATGTTTTGAAAAAAAAATTTTTTTTAACTCTCTACAAGTAGCAGTGTTTTTCTCATCCCCAAAGCAATTTTTTGATAATTTTTAAATGTTTATTTATATTTGAGAGAGAGTGCACATGCATGCACGAGTGGGGGAGGGGCAAAGAGATGGAGATAGAATCTGAAACAGGCTCCAGGCTTGGAGCTGTCAGCACAGAGCCCGACAGGGGGCTCAAACTCACAAGATCATGACCTGAGCTAAAGGCAGACACTTAACCAATTGAGCCACCCAGGCACCTCCCCCAAAGCTATTTTTGAGGTTTGTAAGCCAGTGTTCCAGGGTCCATCATTTTCTCTTCTAAGTAGAATAAGAAGTGGAATCTGAACATTATTGACAATGATGCATTCATTGCATGCATTCATGTGACATTAATACATTTTTCTATTTATCCTGTAGATACGTATATATTTTAAGTAATGTCTACACTCAATGTGGGGCTCTAACTCATGACCCCAAGATCAAGAGTTGCATGCTCCCCCAAATGAGCCAGCCAGGCACCCCTGTAGGTGTATATTTCTTATCTTCAAAATATCAAAATAGGATTTCCTATTTATTTTTTTTTAAATTTTTTTTTCCCAACGTTTTTATTTATTTTTGGGACAGAGAGAGACAGAGCATGAACGGGGGAGGGGCAGAGGGAGAGGGAGACACAGAATCGGAAACAGGCTCCAGGCTCTGAGCCATCAGCCCAGAGCCTGACGTGGGGCTCGAACTCACAGACCGCGAGATCGTGACCTGGCTGAAGTCGGACGCTCAACCGACTGTGCCACCCAGGTGCCCCTAGGATTTCCTATTTAAATAATTGTTAAAATACTTGTGTGCAATGCTATCCTGTCTATGCAAATGTACAGTCATCTTCCCAGGAATAACTGCCAAATCTGAACTAAGTTTCTCTGCCACTTGTTTGACTAATTTCTCTTCCTCCTCTTTCTCCTCCTTCTTTTAGAGAGAGTGAGTGGGGGGGTTGGTGGGGAGAGGGGCAGAGGAGAGAGAAGGGGAATCTTAAGCAGGCGGTATGCTCAGTGCAGAGCCAGACCCAGGGCTCAATCCCACGACCCTGGGATCATGACCTGAGCTGAAATCAAGACTCAAACACTCAAACAGACTGAGACACCCAGGCGCCCCGTTTGACTGATTTCATAGGGAGACCTCTTTAGGCCTCCAAAGCTCAAATGAATGGAGATCCTTTAAGGTCAATGAATCTTCTCCAAACTGTCCTATTATCTTTAAAATAAAGTCCTTCAGATAACTGCACCCTTTCCCATGAAAGACTTTTTAAGGACTCACATGTAAGACTCCTCACTTTTTGCTATGGGGTAATGGGGTAGGGAGGACTCACCTAGTAATAAGAATGGAAGAACATACACCCAAATATAAATGATCAGGATCCCTTGGTGATAGGATTATATGGATGGTTCTTATTTTCTTCATTCTGTACATCTGTACTTTCTTTTTTTTTTTTAATGTTTATTTATTTTGAGAGAGAGCAAGAGCACAAGCAGAGGAGAGGCAGAGAGAGGGGGAGAGAGAGAATCCCGAGCAGGCTCTGCACTGTCAGCACAGATCCTGATGTGGGGCTCAATCTCACAAACCATGAGATCATGAGCCAAAATCCAGAGTCAGATGCTCAACTGACTGAGCCACCCAGGCACCTCTGCACATCTCCATTTTCTAATTTTTCTACCATGAACATGGATTAGTCATATAATAAGGAACAAAACAAGCAATAAAAATTGTAGGTGCCTTTTGTTTGTTTTAAGAAATTGTTTTCTGGCCCCAGACCCTCAAGCTTAGCCCAAGCCTCTGCGTCCCTTCACTCCAGACAGGAAGCACCTCCACACCCTAGGAGATGTTATTTACCTCCTGTAGGGATCAAGGTCTCCTCTTCATGCAGTAGGAAATGGGGAAAGGGAAGAGGCCAGCTCCAGGACACTTGAAAATTCCTAGGCTGAGTCTGAGGCCCACGGGAATCCCCCATCTCCCAGTCATTGTTCTTGTCGGCCTCAAACAGAGAAAATTCCACCTCCACAAGCCGAATTTCAATTTGCAAGTGTCAAGAGAGCAGGGAGAACTGCAGGAGGCTGGCTACTGAGCATAAGGCAGGCCAGGGCATGGGAACAATGTGCTGCAGGGAAGGTGCCCCTTCATCCTAGGGGGAGGAGGATAAATCCCTCTCTACTTTTACATGCTCTCCCTCCCCAGCTCTAGTCTTCTAGTTTTCGGGAGAAAGGCTAGACGGTGCCTTCTTCAAAAGAGTGGGCAGAAGCAGAGAGGATTTATTCAAGGGGTGCCCTGAATAAATTACATTTATTCAATTTAAATATATATTCATGATTCCTGCAGAAATGGAACCTTCCCAGAACATGGGTGAAACCCCTGCAGACATGCTGGATACCCTCCCGGGGTAGAGCCCTCAGCCCCACTGAAGGGTACTGGAAGGAGGAAGTATAGGATACCCGGCGGGGAATCAAGTGGTTCCTGCAGGATCAGTGCCTCCACAATGACCAAGGTTTAGACCAAGACTTCAGGGTGCTAAAGGTGGTGAAGGTAAGCATTTGTGGACCCAGTGGGTTTCAAACCCAGCTCTTTCCCTTTGGACATTTGAGGCCTTGGGGGATGGAACTGCTTCATCTCTTTAAGCCTCAGATTCCTTTTTACCACTTGTTATAGGAAATAAGTGTATTGTCATCATCATTGTTTTCATATTGGGGATCCAGTTCTATGAGTTCCAAGGAATTTGGTGGAACAGGTATAGCAGTATAGCAGGTCATTATAATAATTGTGCTTTTTGTGTGTGGTTTAATGCTTCTTTACCTCCAAAGTTATAAAGATATTCTCCTACATTTTCTTCTAAAACAGCTTGTTCTAAAGTGGTTTCTTCTGGGAAAATAACTTATAACTCAACTTTCAAGATGTCATGCTAAATGAAAAATGTTTTAACTATAAGTCTAGATTTTTCTTTATTCTGCTAAAATGAAAATAATGTAACACTAACTTAAGTAAATCAGGCTTTAGCTGGAGGAAATAATGGCTGCCATGTGTGAGGCTGAAAAGGAAGGACACACAGCTTTAAAAGATCTTAAAAAGCAGAAGCCAAAGGGGCGCCTGGGTGGCTCAGTCGGTTGAGCGGCCGGCTTCAGCTCAGGTCATGATCTCACGGTTCGTGAGTTCGAGCCCCGCGTCGGGCTCTGTGCTGACAGCTCAGAGCCTGGAGCCTGTTTCAGATTCTGTGTCTCCCTCTCTCTGACCCTCCCACGTTCATGCTCTGTCTCTCTCTGTCTAAAAAAAAAAAAAAAAAAAAAAAAAAATCCAAAACAGACACAAGTAACCATCCTTGTCTTCAAGGATCACCAATTTCCTTCTAAGACACACATCATAATTGGAACAATGCAGTTATCAACCTGCCAGATACTCAATGCTACAGGGCCAGAAACAGGAAAAGTCAGTCTCAGTTAAATACAGGTCAAGAGCCAGATGCTGGAAAATGACAGCAAGTATTTAAGCAGGAAGCAATATGATGACATTGGCATTTAGGATAAGTCAGGCAGTGGCATATTAGGTGGATTAGAAAGAAGCTAAACCCAGGTGCTGGGCTAGGAAGCCATGACAGTAAAACCAGGCCTCAGAAAGGCCTGGAATTGTTATGTAGGTAAAAGTTGGACAGAGAAAAAGAGAAATTCAGGGCTATTCTGAAGGGGAAAAAATAAAATCAGGGTGGGTTTTCATACTAGAGTTGAACACTCACTATAACCACTTCCCTAGTAAACCAGAGGATTTGGGGAAGAGAAGTGACACAGAGTCTGGGAACTCTCAAAATTCTAGCCCTCTTTCCACTTCCCATTATTATATTCCTACTACTGAGTGGCATCCCTGGGCTGGGCCACACCTATGTAACCCCCAGAGCTGCATAGGAAGGGGCTGGTTTTGACCTAATTCACAGATGAGGGAAACAAGAGAACTCCCTTCCTTTCCGGGCCAAAGTTGCTCACATTTGGTTAAGAAACTGGGCTCACTTAGGCCTGAAAGTCAGAGCATCCAGTGTGGAGTCCAGTCCCAAACTGCCAGTGACCTAGGGGCAGTTCTGAGCTGGAATTTCCTAATTTTTGGCATGAGCTTTAGCATGAGGAACTTGGTCCAGCTCCAAAATACCAAGATTTAGGGAAGCAGACTTCTCAACACCAACAACTAGAAGCCAGGAGTTAGCAGAATCATATCTTTATTATTTTTTTTTAATGTTTATTTTTGAGAGGAAGAGAGTGTGCAAACAGGTGAAAGGCAGAGAGAGGGGGGGAAGGAGGATTCAAAGCAGGCTCTGCACTGTCAGCACAGAGCCCGATGAGGAGCTCAAACTCACCAACTGTGAGATCATGACCTGAGCTGAAGTGGGATGCTTAACCTACTAAGTCACCCAGGCTCCCCCCAGAATAATATATTTAAATGGTTGAGGTTAAAAATCCAGAACTGGGCATCTAGGAAATGAGCCAAGAATGATGATAAAATAATTACAAATTAAAACAAGAGTTCACTACCAAGAGACATCATTAAATGAACCTCAAAAGAATATGCCTCAGGAAAAATGAAAATGATCCCAGAAGGACAATTTAATGCCCAACAAAGAATGGTGGGCACACACAATGGTAAACATGTATGTGAATAAAAACTAACTTTTGGAAAATATTAATTAACACAATACTATCTAATTGGCAGTATCAAAAGGAAAACACAGAAATGGACTTCCACTCCAACCATGATGGAGTCACAAGGACCAGATTTACCTTTGCTGCTTCAACAAATGAAAAACTGGAAAAAATAAGTAAAACAACATTTGAAAACAGGCAAAGCAGGGGGAAAATCCCTGAGAGAAGGAGAAAAGGAGGGAAGTCCTGTGACTGTCCTAGTGTACTTCCTGTAGAGACTTTTGCAAGCCACAGCAGAGGAAAGGGTAAACTAAACAGTCTCCCTGAACTGAAAAGATAAGAGTTGAGAATTCAGGAAGGCCGAAGTGGCTAGAATTCCAAGCAATTATACAGTCGATAGAATTCATGGAAAAGGTTGTCAAATAGGCTATTCTAAATAAAACTTCACGTATTCAAGAAGACAGAAGGTGCTGTCAAATGTGCAAGGAAGCCTCCTGAAAGGGAGGAGGGGCATGGGAGGGTGCCAGTGAAGCTCTCAGAATGATGAGTGCCACTGGCTGCCCCAGCCGCCTGTGAGTGCTATCAGAACTCACAAGAGATTGTGTATCCCACATGTATCCTGCTGGCTACGGTTCATCATCCGAGTAAGAATGGAAAAGTGTTTCAGAACCAGGAAGAAAAGCCCCACTTTCATGCAATGTCTCTCCACTCCCATCTAGTAAAAAGCTTAACACTAGCCCAGCTGTCAGTAGGGAATGTTTACATGGCTCAGCTCCAATACTGCAAAGCAGGTCAAGGAAGGATAGATTTGCTAGGAAATAAGTTGATAAAGCACAAGAGTATCCAAAACATTATATCTTTTGATTTCCACCTCTGACAAAGAAGATTCAACCTGAAGGTTCACCAAAGAGAAACAGAGATCTCTATCAGCATCAATAAAAGGACAATGAAAATACAGCTCGTGAATAGAAGCCCAACTCTCTTCAGATTTTACCAGTAAGATGTCACATTTCCATTCCTCTGTTTTTCCACATTTAATTTCTAGACTTAGAAATATCATAATTTGGAAATTACAGTAAAGTATATATGCTGGTCTTAACTCCCTGGATGTGCTTTCATTATATTCACAGAATTGCTTATTTACAAGTAGTAGTCACCCCCTTGTCCATGGGACATACATTCCAAGACTCTCAGGGGATGCCTCAAAGTGCATACATACCAAACTCTATATGTGCTATGTTTTTCCTATACATATATACCTATGGTAAAGTTTAACTTACAAATTAGGCATAGTTAGAGATTAACAATAATAACTAATAATAAAATAGAACAATTATAATAACATACAGTATAAAATCGTGAATATGGTTTCTCTCAATATATTACTGTACTATGATAGCCTTCTTCTTGTGATGTGACATGATAAATGCCTATGTGATGAGATGAAGTGAAGTGAATGACATAAGTACTATGACAAAGCACTAGGCTACTATTGATTGACTTTTTCATGGTATGTCAGGAAGATCATCTGCTTCCAGGCAGATGTGGTCGACCACAGATAACTGAAACAATGAAAAGTGAAACTTTAGATGGGAGGAGGAAGCTACTTATGTGAATACATACACATACAAGCACATGCACGCATGCACAAACACACTTAACCCTATTAGTTTTCAAAGAAATACAAATTGAAGCAACAGTTAAGAAAGCATGTTTTACCCATCTAATTGACAAAATGTAATTAGCATCCAATACTGCAGAGGGTGCAGAAAAAGAAGGTGAAATTCAAGACTGGTGGGGAAAAGGAAGAATATATGGGATAATATTTATTTCTTTATAATGTTTTCAACAGTAGAATGAGTGTTACTTTTGTAATTTTGGAAGAATTTTGTTACAGTAAATTTTTAAGTTATACAAACAGAACTCTCAAAGCTCAAAAACTTAAAAAAAAACCAATCCCATTAGAAAACATGCATAAGAGACAAGGGTACATTTAACTGAGGATATACACATGCCAAATAAGCACACATGAAAGGATGTTCAACATCATTAGCCATGAGAGATATGCAGATTAAAACCTCAGTGAGCTATCACTACTATCATTTCACTTTAGAATGGCTAAAATGAAAAAGAGTAACAATACCAAATGCTGGCAAGAATGCAGAGAAACTGAATCACTAATATATTGCTATTGGTAAAGTAAAATAGTACAGCCATTGCTATTACCATAAGTTTGGTGATTTCTTAAAAACTAAACATGGTGGTGCACTTGGGTGGCTCAGTCAGTTAAGCATCCAACTCTTGGTTTTTGGCTCAGGTCATGATCTCATGGTTTGTGGGTTCGAGCCCCATGTTGGGGTCTGCGTTGACAGCATGGAGCCTGCTTCAGATTCTCTCTTTTCCTCTCTGTCCCTCCCCCGCTCTCTCACACATGTGCACTCTTTCTCTCTCTCTTAAAATGAATCAACTTTATATATTAAAAAAAAAAACACGACTAAACATGTAACTACCATATGACCCAGCAATTAAGGCTCTTTGGGTGTTTCCTCAACAGAAATGTAAACCAAGTTTACATAAAAACTTGTACACAAATATTTGTAACAGCTGTATTTGTAACAGCCAAGGCCCAAAAACAACCCAGATTCCCTCAAAGAGTAAACTAACTGAAGCTGATCCATATCATGGAAAGCTATTCAGATATAAAAAAGAAAGAAGGAAAATAATAGAAAAGAAAAAGAACTATTGCTATACACAACCTGGATGAGTATCCTGAGAATCATGCTGAATGGAAAAAAAAAAAAAAAGCCAATCCTAAAAGATTACATTCTGTATAATCCCACCTATATAACATTCCTAAAATGACAATATTTTAGAAATAGAGAACAGATTAGTGGTTGCAGGTATGGAAGAGGTAATGGTAACAGAGAAGAGTGGGTATGGTTCTAAAAATGCAACATTAGTGATCCTTGCATGATGCAAATGTTCAGTATCTTCACTATTATAGTGTCAATACCTGGGTATTGTGGTATTCTATTATGGGGTTTGCAAGATGTTAGAATTGGGGAAAGTTGGAAAAATGGTACATGTGATCTCTCTGTATGAATTCTATCAAATGTATAATTGCTTGGAATTCTAGCCACTTTGGCCTTCCTGAATTGTCAGCTCTTTTCAGTTCATGGGAGACTATTTAGTTTACCCTTTCCTGTGCTGTGGCTTGCAAAAGTCTCTACTGGAAGTACTCTAGGGCAACCACAAGACTTCCCTTCTCTCCTTCTCTCAGGGATTATTCTCCTGCTTCGCCTGTTTTTAAATGTTGCTTTATTTATTTTTTTCTAGTTTTTCATTTGTTAAAGGCAACAAAGGTAAATCTGGTCCTTAATATTCCATCATGGTTAGAGTGGAAGTCCACTTGTTTTTTCCTTTTAATACTGCCAATTAGATGGTATTATGTTAATTAATGCTTCTGTAAAGTTAGTTTTTATTCACATACATGTTTACCATTGTTGTGTTCACCACTCTTTGTTGCACACTAGATTGTCCTCCTGGGATCATTTTCATTCTTCCTGAAGTGTATCCTTTTGAGGTTCATTTAACGATATCTCTTGGTAGTAAACTCTTGTTTTAATTTGTAAATATTTTATCATCATTCTTGAAAGACTCACTTCCTAGATGCCCAGTTATGGGCTTTAACCCTCAACTCTTTAAAGATATGATTCTGTGGGAATGCAAGCTGGTGCAGCCACTCTGGAAAAGAGTATGGAGGTTCTTCAAAAAACTAAAAATAGAACTACCCTACGACCCAGCAACTGCACTACTAGGTATTTATCCAAAGGATACAGGTGTGCTGTTTTGGAGGGACACATGCACCCCAGTGTTTATAGCAGCACTATCAACAATAGCCAAAGTATGGAAAGAGCCCAGATGTCCAACAATGGATGAATGGATAAAGAAGATGTGGTATATATATACAACGGAGTATTACTCGGCAATCAAAAAGAATGAAATCGGG
Organism: Felis catus; assembly: GCF_018350175.1. Classification (NCBI taxonomy): domain Eukaryota; kingdom Metazoa; phylum Chordata; class Mammalia; order Carnivora; family Felidae; genus Felis; species Felis catus. Next base: position 16,674,304 of record NC_058382.1, on the reverse strand, counting down.
GCGCCTGGGTGACTCAGTTGGTTGAGCACCCGACTTCAGCTCAGGTCATGATCTCATGGTTTGTGGGTTCGAGCCCCGCATCAGGCTTTGTGCTGACTGCTTCCTCAGAGCCTGGAGCCTGCTTCAGATTCTGTGTCTCCTTCTCTCTCTGTCCCTCCCCTGCTCATGCTTTGTCTCACTCTGTTTCTCAAAAATAAATAAATGTAAAAAAAAAAAAATGAAATCTTGCTATTTGCAACTACGTGGATGGAACTGGAGGGTATTATGCTAAGTGACATTAGTCAGAGAAAGACAAAAATCATATGACTTCACTCATATGAGGACTTTAAGAGACAAAACAGATGAACATAAGGGAAGGGAAACAAAAATAATATAAAAACAGGGAGGGGGACAAAACAGAAGAGACTCATAAATATGGAGAAAAAAGTGAGGGTTACTGGAGGGGATGTGGGAGGGGGGATGGGCTAAATGGGTAAGGGGCACTAAGGAATCTACTTCTGAAATCATTGTTGCACTGTATGCTAATTTGGATGTAAATTTAAAAAATTAAATTTAAAAAAATGATAAAGATATGATTCTGTCTCTGGCTTCCGTTGTTGCTGTTGGGAGGTCTGCTGTTTTCTAACTGCAATAATTTTGTAGGTACTCAGTTTTTAATGCTTTTAGCTTAGGTGCTTTTAATTTTGTCTTTTGTATTCTCAAGTTGTTCTTGTTGCTGTTTTTAATAATATATTAAGTATATAATAATATATTATATACTTAATATATATTATATATATATTATATATTATATATAATATATATAATATATATATTATATATAATATATATAATAATATATTATATACTTAATATATTATATACTTAATATATTATTAATATAATATAATATAATATAATATAATATAATATAATATAATAATATAATATAATATAATATAATATAATATAATAATATATTATTAATAATATATTAAGTATGCATCTTTTTTGTCTCATTCATCTCACCTAGGATGTACTGTGCTTCCTAGATTTGTGGACTCATAGTTTTCTTCAATTCTGGAAACTTTGCATTCATGATCTCTTTAGATACTGCCTTTTTTCATTTGTTGTTTCCTTTTGACACTCCAATGAGAGCTATATGAGACCTTTTCATTCTGTCCTCCACCCCCATTTTTATTGAGGTGTAACTGAATATTAAAATGACGGCTTGGCATATGCATACACTATGAAATGTCACCACATTCAAGCTAATCTACGTATCCATTCTACATACTAGCCCTTTTTTGGATATGGGCGCCACCCAGGCGCCCCCTTTTTAAACATTTTTTAAAATGCTTATTTATTTTGAGAGAGAGAGCAAGAGCACACATAAGCGAAGGAGGGGGAAAGAAAGAGAGGGAAAGAGAGAATTCCAGGCAGCCTCCAAGCTGTTAGCACAGAGCTCATTGTGGGGCTCAATCTCATGAACCATGAGATCATGACCTGAGGCAAAATCAAGAGTTGGATGCTTACAAATGTTTACAAATATTTTCTCCTAGACTATGTCTTGTCTTTTCAACCTTTAAATGTGGGCTTTCACAAGCCAAATACTTTACTTTTAATGAAGCCCAAGTTTTCAGTTTTCCTTTTATGGATTATGCTTTTGGTATCAGGTCTAAGTACTCTACCTCAACCTCGAACCTAAAGATTTTGTCCTATGTTTCTTCCTACAAGTTTTATACTTTTAATGTTTAAGTCTGTGATCCTTTTTGAATTGATCTTCATATAAGGTTCATTTTTAAATTTTTGCTCTTTAATACTTTCTTCCTCCTGCTTGCTTTGTTTATATTGCTTTTTTTCCCCTTCGGTTCTTGAAGTGGAAGCTTAAGTAGATTATTGATTTGGGACTCTTCTTTTTTTCTAATGTATTCACTTAGTGCTAAAAAGTTCCCCATAGCACTGCTTTAGCTGTGTCCCACAAATTTTGATATGTTGTATTTTCATTCAACTTAATGTAATTTTCTAATTTCCCTTAAGGTTTCGTCTTTGACCCACAGTTTATTTAGAAGAGTGTTGTTTAGTTCCTAAGTGTTTGGAGATTTTCCTGCCTTCTGTTACTGATTTCTAGTTTGATTCCATTGTGGTCAGAGAATGTCCAAAAGAATTGGTTTCAAGTCTTTTTAAACATTTTTTTTTATATAAATTTTTTTTTTAATTTTTTTTTCAACGTTTATTCATTTTTGGGACAGAGAGACACAGAGCATGAACGGGGGAGGGGCAGAGAGAGAGGGAGACACAGAATCTGAAACAGGCTCCAGGCTCTGAGCCATCAGCCCAGAGCCCGACGCGGGGCTGGAACTCACGGACCGCGAGATCGTGACCTGGCTGAAGTCGGACGCTCAATCGACTGCGCCACCCAGGCGCCCCCTTTTTAAACATTTTTTAAAATGCTTATTTATTTTGAGAGAGAGAGCAAGAGCACACATAAGCGAAGGAGGGGGAAAGAAAGAGAGGGAAAGAGAGAATTCCAGGCAGCCTCCAAGCTGTTAGCACAGAGCTCATTGTGGGGCTCAGTCTCATGAACCATGAGATCATGACCTGAGGCAAAATCAAGAGTTGGATGCTTACCCAACTGGGCCACCACATGCCCCAATTCTTTTAAGTATTTTGAGGTTTACTTTATGGCCATGCATTTGCCATATCTTATTATATGCTCCATGAATATTTGTAAACAATGTGTTTTCGGCTGCTGTTGGAACAAATGTTCTATAAATGTCAGTTAGACCCTGTTGGCTGCTGAGTCCTATATTCTGGTAAAGATGATAAACCTGGAGAGGTATGTACCTGGAAACAGTTTGGTTGAAAATGTGTGCACAAACTGTTTGCTCTTCCCCTTTACTTTTCCTCTTTTATGTAATCAAATACACTGCACATAGGGTTTGATCTCTGGATAAACTGACCTAGAAAGGATGTACAACTGCACAAAAGAAGACAGGATTGAGGCACAGGCTGCCTGAGTGAAAAATCAGGCCACTAAGGACCTTCCTTATCCTAGCCCCAAACACCAGTAACTCAGGAGACTGGACATGTTTTCTGCTCTAAACAGAGCAGAAAGAACAGAGAACAGAGCTCTCTGGCAGTCTTCCAGTAAAAAGGCTGGCTCTAATATCTGCCAGTTGAGAAACTTTACCTCTTGACTGGAGGCAAGGATTACCACACATTTCAGGAAAGGATCCCATGTAAGTTAAACAATTAAAGGTTTTTTTTGCAAGAAGAATTTGATTTGGACATAAAAGACAAAAATGGAGAAGAAAACTTTGAACAACTGTAATTACCCTGATAGAAAATAATACTGCATCCATATATACTAAGAGAAACCTATGAAAAAGGAAAAATTAGGCACAACTCATGAATAGTCCTTCCAGCAAACACAAATCCCAGGAATTAAAAATCTAAAATAGGGGTTCCTGGGTGGCTCAGTTAGTTGAACGTCTGACTCTTGATTTCAGCTCAGGTCATGATCTCATGGTCATGAGATCAAGCCCTGTGTCTGACTCTGCACTGAGTGTGGAGCCTGCTTGGGAATCTTTCCCTCTCTCCCTCTGCCCCCTCCACACCCCTGCATCTGTCTGTCTCTCTCTCAAAAATAAATAAACTTTTTTAAAAACTTAAAAATGTCCAAAAACAAAAACATAAGAAATATTCTCAGATCTGGAGTCTAAAGACTAAAATTCTCACCTAGCATAAAAAATGTTTGCAAATCCATACCATAAGTTAGGACATTTCAGTACACTGGAGATATAAATAACAATAAGTATCTGAATGGGGAGGGGGACATAAAGTTACATATACACGAATGGAAAGCAACTAGTATTAGATTTGACAACATAAGCTACCAGAAGACTTGAGGTGATGTTTCCAAATTTTGAATACTGGAGAAGTGTGAGAGTAGAATAAAGACATTTTCAAACATGAAAGAACTAAAAAATTTAACTCTAACACATGCATCTAAAGGAAGCTATTGAGAAAAGAACCTTAATGAACCTTAATGAAAATGAAAAATTAACTTGATTCCAGGAAACAGTAATCCGATTCAGGAAAACAATGAAAGTGAGCTTCATGACAACTGTAGAGTCCAACTGGAGCCCCAGAATGGTAGACTGAGAGATTCTAATGGGATATTTGTTGTTGGTTTTTTAAAAAAGGTTTATTTAGTTATTTTGAGGGGGAGAGGGGCGGGGGGGATTTCAAGCAGGCTCTGTGCTCTCAGCGGAGACCCCGATGTGGGGCTTGATCTCACGAACTGTGAAATCATGATCTGAGCCAAAATCAAGAGTCAGATGCTTAACCAACTGAGCCACCCAGGCACCCCTCTAATTGGATATTTGAACAATTTAAAAAAATCATCTGTGGATATTTAACATAAATGTGGAACATCTATAAAAACTAAGAACAGGTACAAAGAAAACTAATGAAATCCTTAATAAACAAAAAAAGCTAGAAAATCGACCTGATTTTGAATAAAAAATAATTTACATAATTAGTATATAAGTACCACATATTGACTTTGAGATATAATTATATTTGGAGGTGGTCAAGGAGAAAGAAAAAGGTGTAAGTTTTTTGCTTTAAATGAAATATTGATTATTACACTGACATTTTTATTAAAAAAGACATTTTTAACTGCTAAAAATAAGACTGATCTTTTTTTAATGTTTATTTATTTATTTTGAGAGAGCGAGAGAGAGACCAAGTGCATGAGTGAAAGAGGAGCAGAGAGAGAATACCAAGCAGGCTTCATGCTGTCAGTGCAGAGCCCAACGTGGGGCTCAATCTCACAAACTGTGAGATTATGACCTGAGCCAAAATCAAGGTCAGACACTCAACTGACTGAGCCGCCCAGGCACCCCAAGACTGATCTTTTAACTAAAGGTGTTCAAAGAAACTTTTATTATCCAAGAGTGATTGAAAACATTGAATTCATCCAAGATTTCATCTAAGTGCAGTTAAAAACAAAAACAAAAAAAACCTCATATGCAGATGAATATTGCAAGTACATTTATAAGAGAAAATAAAGTGCCCTTCTTTTGTTTTATGAAGTCCTATTAATTTCAACTTCCTGATTATATACTCCTACAATCTTATACTCATAAATAATGATAATTTTACATGCTCATTTCCAGTATTTTTGTGCCTATAATTATTTTACTCACTTAAATGCCATAGCACCACATTCTTGAGAGCACACTTAGTGGCCAAGATGCTGACCATCAAAATCCCAGAACCTAGTAACACAGTGATCCATGCTGGGGAGGAAGGATTATCCTTTGCCCTTCAAGATTCTTCTGGTTGATCTAAGAGTTAAACCGACACACCATAAATTAACAGAAGATAAACAAAAGTTTAATAAAACGTATACTTCCTGTATACAAGGGAGAGACCTAGGAAAACTGCGTGGCTCCCTGAAATGGCCAAAGTCATCACCTTAATTACCATCTTCAGTTAAAGACAAAAGATGTTGGGGTGGAGGGTCAGTTATTGGAGGTTACCAGGAAAAGCATATTAAATAAGGATAAGGTTGTTATGCAGATTTAAGTCCATGCCTTCTCCAGGGATAACATTCTAGAGATTTAGGTACCATCTTCTTGTTACAGTGAGGGAGACACCCTTAAAAATAGAGATTTCCCTTACAAATGTAAATGTTTTTCACAAAAAGGTAACTTGTACTCAGTTCCAGAGCTTCTGTGTTTGCAGTTCCTTAAAAAAATAATCAGCCTATAATAATCCTTATGCTAAAGAGACACATTTTGGGTGGCAAATTCTGCTCCCCTACACCCACAAACATGGTATCCATGCAAAGCAAGAACCAGAAGTACAGGCCTATCAAAACCGTGCCAGAAATAACACACAATGGGGCTTCTGGGAGAAAATATTTTACCTCTACTCATCTTAGGTTCTCTGCTAGGGCTCTGCAACAAAAAAGACAGATTAACAGAAGACATAAACAATTTATTAACATGTGTGCACATGTCTTATGGGAGAAAACAAGAGTAACTCAAAAGTGGTGGCTTAGCACTCTAGCTTATACAGCATCTTTAACAAATAATATGACTGTAGAGAAATGACAGGATAAAGAAAAGCAGTTTTAGAATCCCAAGTGTGGAAGTCTGTGAAAGGAAACTAATGGGAGTAAAATCTATCTGCAGATTCCTTTGGTACCATCTATGGGCTAAGAATCTAGAGCTGTCTCAAACAACTCAACAAACTCAACAACAGGGTATAAAACTCAAACAGGGTATAAAATGAGAATTTATGCCCTGCATTTAGGCAGAAATGGGGGAGGGCAGAGAGAGCTTTCCTGACTTTCATGCTTCTAAATTGCTTTCAGCTCAAAATAATTTTTTTTGTCCAAGAGGCATATATAGAGGTGACATACTCTGGTTACCTTCACAGCACAGCCATCTTCAAGGATACACACAATGTGAGGCACTTCATTGTTACAATAAAAGAAACCAGCTCCAGATGGAGTCATTTTACCCTTAGAGAGCAAACCAAGATTAACAATTTTAATCAACAGTTGCAGCTCCAACCACTCCCATAAATGTGACCTTTAAACAGTCAACCTGAAATTTCCTGAACAGCACTAGTAATCTGCAAAATAAGACTCCTGCCTATTCTCTTCCCTCAAAAAGATGACCTGGCCTGAAACAACCCTTTCTTTTCTTTTGCTAATAATTTCCTTGCCCCATCATCCTGCCTGGAAATCCTTCCATTCTGTAAAATTCCTAGGAATGTCTATTTACTAGAAGGGATGCTGCCAACTCATGAAGAGTTAAATAAAGCCGATTAGATCTAGCCAATTGAATTTGTTTCTCAATGCTACAAACCACAGAGACTTCAGAGATCCCTAGTCAAGCACAATCATGCACACAGTGTTCTCTGTGGCGCTTTCTCAGTCTTACATCCAAAGAATGACATATGCGGGGAAATCGCTCCACGTAGGAAAAAACACAACCCAGTCTGCAATTACACTCTCAGGCACTTGGCGGTACCACGCCAGTCCCTCAGGAAGCTCCACGTGAACCACACACAGGGCACTGGGTATCAGTCAGGGTCCCCGTTACGAGCCTAGAGATCTGGATACCCAAGCCCAAGCCGGGCTCCTGGCTCCAACCTTTCTTACCTGCACCCCTTTCCCTTCCCCTACCCTCCAGCGATTGTGGCTCCAAGAGGCTCCCTGACCTCAGCAGAGGACAGGGTTCGCCCCCCACCCCACCCCAGCGCCTGCGTACTCGGAACGGAAACTGCAACTCCCCGGAGCCTCCACGCTCCTCTTGAGGGCGGTGCGGTGCTCGCGGTTCAAACCGAGGGCGGAGCCGAGAACCGAAAGAGGAAAGCCAGAATACGTAGCTTTTGTGATTCGGGACTACTGTTCCAAAAAGGGAGCAGGCTCGGATTACCCTTGGTAGCACCGATCACTCACAGAGTCACCATTACGGGCCTGAGGAGTCCTGGCCCTGCAGAATTATGCTTCTCCATTCCGCAGGCCAGCCGCGGTAATCTGGCCCCATTGCCCCCCGCGAGCGCTTCTGAAGAGCCGAGGCCCTTCCCCCGCCCCCTGCGCGCTTGCGCACTCGTGCCGAGATAGACACTCGAGAAGCCCGACACAGTAGACTTGAGGGCTGGGCGGTCCTCAGAGCCAGTGGCGGCCGGAGTGCGCGGACTGCTTTTCTGAAGGACTAGATTCCGCGGACCCGACCCGGGGTGGGTCCTGGGGCCTCGGGCTACTGTGCGGTTCTTCCCGAGTGAGGGCTTGCAGTCAGAGACACGGAAGGCTTGGGTTTAAATTCGTGCGCCAGTAGCGCCGCTGGGCCGGGTATGTGGGCGCGGCCTGTTCTGCAATGCGAGACCCTGCGGTCCTACTCACCTCGGTCTTCTCTACCACCCAGGCCTGGCTGTAAGAGGGAAGTCGGAGGTGGAGCCCCAGAATAAAGGTCCCCTGCAGAGCGCTGGAACCAGATTCAGGGCTGGCCTGTGGGGACGCAACGACCCCTTGGGCCGAAGAAGACGCAGTGGGCCGTCCCAGGCGGTGAGCAGTAGCGACGACCAAGCTATTGGGTACCCAGAGCCGCGAATCCGGACTCGGGTGACCGCGAACCTTTCCTCGTTTGCCTCTGGTTTCTGTTTGTGCATGCCAGTGGCGATTGGCAAGGGGCAGAGCGGGTGGGTTTTGACGGACTAAGAAAAGCCTGGGGTGTAATGAACACTTTGCTTCCCTAGCCCTGCCAGTCTCCAGAGAAGGCCTTCGAAGTGAAACGAATCGCTGCCGCGCCTCTAAAAGCCAGGTTCTGTGTGAGTTTGTGCTGATTCTTTGTTTCCGTGAAATGATTTGATTTTATGGACACTGGGCTTTTTAAATTTTCTTCCCTTGGAATGTGCTGCTTAAGAATGATCTAGTCATTGATTTGTGCTTTAAGATTTCCCTACCTAGTTAATGGCAGAGGACCTAATTAATAGATAACACTTCTTAGTGCCCGTCTAATACAGTTCTACGTTTAGTTTAACCATAGGCTATATATTCTGATTATGGAAATGCCCCTTTTGGAAGTGAAAGTTCATGCTTTGTTTTCGACTGTGATTTGTTAAGGAGTAGTTCAGGGTTTGTTTAGATATCTTCAATGATTGATTCCAGAGTAGGGGTGGGAATTTTTTTCCAAGAGACTCCGCCATTGGAGATTTTTGGTAACTGCCAGATGTGGTAGAGATTTGGTAGCATGAGTTTATTTTGCTTATTTTTGACAAATACAAAATGGTATATGTTTAACGCATAAATATATACATGTTTCAGTATATGTATACATTGTGGAATGGAATGATTACCACCGTCAGACTAACATCCATCACCTCCCATAGTTACTTTTGTGTAAATAACTATGGTGAGTGGTGAGAGAATACTTAAGATCTACTCTTGTGGCAAATTTCAAACGTGTGTGGTGAGAATACTTAAGATCTACTCTTGTGGCAAATTTCAAGCCTATAATACATTACCATTATTTATAGTAACCATTGTACATTAGGTCTTCAGAGTTTACTTATGACTGAGAGTTTGTAGCATAAGTTTATTTAGGGCATGTTATTCGATAGACTGAGGTGTATAATTTTGAAGCTAGGGGTGCGCCTGGGTGGCTCAGTCGGTTAAGCATGGGACTTGGGCTCAGGTCATGATCTTGCAGTCAGAGTGTTCCAGCCCAGTGGCGGGCTCTGTACTGACACCTGGGAGCCTAGAGCCTGCTTTGGATTCTTTGTCTCTCTCTCTGCCCCTCCCCTGCTGGCTCTCTGCCTCTCTCAAATAAACATTAAAAATATATAAAAAATAAAAGGATTTTTTTTTAAATTTTTTTTTCAACGTTTTATTATTTATTTTTGGGACAGAGAGAGACAGAACATGAACGGGGGGAGGGGCAGAGAGAGAGGGAGACACAGAATCGGAAACAGGCTCCAGGCTCTGAGCCATCAGCCCAGAGCCTGACGCGGGGCTCGAACTCACGGACCGCGAGATCGTGACCTGGTTGAAGTCGGACGCTTAACCGACTGCGCCACCCAGGCGCCCCAAAAGGATTTTGAACCTAGGTTAAGAGAATTTGAATCCTGCCTGCCACTTAAATCTGAGGGAGTTTGAGCAATATTTCTGTGTCTCAGTTTCTTCATCCATTAAATCAGAATTATAATAGTATTTATGTCGCAGAGTGGTTTTGAAGATTACCTGAATTAGTACCTGTAAAGCTCTTAGAGGAGTACCCCGCACATTAGAAGATATGCTTAACTAATATTAGCTATTGGTATTAAATGATGATTGTTAGTCATTCTCTGTCAGTTTTCTGTATTCCCAAGAGTAATGAAAATGTGAGCTTAATTAGGATGGATGCTTGCTAGCAGGAAAATGAATCACATGCTCAAATGGACCAAAAGAGGAGTTCTTAACATGAAGTCTTTGGACTGTGTTTATGGGTTTTCAGGCCAACAAAAATCTAAGATTATGTACAGGATTGTTGTATATACTTGTTGGTAATTTGGTGGGGAGGAAGTCTGTCATTTCATGATACTAATCAAAGTTGTATAAGACCCAACAAGGTTGATTCTTACTGGTGTAGAATCGAAGTTTGGGATAACTGGGAATGACTTTTGTTATAATCTTTTATAAAAGTAGCATCCAGCAATATGGAAATGGTTAAGTAACTCACACTCCATCCATGTGATGGGATGTTATACAATACTAAAAATTCTATTTATTAGTAATTTAGTTAGTCATTAGAAAAAAATATATGTATATAATGTAACATTGAAAAGTATTTATTCTGAATAAAAGTCTTTAAGAAATTAAGTTATATATGTATCTTGAACACTAAGATAACAATTTATAAGATACATTACAAGGGTTTAATAACTAGTGTGTTAGCTGGAGCCCAGTAGAGTTAAGCTCAAATATTTGAGCAGATGCTATGAAATAAGCATTTTTTCCCCTGTCTTTAGTTTGGAAAAGCATTGTGATCCTTCACAGAAGGATCTCAGGTGTTGACAAAATACAATATTGAAGAATTGGTAGCGTGGAGGCTCATGGTTCATGGGTTCTAGCCCCTCATTGGGCTCTGGACTGACAGTGTAGAGCCTGCTTGGGATTCTCTCTCTGTCTCATTTCCCTGTTTTTACCACTTACATAGGCCAATTTAATCACAAATTTTTAAAAACATTTTATTTTTCTAAGTAATCTCTATATCTAGTGTAGGGTTGGAACCCACAGCCCCAAGATCAAGAGTCACTCACTCTGTGGACTGAGCCAGCCGGACACCCTTAATCACAGTTTTCTTAATGACTATAAGGTATCCCATTCTCCCAAATCATTAAAAAATTATTTTTAGTGAGAATAGCTTTTTATAAATTTTTATTTATTTATTTTTAGCTTTGAAAAATACTTTGAGTGTATGTGTGTGAGAGAGAGAGAGAGAGAGAGAAAGAGAGAGCGCGCATGAGTAGGGGAGGGGCAGAGAGAGGGAGGAGGAGAAAGGAGGCTTTGTGCTGTCAATACAGAACCCCAAACAAACCATGAGATCATGACCTGAGCCAAAATCAAGAATCAGACACTTAACCCACCGAGCCACCCAGGCGCTCCAATGAGAATAGCTTTTTAAAACGATATTTCTGATGGAATTAATGCAGGCTTGTGAAATAAAATTATCCATGGTCCCAACATCCAGAAATAATCACTATTAATATTTAGAGCATATTTTCCCAAAATATTTCTACAAGCATATATTTTTGTGTACAATTTTATTTCTGAATAATGGTATAATCCTAATTAAAAATTTAAAAGAAATCAAGACCTCTAGTTCTTAGTTTAATTTTTTAAAGTTTATTTATTTATTTTGAGAGAGACAGAGACACAGTGCTAGTGAGGGAGGGGCAGAGAGAGAGGGAGAGGGAGAATCCCAAGCAGGCTCCCTGCTGTCAGCACAGAGCCCTGTTGTGGAACTTGGTCTCACAAACTGTGAGATCATGACCTGAACCAAAACTAAGAGTTGGGCCCTTAACCGACTGAGCCACCCAGGAGTCCCCCTCTAGTTCTTAAGATAGAAATGGAAATTAAATTGAGAGACTTAATTAAAATTAATTTTAAAATGTCAGAATTGAAATATAGAGATTTTTTCCCCCATCTATTGATATCTGTTTCATATTGATGATTTGAAATAACTAATCATATTGGGGCGCTTGGGTTACTCAGTTGGTTAAGCGTCCGACTTTGGCTCAAGTCATGATCTCACGGTTCGCGAGTTTGAGCCATGTCAGGCCCTGTGCTAACAGCTCAGAGCCTGGAGCCTGCTTTGGATTCTATGTCTCCCTCTCTCTCTGCCCCTCCCTACCTGGTGCTCTGTCTCTTAAAAATAAATAAATGTTAAAAAATAATAAAAATTAAATAAATAAATAAAATAATCATATATTGTTTTGTAAACTGATTTTTTTCTTTCAGTGTATCTTGAAAATACTTTCTATTCCTTAACTGTTTTCTAAAACTTAGCATTTAATGATTACTTTAGTATTCCATTTTATGAATGTTTTATAAATTATTTAAGAAATCAGTTATTGGGTGGTAATGTTCAAACTGCCCGAGCAATTCTTTCAACAGGCTTTCTATGTGCTATTACTTACCCAGCTTTTCACTTCATGGTCATTTCAGAGACCGGAACACTTTTTACCAAGTGGGATATAGGTGACACTCTGTGAATTGTTTGGCTGAATTTCTGAAGGATTCTTTACAGTATGAAGTAGACCATAAAATTTAATTTTACCTGCCATTTCTTTCTTGGCCTTTGTCCCCCACATCACTATGGAGAGGAAGGTGATGTTAGGGCTCCAGGAAACTGAGTCTATAGGTTTCTGGAGATTGGGTTATTGATAAGATTGCCCTCTTTTTTTTTTTTTTTTGTCATTTACTAAGACATATGTAAACTGATGGAGACTCATGTCCTGCATGACTGTGATCTCTATCAGTTAACCATTTGTTTTCTTCCCTTTCCTTTGTTCTTGGGCAGCCAGAAGGGTCTGAGGAATATCACACATATCCCACCTGGGGGGGGGGGAGGGGAGGGTTTGTGAGGTATTAGCTTGCCTTATGTTCCCTCATCATATACATGTATGTTTATGTAAGTAGTTTTCCTGCCAAATATACAATTATACTATAAAACTATTTCCTAACCTACCTTCTACCAGCAATTTGTAGTTACCATCTTTCCATTATATCAAATAAGAATTTAACCTTCATTTTTAGTATTTTTTTAATTAAAATTTATTTTACTTTTTTAAAGTTTACTTACTTATTTTTTTAGTAATTTCTACACCCAACATGGGGCTTGAACTCATGACCCTGAGATCAAGAGTTGCATACTCTTCACTGAGCTAACCCGGCACCCTCATTTTTCATGGGTTTTTAGTGCCATTGTGTGAATGCACAATAATTTATTTAACCTGCTAAAAGATATTTAGGTTCTTTCTAGCTTTTTTGGTCCCATTATAAACACTTCCCATACATCATTCTACATCATACCTTAAGTGTCCATTTCCCCACAACTTTAGCAGTAAGTAGTATTATCAATTTTTCAAATCTAGTCCAATTCCTTTAATATGGATTTCCTTAGTTATTAGTTAGTTTTAACAAATGAGTTATTTCTACTTTCTAGAGAATTAGCCATGGTCAGGTTTCACAAGTTCACTTTTCCCCAGCCTGGGTTCCGAGAGAGATGGGTTGATAAATGAGATTATGCAGGTAGTATTGATGATTCTGAACAGATATGTAGTGACTAGTGAGCTCTGAGGGCCTGCAAATGGTAGTTCATCCTCCCCCTGGGAAGGGATCCCAGTGTGCAAGTATAGTTTTGTCATGATAAAGACCGCTAGCATGGGCTATGCAAGTTTTTCTCAAATTGTGACATTTGGACGAGCAACATCAAGTATCACTTAGGAACTTGTTAGAACTGCAAATTCTCAAGCCCAACCCCAAACACCTACTAAATTCCAAACTCTAAGAGTGAGGGCCTGCAAACAGTGTTTTAATAAGCCCTCCAGGGGAATCTGATGCACACAAAGTTTGATTACCAAACTTTGTTGTTCATTATGATAACCTGGCAGAAATTTTATAAAATCTGAGGGGAATTTAAAAATCCTGATTCCCAGGTCACACTCTGTACTAATTAAATAAAAATGAGAGATGTGAGCCAGGCATCAGTATATTTTAAAGACCTGCAGGTAATTCCAGTGTCTAGCAAAGTTTAGGAAATTCTTGTCCATAGTATTTTCTATGTTTAGGTTTAGGGAGCCCAGCCACATTCCTGAGTCTTAGAAAGAAGTTCTGAGTTAGATGATGTAACTACTTCTTGGCTGGGAAGGTGGGAATGGAGGGAAATGGATCTGCTCAGGACAGGCCTAGACAATCCATTCTCAGGTCCAGATCAGCCTCCCTGGGTCAGGAGACTAACTGGAAACACTCCTGCTAAAGTATATGAATATGTGCTTCCATGCAAGAGAGTCTCTGCTCTGTGTCTGTCCTTGTGCAACTGATTTTCCTGTGGATTTGAGGACATCTGTTTGTCTAAACTACATCCTACCTCTTATAACTTGTCTGTGTGTTGCTGGGGGGAGAGGGTTGTGGGAAGGGAGTAGTAGTATGACTTTTTAAAATTTGGGAGCTCTGAGGCAATTTTGTTCTTATGGCTTTACCTTCTTCCCCCAGCTCTAGCTTCTATGGACTCAGCTTCTCCAGCAAGTGATCTTTGAGGAAAACTAACCAGTTCTTGCAACTCTAAAATCATGGCTCATGTAAGTTGGTGTTTCTATTTAAAGTACGGTAATTTTTTTCAGGTTATGTGAACATTCTCATTAGATATCCTGAAACTTCTTAATAGAGCCCCACCCAACAGCTTCTTCCTAGTCTTCCATTCTAGCAAGGGATGGAATCAGGCAGCCCAGGCCCCTTCTGTTTGCCTCTCTCTTCTCCATCCATGTCCATGTGTATATTGACCAAATTATTCAGCATCTCCTAAATGTTCAGTCTTTTTCTAGAGCAGAGATAAAATAGAAGTGAAGTCCATAGAGGAAATTGTTTGATCTGCGACTCAGTACTGGAGATCACTTCAGAGCAGCTCCATCTAAAGGAATTATAATATGAGTTATCTATGTAATTTAAAATTGTCTAGTAGTCACATATTAAAAGTATAGAATTAGTGTCGTTTTAAAAATTTTAGAGATATACAAAGAGAGAGCGCACACTAGTTGGGGATAAGGACAGAGGGAGAAAGAGAGAATCTTAAGCAGGTTCTGTGCTCAGAGTGGAGCCTGATGTGGGGCTCGATCCCACAACCCTGGGATCATGACTTCAGCTGAAACCAAGAGTTGGACACTCAACTGACTGAGCCACCCAGGCACCCCAAAGAATTAGTGCCTTAAGTGCAGTAGGCAGCATATCATCTCATAAAGAGTATAGAATAATATGCAAGGCACTTATGTCATCTTGAACTTTTTAGTAGTCTCATTAAAAAAAAGTAAAAAGTAACATGTACAGTTAATGTTTTATTTAATTCAGTATATATAGTCAAAATGTTATCATTTAAAGTGTAATCAGTATGGAAATTATATTTTACATTTTTTTCTTTCCAAAGTCTTTAATATCAGGTATGTATTTTATAATTATAGCACATCTAAATTTGGACTAGCCACAATTTAAGTGCTCAATAACTACATGTGTCTAAGTTAGAATACTGGACATTGCAGCTTCAGAGATTTTGTATAACTTAAATTTTAAATATGACTTAATATATTTAAAAGTATAGAAACATATGAATATAATCATTACTAAGTCTAACACAAATGGACTATTGTTTAGTAAATTAAAAATATTCAGCAAAGTATTTGTTATAACAAAATGCTAATGATACAATGATGAAGAGAGGTCTGGAAGAAATTTTTAGTTTATACAAACTCTACTTTTTAAATTTATTTTTTTATGTTTTTGAGAGAGAGAGAGAGTGCAAGTGGGGGAGAAGGGCAGAGGGAAGAAAGAGAGAGAGAGAGAGAGAAAGAATCTTAAGCAGGCTCCATGCTGAGCATGGCTCAAAGCAGGGCTCAACATGGGCTCTATTCTACGACCCTGGCATCTTGACTTGAGTCGAAATCAAGAGTCAGACACTCAAGCGACTGAGCCACTCAGGCACCCCCAAACTCTACTTTTTAAAAATAGAAATTTTATGGTTCATTTGAAGGGGAAAAAAAATCCATCAATTTTTTTTCTAATCCTTAAATGAAAAGGAGTTAGAATGAAACACATTTATTGAGAATTTTTTTAGGCCCATTTAAGCCCATTGCAAGCAGTGTTTTTATGATCACTATTCCAGTTAATTGTGAAATTCTGATTAATTTATGTGAACATATCTAGAAGTAAATAAAATTAAGTATCCCACAGTGCTTAATTAAGGGAAGTATCCCCCTTCCCACAGGAAGTTTTGTCTCTAGCAGTGGTTGGCAAACTACAGCTCATGAGCCAGATTCGTCCCTTGGCCTGTTTTTATTTTTATTTTTAAAAATTTTTAAAAATTTCTTTAATGTTTATTTTTGAGCATGAGTAGGGGAAGGGCAGAGGGGAGGGAGACACAGAATCTGAAGCAGTCTCCAGGCTCTGAACTGTCAGCACAAAGCCTGATGCAGGGCTCAAACACATGAATCACAGGATCATGACCTGAACCAAAGTCGGACCGACTTAACCGACTGAGCCACCCATGTGCCCCCTTGGCCTGTTTTCATACAGCCTTTGAGCTAATTATGTTTTGAAGGAATTGTTTAAAAAAAGAAGGGAAAAGGAAAGGATATGGAACAGACCATATGTGGCGTGCAAAGCTTAAAATATTGGCCCTTTACAGAAATAAATAATTTTAGAAATAATACATGGGTTTGTCATTTCAGCATTTGGTGATGTTCAGAGATGTGGCTGTAGACTTTTCTCAGGAAGAGTGGGAATGCCTGAACTCATATCAGAGGAATTTGTACAGAGATGTGATATTAGAGAACTATAGCAACTTGGTGTCAGTGGGTAAGCTTATCTGTGTCATATAATTTAGAAATTCATAGGACTGAATTTCACTGCTGTCTTTCTAGAAGCTAGCTGAATATTTTCTTTGTATTTAGGAATAGGCACCTGCAGCCATTAAGCATTTAAATAGCTCCTTCAGCTTCCCCGATAATTTAGCGACCTTTATGTCTTTCTTTGCCTTCTCCGTAATTACTTCTCTTTAATGACAGCTAGATATAAATTCTGAGACACTTATAGAAAAACCAGTTATCAAAGAAATCTGGTTTCTTATTGCTATACATGGTCTATTATCTGTTACTTCACCTGAATGTGAGTAGGAAGACCAGAGGTATCTGGCTCCACATATCTATTTAAAAAGCTTATACAACATATGTGTTGCTGGGTTGAATCAACAGTTTATTAAAACTCAAGTGGACCATTGAATTTACCACAACAGACATATTACCTTTTAAGTGATTTATGCGTAAAAGTTTAAAATACATGAATTTTGCATTTGATATTGGATGAATATCCTGGCAAGAAACTAATTATTTTCCTCTTAGCAAAAGAAGAAAAAATAGCAAAAATATCTAATAAAAGTCCCTAATAAGTATGCATAGCGTGTACTGTGTACTAAACACTCATCCAAACACTTTACATTTATTAAATCAAACCTCACAACAGTCCTTTGGCTAGATACAGTATTTCCTTTTTACAACAGAAAAATAAGGCCATAGTGACCCAGGTAGCAGAGCCAGGATTTGAAAACCAGTGTTCTCAAATCATTATTTCTTCTTTAAAAAAAAAAAAAAATCATTCCTTCCTCTTAAGAGACAGAGTTTGTATGAGTTTAAATAAGACAATGTTCCTACTTCTGTTCTTGTTATTCCTTGTGATCCTGAAGTAACACTATTATGAATGTTTTTTTTCAATCCCATTACTCTATTTCATTCTGCAGGCTTGATCAAATAAATTCTTTATTACATACCCTTATGTTTTTTTCAAGCAGGGTGTACCATTTCTAAGCCAGATGTGATTACCCTACTAGAGCAAGGGAAAGAACCCTGGATGGTTGTGAGGGATGAGAGAAGAAGAAGGAGCCTAGGTGAGTAAGTGCTAATCAGGCAGAGATACATGGTTATGGCATGGCATGGCCTACTGGTTGGGAAGGAAACGCACACCATAGATACTGGTAATGAAGAAAAGACCTGAAACCTGGGAAGAAAACTTAGATCTCAGCATGAGCCACCAAGGAAATTTCATCTGTACTATGGCTTGCTACTTGTTTCTTCACTTCTTTTTCCCTGTCATTTCAGTAGGGGAAAGCTTTCTTCCATAATGACAACCTTTTTTTTAAATAAGGAAAATTTTTTAAATGTTTATTTATTTATTTTGAGAGAGTGGGAAAGGGAGAGAGCATGGGCAGGAGAGGGGCAGAGAGACAGGGAGAGTGAAAATCCCAAGCAGGCTCCATGCTTAGCCCTGAGCATGGTGGGTTCCATCTCACGAATGTGAAATGACGACCTGAGCTGGTATCAAGAGTTGGGTGCTTAATGGAATGAGCCACCCAGGTACCCCTGTAATGACAACCATTTTACCTGTACTTTGGATCTAATTTGTTTCCAATCCATTTTTTGTATATGTATTTCTTCACTGCTCTTTTCATAAAGTTTACATTGTAGTAGGGAAGTCATACAATAAACAAACAAATGGGTTACCAAATATCATAAGTGATTAAGTATTATGAAGAAAAGTATCTTATGTGGATCCTGAGAAACTTAACAGAAGACCATGGGGGAGGGGAAGGAAAAAAAAAAGAGAGGGAGCCAAACCATAAGAGACACTTAAAAACTGAGAACGATCTGAGGGTTGATGGGGGGTGGGAGGGAGGGGAGGGTGGGTGATGGGTATTGAGGAGGGCACCTGTTGGGATGAGCACTGGGTGTTGTATGGAAACCAACTGGACAATAAATTTCATATTAAAAAAAAAGAAAAGTAGGTAGGGTAAGAATATGGAGAATTATGATGGGTGAGTTGGGTAACTTTAAATAGGGTGGTCAGAGAACAGGAAGCAGTTTGAAGAGGCTCTAGCTGGTCAAAGATGGAACTATTTGACTATACACATAACTGCAATATGTTATAATACATAAAATATGCTTAATTCCATACATTCTTAGTGTTACTAATAGTAAATTGTTCACCATTGGAAACTACTCGAGATTTAACTTACTAGAAAATATAAATATAAAGGAAAAGAAGTATTCTGCATTCCTTATAAGAACTGTACCAATAGGTATTAGATGGATGTTTTTCTTAAAAGTATTCAGTGAATAAATGAAAGATGACAGAATTGGAGTATTACCATTTTGGAACCCATAATGAACAACTGAATCTAGGCATTGAACATCAATACTGATAATGTCACAGAAATAGAGAAAATCAGACATACTTCTAATGAAAGGACACAATATCACCTATGAAGTAACTTTGCCAATAAAATTGGTCCTAAGTCTGATCAAGTTTCTAAAGCCAACTACCAATTTATGGGAAGAAGATAGAGGAACATGTTCTACTGCCCCTTAGGAATATAGTCCGCAAAATTAAGAAATGGGAAACACTATGGGGTCAAAACAGTTTCTTCAACAAATAAATTACAAGGGAAATTGAAAGATTGCAGGAGAACCAACCTGTAGATTAAAAGACATGTAAAAGACCTGTCAACCAGTTGTATTCTATGGATTTTTGGGGGGGATAAATTTACTATTTTTAAATTACTTAAAATTTTATCTTTGAGACAGTTGGAAGTATGAACACTCATTTTTGATATTCTTAAAGAATTAGTGTCCATTTTTTTAGGTTTGGATAATGGTATTATTAGAAATAAATCCTGTAAGTAGAAAAAATGAATATATGGTATTTGTGTCAAATAATATGAGAAGAGTGGATTGGGGTGTACATTGGCCTGGGTTGGTCAGGGGTTGATGGTTGTTCAGGCTGGGTCATAGCTGTATAGACATTTATTAAACTATTCTACTTTCATGTATGTTAAAGGTGCTCTGCGGTAAACTTTTAAAGTTTTTGGGAAATAAAAAGAAAATGAGAGATGAGACCGTGTTAAAAATATATACAACTCTTTGAAGGAATTCTGCCATAAAAGTAGACACATAGGATACAGGAAATGTCTTCTACGATGTGAGGTATTAGAACATATTAAATGTTGAAGGGAATAATTTCAAAGAAATGAAAATTGATGGAGTAGAAAGATAGATAATATTGTACGGAATGGCCTTCAGTAGATGGGAAAGAATAGGAGCCAATTTATGAAGAAAACCCATGCTTATGACAATGATACGGACACAGATTGGTTGAATAATGTGAAGGGGAGAATATGTATTTTTCTTTCAGTTGCTTCTGATTCCTTGTTTAAGTAAGCAGTAAGATTATCAGCAGAATGTGAGGATTATTTAGTATTTTATTAGGATTCGGTATGGATTATTTAGTATTTAGTAAGTATTGATTCTCAGAAGTACAATTCTGTGGTCATAGGGTTTTAATATTTACAGACTTCTTGATACATTAACCCTGGTGTTAATATAACCAGTACTGCCTCTGTCATAAATATTCTGTATTCCATATTATCTTGTATCAGTAACAACAAAGAAAGGTAATGAAAGATATCATACCTCGGAAAACAAATTAATTCTGTGACCAGGTAACATGATCCTCATTTTCTTTTTAATTTAAGCTGATACTCTGCAAAAGGAAAGAACATTTCTCCTTTCATATTGATCTAACATGGGCTAACACTGTGTTTTCCTATTAGCATTGTTTACTAAAGTTGTTGATTCAGTAGAATCCAAAGTAGTGTTTGGTTTATTAATTTTAAATAGTTAAATATTTTACATATATCTTAAAAATCAAAACATTAAAATTCCTTACCATAGGCCAGTCTTTGGATGTTTAGTTTGGCCTTTGGTTTCATTCTAGCTCCAGCCAATTTTTTCTTGTTTAGATCATATATATATTACATAGGCTATTATTTCTAGTTTCAGTTTAAAGTAGAACAAGAACCTAAAATATTCAGCTTTGTTTTTATAGAAATGATTGTCTTAGTAGCTTGCAAGGATAAGAACTGGCATAAACAAATATGGCTGACTTTTTGTTTACAGAAATCATAAGATTACAGTTGAGTGTTCATACTATAGAGTAGTCTCCTCGGTGAGAATTTTCAACGTGCCAGGGTCTTAATCTGGCATGTATTATGACGGGTGGGGGCATATATGAGAGTCTCAGGTTCACTATATCCACTTTCAGAATTTTTTTTTTTAATGAAAACCTTTAAATTTATAGGATATGTGTGTGTGTGTGTGTTTGTGTGTTTTAGATTTTATTAAGTAATCTCTATACCTAATGTGGGGCTTGAACTTACAACCCTGAGATAAGTGTTGCATGCTCCAACAACTGAGCCAGCCAGGCACCTCTATAGGATAAATTTTATAACTTGTTCTACTTTGTGGTGTGTGTGTGTGTGTGTGTGTGTGTGTGTGTGTGTGTGTGTGTGAATATGAACATTTTGTCTTAAGTTTGTGTATATTTATGTATATTTTGTGTACTGTCTGCTCATCTCCTTTATTCTATTTTTCCATTCCATTGTTTAATGTTTCTTATGTCAATTTGTGTGAGCATTTATGCTGTGAACACTTTCTCATTTTCTTACAAATATTTTGGCTTACTTTTATTTTAACTATGACTTTCCTGTTTTTAAATTTTTTTATGACTTTCCTTTTCCATTGCTGGTTTTTACTTTTTAAATTTATAAGTAAATCCTTTGAAATTACCATTTATAACATTTGTCATACCTTTATAGCCTCCTACTTAATTTACTACTGTTATTTAGCTAATTACTAGTCATTTAATATGTCATTTATATCTTATTTATCTTAATGAAGACTTAAATTGACTTTTTCCTAAAGATTCTTACAAAGTTACCATAATTTTTTATTGCTTTTTTGGGGTAGGGAGATGGAGACAGAGAGAAGGGGAAGAGGGAAAGTGGGAGAATGGAAGGAACTAAGGGGAGAGGGAGGGAGGAAGACACACAGATTTCATAGTGATATATATATTTTTTAATTTTATGTTTTATTTATCTTTTAGAGAGAGACAGAGTACATGTGGGGGAGGGGCAGAGAGAGAGGGAGACACAAAACCCAAAGCAGACTCCAGGCTCTGAGCTGTCAGCACAGAGCCTGACGCAGGGCTCGAACTCATGAACCATGAGATCATTACCTGAACCAAAGTCAGATGCTTAACATACTAAGTCACCCAGGTGCCCCGATAGTGATATTTTCTATCATCATTTACCTGTCTCTGCTTATATTTTATCTACACTATTTAAATCATTGTTACTTTTTAATGTTTTCAGTAATCCTTTTCTAAGCAAACTTACTGAAACATAAATGTATGCCAAAAAAAAAAAAAAAATCCAGAAATCATAAGGAAACAGCTTACTGAATTTTCACGAAGTGATCACACCCATCTGACCGGCAGCAAAATAGAGATTTGCTGGGATATTAGAAGCTCCCTCCTGGGGTGCCTGGCTGGCTCAGTTGGAAGAGCATGTGACTCTTGATCTCAAGGTCCTGAGTTTGAGCCCCACATTCTGTGTAGAGAGTTCTTAAATAAATAAAAAACTCAAACAAAAAAAAGAGAGAGAGAGAAGTAGTGGCTCCCTCCTAACTCCTTCGAGTCATTCCTCCCCACTGAAATTAACCACTATCCTGACTGTTAGCAACTCCATAGATTAATTTTACTTTTTTTGAAACTTATAAAAATGGAACCATACAGTATATGTTCTTTTATGTCTGGCTTTTTTACTCACCATTATGTTTGTGAGATTGATCCATGTTGTTGCATGTACTTGTATATTATTCATTCTCCTTGGTATACAGTATTGTGTTGTTTCAGTATGTTTTAATTTGCGTAGCCATTCTGATGGATTCTTTCCAGTTTGGGCATATTAAAACTAATGTTCCTGTATTCTCAGTTTTTAAAAATACCATTTTCATTTTGAAAAGTAGTGAACTCTTAATTGGAATTTTTTTGAGGAAATACACATTTGAGAAAAACATCTCTTTGCTCAGAATTTTATTAGCATGCTAGTATGGTATAAAATTGTTCTTATGCCTGAAAAATCACGAAAATACTCTCTAGGTAGAATCTAAATGGCATTGGCTTTGAGGACTCTGGGGAGAGTATAGGGAAGGGCATGAAGGAACTAAACAGGCTGTTTGTAACATAGATGTGTGTAGATATATAAACTGAAATAAAGATGAGCTTCTTGTTACCTTGTGAAAACAGGCAAAGTTTACTCATGACTATGCAAGGTAGAAAATCAGATGTAGTGGAGTTACCTAAGTGAAAGTAGACAATTGGGAAGATGATCAGATGTGAAGACATCACCATTTTTCATTTATATATTTGACTGAGATAGCTTAGATGTGCTTTTGTTTCCTATCTCTATAGGAAGTAATAAAAAATATTTAATCTGTAATAAGGTATAAGATTAGAGGCAAGGGAACATATGCAATAACTGTTAACCAATTATGAGATTTCATAATTGATAGTTACTATATGCTATGAGTTTGTTATTCAATGATAAATGAAAGGTTGCTTCTGCCCTTGGGAAGGTTTAAGGTAAGAAAATAAAGAGAATTTAAAAATGGGAAAAGTAATGAATATGTAACAACAAAATCAAAAAAGTGTTAAGAAACATGGAACAAGTTACTGGGATAGAAAATAAAGTATATAAATTAGATGAAGTCAGCATGGGTCTGATTTTTTTTTTTTTAACATTTATTCATTTTTGAAAGGCAGAGAGAGACAGAGCACAAATGGGGGAGGGGCAGAGAGAGAGGGAGACACAGAAACAGAAGCAGGCTCCAGGCTCTGAGCTGTCAGCACAGAGCCTGACGCGGGGCTCAAACTCACGGACCGCGAGATCATGACCTGAGCTGAAGTCGGCTGCCTAACCGACTGAGCCACCCAGGTGCCCCAGAATGGGTCTGATTTTTAACATGGTATCTAAAGGATGAAAGGAACCCAACTATGTAGAAAATGCAAGTTGAAATTCCTATGAATTTAAATTGTCAGTGAAAAGCTCTAAGAAATGGAAAGATTGTGACATATTCTAGGAACTGAAAGGAGGCTAGTGGGATAGGAATATAGGGAGCAAACCAGGCAGTGGCTTGAGATGATATGGTAAACAAAGGCCATGTTATTCATGGTAAGATGTTTGTGCATTATTCTAATTAAAAAGTAATCATTAAAAAATTTAAAGATTCTCAAACTTTGATGAGGTTTTTTTAGCTCGTTTACTTGAAATTGAGCTTTATTTTCTATTATAAAGTTTTTTTTATATGCTTGTTTGCTTTTTCTAGAATAAGAAGATAGCATGTATTTATCTTGTTTTCTTTCAGATTTAGAAGCCAGATATGACACTAAAAAGTTATTTCAAGAAAAGGATATTTGTGAAATGAATTTATCTCAGTGGGAGATAATGGGAAGAATTAGAAGTTGTGGCCTTGAAAACTCCTTTATCAGAAAAGATTATAAATATGAGAAGTTTGAGGGACAAGAACACCTTCAAGAGGGATATTTCCGGCAAGTGAAAAAAACCACCTCTGAAAAAATGCCCACTTACAGAAAACTCACTTCTCTTACTCTGTATCAGAGTATCCATAATAGAGAGAAACCCTATGAATGTGGGGATTGCGGGAAGGCCTTTAGAGTACGCCAACAACTTACTTTCCATCAGAGAATTCACACTGGCGAAAAACCCTATGAATGTAAAGAATGTGGAAAAGCCTTTAGACAGTGTGCCCACCTTAGTCGACATCAGAGAATTCATACTTCTGACAAACTCCTTGAATGTAAAAAATGTGGAAAGATCTTTACATGTGGTGCAGATCTTCGAGTACATCAGAGAACTCATATTGGTGAGAAGCCCTATGAATGTAAGGAATGTGGGAAGGCCTTTAGAGTAAGAGGACAACTTAATCTTCATCAAAGGATTCATACTGGTGAGAAACCCTATGAATGTAAGGAATGTGGGAAGACCTTTAGACAGTATGCACACCTTACACGACATCAGAGACTTAATATTGCTGAGAAGTGTTATGAATGTAAGGACTGTGGGCAGGCTTTTTTGTGTAGTACAGGCCTTAGAGTACATCACAAACTTCATACTGGTGAAAAACCCTATGAATGTAAGGAATGTGGAAAGGCCTTCAGGGTGCGGCAACAACTCACTCTCCATCAGAGAATTCATACTGGTGAGAAACCCTATGATTGTAAAGAATGTGGAAAGACTTTTAGTCGTGGCTATCATCTCACTCTCCATCAGAGAATTCATACTGGTGAGAAACCTTACGAATGTAAGGAATGTCGGAAGTTCTTCCGTCGTTACTCAGAACTTATTTCACATCAGGGTATTCATATTGGAGAGAAACCCTATGATTGTAAGGAATGTGGGAAGACCTTTAGACTGTTCTCACAACTTACCCAACATCAGAGTATTCATTTTGGTGAGAAACCTTATAAATGTAAGGAATGTGAGAAGACTTTTAGACTGCTATCACAACTTACTCAACATCAGAGTATTCATACTGGTGAGAAACCCTATGACTGTAAGGAATGTGGAAAGGCCTTTAGACTTCATTCATCACTTATTCAACATCAGAGAATTCATTCTGGTGAAAAACCATACAAATGTAAGGAATGTAAAAAGGCATTTAGACAACATTCACATCTTACTTACCATCAGCGAATTCATAATGTAACTAAATAATTTAGGAAAGCCTTCCACTGTGAATTTTGTGTTAAGGGGCATTAGAAAATAAATTTTAGGGGAAAGGTTTTTGAATATAGGAATCCCTTTTGCTTCATGCTTACAGCTCACCTAAATAGTTAGGTTTTCTTTGAAGGAAAGGATAAATTTCATGAATTTTTAGAAGCCTTTACTCATCATTAAAAACTATGTTAAACTTTGGGAAATGTGTTCTAGAAAGAAACTCTTTTTTAAAGGAGTGAATATAGAAGAGCTTTTAATCTTACCTATCATTGCCTCTATTTTTCCCATCTGTATAATATATCTATGAAGGTTGCTAGGGCACTATCTCATTCCAAAAACTGATAATTGAAAGGAAAATCATTTAGCCTGCATTTCCTGTTGAACTGTATTTTAGAGTAACTAGAAGTTGATGAGCTAAAGTTCTTTATTAGAGAATTTTGCAGCACATAATGAAATAATGGATCTAGGCACAATTCTCAGTGGAGGTTAAGACCAGTAGATACCCATTGATCAATTTTAATCTCAAAATAGGACAAAACATTTTGTGCCCCCTAATAAGTTACAGTAAGACATACACATGTTGCCAAAAAAATATTGAACTGAATCTAAGCATCAAGATCTAAATCCCAGTTTAGGGAAGAATCACAGAACAGAAAGAAGAACATGACACAAGAAGAAGCAATGAAACAAATTTAAAATGTGGGTAATTCCACAAGAGAAATGACCTGCCTTCAAATTCAATAAAATAGCATTGAAAAAAGGGAGGTGGAACTCTTAAATATTAAGAGTCTGAAGAAATGTATATCAATCAAATGCAGTGAACTAGATCACAAGTTGAACAAATATGTAAAAAGGACATTTTTATGACAGTTGGGGAAATGGGAATATTGACAGATAATACTAAGAAATTATGTTTTTGTTAGGTAGCATCGTAGTTATATAAAAATGTTAGAGATAAGTTTATATACATAAGATGGTATGATGTCTGGAACTTTTTAAAAGTGCTCATGCAGGGCACCTGGGTGGCTCAGTCGGTTGAGCAACTGACTTTGGCTCAGGTCATGATCTCACAGTTCGTGAGTTCGAGCCCCATGTCGGGCTCTTTGCTGACAGCTCGGAGCCTGGAGCCTGCTTTGGATTCTGTGTCTCCCTCTCTCTCTGCTCCTCCTCTGCTCGTGCTCTGTCTCTCAATAAATAAATGTTAAAAAAAATTTTTAAAAAAGTGCTCATGCAAAAGAAAAGGATAAGCTTGTTAAAGTGATGGTAAGATAAGTCTTGAGTACATAGTTTTTATTTTGTTCTTGCTATTTTCTTTACTTTTATGTATTTGAATTTTTCCATAATATTATTTTAAAGATAAAATTAGCTCTGGAATTTTAACCAAATTGAAGTAAATGATTTTTTTAAATGACTGCATATCAAAATTTCTGGGTGTTGTCGAAGTTCTGCACATTGGGATATTAAATATGCTATACTGTATTTGGGAAATACAGATGGAAGATCCAAATTTTATCTAGTTCACCTATTGCTACCTGTTACCATGCCTGTCCCACAGTACTTCATATGTTTAAAGAATGAGTTTAAAAAGCAGTTACTACAACTAAATGTGGAAATTAATGGACTAGACCTTCATTGTCAAATAAGATAGTTGCCAGCAACATGTTGAGCACTCAAAATTGAGCACTTGAATTGTGGCTAGTTCAAATTAAAATGGTGTTAGGTGTAAAATACACATGAGGTTTTGAAGATTTAGTTTTTAGAAGAATGTAATGTATATTGTTTCTCACAGTGTTTCTCTGCTGTGATATTCAGTGGGATATTCAGAACCCAATTTAAGTGTCTTTCTGCTTCCAAGTGGCATGTTTGCATACTGAGGTCTTGGTTCTACCCTGAATCATCCTTTGTTTTCCTCCCCTTCATGAAGGTAGCCCGTGTTTATAGCTGAATAGTTTTCTAAGACTGTTTTTAGCCTGTAGATGTCTTGGGATCCCAAGGCCCTTTCACTTTGTACTATTTCTGTCCCATTAGGTTCAAGCTTGCAGTGCTTCAAGTAGTACCATTGTCTTAAAAAATGTATTTTCTTTTTTTTTTTTAATTTTAAAAAATTATTATTTTGAGAGCATGCACACAAGCAGGGGACGGGCAGAGAGAGAAGGAGAGAGAATAACAAGCACGCTCTGTGCTATCAAGCATGGAGACCATCACCAGGCTCCATCTCAACACTAAGATCATGACCTGAGCTGAAATCAAGATGTGGTGTCAGTCTTCAACTGAGCCACCCAGGCACCCCTAAAAACTGCATTTTCTATGAATTTTATTAGGGTTCACTCAAAGAATCAACAGGCTCTTCTCTATTATTAGGTTCCCTATGAGGCTGCTGTAGAAAAATGAGTTTGAAATTGTTAGAAGCCCTAGTATTTCACAGGAAAGATAAAAGTTGGGTTCATCATTATTTGGAGGCTATATTTTCAGGACAGCACTATATATTTGATTCCCACCCCCACCCCAGGCCCATTATAACTTTGAAAACCCTTTGCTCTCTGGAAACACTGCCATGGAACCCTCTATGTTTCCTTGAAATTTATTTGAAATATGCAGCAATTGATAGGAGTAAAATGTGATTTTTCTCTTTTGCTATGTTATGATGGATTACATTTATGAATTTTCAAATATCGATCAAGACTTACATCACTGGAATAAGCTCCATTTGTTTTTAGTGTACATTTTGTATGTAGTACATAAATACATTGCTGGATTTGCTGAGATTGCTATGATGTGCTAATATTTTGAGGATTTTTTTTTTTAGGATCTTTGTATCTATATTCATGAGGAATACTAGTTTGTAGTTTTCTTGCATTCTACTGTCTTTGCCTCATTTTGCTATCAAGGTGATTATGGCCTCATAAAATGAGTTTCACAGAATTGCTTCCTTTCCATTTCTGGTAGAGGTAGTGTTGAATTGTTTATTATTCTTCAAATGTTTGGTGGGATTCTCCAGTGAAGCCATTTGGGCCTTGAAATTCATGTGTCCACATCCTAACCCCCAATATAATGACATTAGGAAGTGGAGCCTTTTGGAGGAAATTAAGTTACAATGGTGGATCCCTCCTGATTGAGATTAGTCCCCTTGTAAAAGGGATCCCAGAGAGCTCTCTTACATTTTTGTGCCATCTGAGGATACAAGAAAATGGCAGTCTTTACTCTGGAAGACAGTTCTTGCCAGAAACTAACCATGCTGGCACACTGATGTCAGACTTCAGCCTCAAGGATTGTGAGAAATAAATTGCTGTTGTTTATAAACCACCCCGTCTATTGTACTATAGCAGACTGAAATGAATGAGACAGATATTGGTACCAGAAGTGGGGTGCTAATGTAACAAATAGCTAAAAATGTAGAAGTGGCTTTGGAATTGAATAATAGGTAAAAGCTGGAAGAGTTTTTAGATGCATGCAAAAAATAAAGACATTAATGGTGATTTTGGTGATATCAGAAAAGAGCTGAAGAGAAAACTTCAACCTTAGAGAATACATTATCGACAGAATGTTCATAGAAATGAATGGTAAAGGCAGTACAGATGAAGTCTCAGGTGGAAGTGAGGAACATATTGGAAACCGGAGGAAGGCAGTTCTTTTTATAAAGTGACAAAGAACTTGGTGAAATTGCATTCCATTCTAGTGTTTTGTGGAAAGTAGAACTTGTGAACAATAATGAAGTTGAAGGTGTGGCTTGGCTCCTGGCTGATTACAAAAAAATGCAAGTAGAGAGAAATTACTTAACAATGGAATTTTTCAAACGAGATTTGGGAAATTCTCAGCTGAATAGTTAAGTAATGTTACAGTGAGAGTATTGATTGGGAAAGAATGGGATCCTGTAAGATGGTATGGGGACAAGTGGGAAGGCTCTGACGTAGCTGTGACATTGAGCTCCTATATTCTGAGTCTTCTTCCCAGTAGAAGCAGCCTCATCAGCAGAGGTGGCCTTTCCATCCCTAGTGGCAGTGGCATCCCCACCCACAGTGACATCAGCCTTTCCATTTCCATCTGATGGAATTAACTATGCATTGCTTGAGGAAACTAATGACCTCCCTTGAGGTAGTGGCCATGCAAGACAATGCTACTTCTCAGAAACCCCCACAATCACCCCCTTTTGTTTCTAGACCCATCGCTAGACTCTCCCAGCAGGCTCCTAAAAGTGCAGTGCAAAGTGTGACCCATGAGGAGGGGTGCTACAGTCCAAAAGAACTACCTGAGTTTTCTAACTTAGAAATCCAGGGAACAAGTGTGGAAATGGATACTAAGTGTGTAGCATTGTAATGGAAGGAACATGATTGGAAATCTGGACAATGAAATCTGGGTAGACCTCTCTGAATTAGGGCAAAAAAATTGAAGATACCTGTGTCCCATATAAATGAGTGACCTCAGCAAAGGAGGATTTTAATAATCAAGTGGACAGGATAGCCCATTCTGTGGTTAATAGTTTCTTTCCCCAGCCACCCTGGTTCAATGGACCCATGAACAAAGTGGCCATGGTGGCAGGGATGGAGGTAATGCATGTGATCAGCAACATGGACTTCCACTCACCAAGGCTGACCTGGCTATGACCATTGCTGAGTGCTCAATCTGCCAGAAGCAGAGACAATACTGAGCCCCCCAACATAACACTATTCCTTGAGGTGTTCAGCTAGCTACTGGAAGCAGGTTGGTTACCTTCGATCACTTCCATCATAGAAGAGGCAGCGTTTTGACCTTACTGGACTAGAAACTTAACTCTGGATATGGATTTACTTTCCCTGCATGCCAAGCTTCTGATAAAACTACCATCCATGGACTTAGAGAATGCCTTATCCACTGTCATAGTATTCCTCCTGGCATTACTTCTCATCAGTTACTGCTAATTTGATGATAGACTGGTGCTTGGCATGTAATTTTTACATCATCCTGACTTGGGGAATAATTAACTGAGGCTGGAAATTTTTTCAATTTTTACACTCTTATTTATTGAATAATTTCTTCCCTTATCATCGTGTCCTGTTGTCTGCTTCTGAAATACGTGTGTGTGTGTGTGTGTGTGTGTGTGTATGTATATGTATAATATATATTTATATATATGTAAATATAGCATTGCAGAGACAGGAAAATGGCATAGAATATCCATTATAATTTTTTTATTGTTGCTGTTTTAATGTCCTTTAATATATATTAGTATTGTATCCTTCTAAACATTTTTACCTTTGCTCTTTATAAATAACTTTCTATAAAAATTGAGAAAATATACAGAAACATAATGAAAAAAAATCAAGATCACTTCTATTTTCCTTTCTACCAAAGAAAATCTGTTAAGCTGCAAGGTGTTATACTGTATCCTATTCAGACAGGGTACTTAAAAAGGAAAATAAAAATTGAAATATTTACAATATTAGATCTTCCATGCATTAAAACTAATTTAACTCTGTTAGCATAGAGCTGTCAGCACAGAGCCTGATGTGGGGCTCAAACTCAGGAACTGTGAGATCACGACCTGAGCCAGAGTCGGACACTTAACCAACTGAGCCACCCGGGCGCCTCTAGTCGTTACACTTTTAGATAAAGAGCTTACAAATTCCTCGCTTTGTTCAATCATAGATGCATTATACATTTTGTTGATTTCATGACTGGAAATGTTTTGTTACAGTCTCTAATTGATCATTATTGATATATAAGAAAGCTATTGATTTTTGTATGAAGATTGCAACCTTGTCACCTTATTTCTGTTGTTTGGTTATTTTGTCTTTTTGTTGGATTATAGCTTCCAGGAATACATTCAGAGAAGGTTTCTTAAATGCCTAATTTATTTCATTGATGCTTAAATGAGAGTTTGGCACAGTCTGGAAATTGGTACAAATTGTTTTTCTCTCTGAATTTGATGATTTGCTCCATTGTCTTCCTACATGAATATAATCTGTGAAAGTATAATGTTAATGTATTTCTTATTCTTATGTATGTAAACTGTTTTTTAAATCTTTCTTGAAACTTTCAGTATTTTTTAAAACTTATTTTTGGTATTTCAGGTATTACTATTTTACTTAATTTTTTCAAAGCCATCACTTTTAGAACCAGTTATTTTATTTACCATTTTAAAGGAAAGAAAACACTGAATTAAACTATGCTATGTTGCTGATATTAAGATGCATTCTGGTCTCACAGATGTTAAAATCAAAATGTGTACCAGAATTAATGATAATTAGAATTTTATTAACTTGCTAGGGCTCTCTCAAATTGAGTAGTTAACATCCTTCTTGGTTTTGAGGTTACTTTCATTGATTACTAGTTCAAACATTACCTCTCCTCAATTATTTCTATTATCTTCTGGGGCTTCTTTTAAATGGATGGTGGAATTTCTACTTCAATCTTTTATGTCAAGTTTTATTCTAATACTTTGCATCACTTTGTTACATTTGGTTCCTCTGACCTGTATAGCAATGAAATCTGGCTTCTTAATTCACAATTCAGCTGTATGCATTCTGTTTTTCAGTCCATTAAGATTTTTTTTTAACTTTTTTACTTGAAAATAATTATAGGTACACAGGAATCTACAGAAATGGTACATTTCACCAAGTTTCCATCAGTGGTCACATCTTACATAAAGTACAATATCAAAACATAGAATTTGACATTAATATGACATATATATGTAGTTACATGTCATCATGAGTAAAGGAATAGATTCATGTAATCACTACTGCACTAAAGATACAGAACTATTCCAATACAAAGATCTCTCTTATGCTGCCTCTTTATAATCACACCTGCACTTCACCTACCATCACTAATCCCTGGAAACCATTAATCTGTTTTAGATCTCTATAATTTTTTGTTGAAGTTACATAAATAGAATCATACAGTATGTGACCTTTTGAGACTGGCTTTCAGAACTCAATGTTTTTGAGATCTAAGTTGTCACATCTATCAATAGTTTGTTCCTTTTTAAATGCTGATAGCTCAGAGCCTGGAGTCTGCTTTGGATTCTGTGTCTCTGTCTCTCTCTGCCCCTCTCCAGCTCACGCTGTCCCTCTCACTGCCTCTCAAAAATAAATAAACATTTAAACATTTTTTAAAAAGAGAATGAAATCTTGCCATTTGCAACAATGATGAAACGAGTGTATTATGCTAAGCAAAACAAGTCAGAGAAAGACAAATATGATTTCACTCATATGTGGAATTTAAAAAACAAAACAGATGAACACAGGGAGGGGAAAAAAGGTAAAAAGAGAGAGGGAAGTAAACCATAAGAGACTTTAAAATACAGAGAACAAACAGGTTTGCCGGGGTGGGAGGTGGGTGGGAGAGTGGGCTAAATAGGTGATGAGCATTAAGGAGAGCACTTGTTGGGATGAGCACTAGGTGTTACAGAGAAGTGATGAATCACTGGGTTCTACTCCTGAAACCAATACTACACTGTATGTTAACTAATTTTAAATAAATTTAAGGGACGGCTAGGTGGCTCAGTCAGTTAAGCGTCTGACTTCAGCTCAGGTCATGATCTCGTGATTTGTGAGTTCAAGCCCCGTATAGGGCTCTGTGCTGACAACTCAGAGCCTGGAACCTGCTTCAGATTCTGTGTCTCCCTCTCTCTCTCTCTGCCCCTCCCCGCCCACACTCCATCTGCCTCTGTCTCTCTCAAAAATAAACATTAAAAAGTATTTTTAATAAATTTTAAAAATACTACAGTTAATACAAAACTATAGGCTAATATTCCTGAAGAATATAAATGCAAATATTCTTAGCAAAATATTAACAAACGAAATTCAACAGCACGTTGAAAGGATCATACACCACTATCAAGTGGGATTTCTCCTTGGGATGCAAGAATGGATGAGCCTAAATGTCCATCAACTGATGAATGGATAAAGAAATTATGGTTTATATATACAATGGAATACTATTTGGCAATGAGAAAGAATGAAATACGGTCTTTTGTAGCAACGTGGATGGAACTGGAGAGTGTTATGCTAAGTGAAATAAGTCATACAGAAAAAGACAGATACCATATGTTTTCACTCTTATGTGGATCCTGAGAAACTTAACAGAAGACCATGGGGAAGGGGGGAAAAAAAAGGGAGGGAGCCAAACCATACGAGACTCTTAAAAACTGAGAATAAACTGAGGGTTGATGGGGGGTGGGAGGGAGGGGAAAGTGGATGATGGGCACTGAGGAGGGCACGTGTTGGGATGAGCACTGGGTGTTGTATGGAAACCAATTTGACAATAAATTTCATATAAAAAGTAAACGTTTTAAAAAATTACAAAAAAATAATGGATTAACTTGCAAATCAATAAATGTGTTATACCACATTAACTGAATGAAGGTTAAAAATATCACCTTATATGAAGAAAAAGTGATAAAGTTTAACATCCTTTCATATTGAGAACTTAAAAAAAACTGGGTATGAAAGAAATATATATCAAAATAATAAAGGCCATATTTGACAGACTCACAGCTAACATCCTATTTAACACTGAAAGGCTGAATGTTTTCCCTCTAAGATCAAGAACAACACAGAGTGCCCATGCTCACCACCTATTCATATAGTAGTGGAAGTTCTAGCCAGACCCATCAATACAATAAATAAAATAAAATAAAAAATACAATACAATACAATAAAAAATAAAATACATCCTAATCAGAAAGTAAAACTGTCTTTGTTTGTTAATGACATGACCTTACATATAGAAAATCCTAAAGATGCCACCATAAAACTGTTAGAACTAACACACAAGTTGAGTAAAGTTAACAGGATATAAAATCAACATACAAAAATCAGTTATGTTTCTATATACTAACACTGAACTCTCTGAAAAAGAAATAAAACAATGCCATTGAAAATAGCATAGGGGCGCCTGGGTGGCTCCATTGGTTAAGCATCCATCTCTTGATTTTGGCTCAGGTCATGATTTCATGGTTTGTGAGTTCAAGCCCCGCATTGGGCTTCACTTGATAAGGCAGAGCCTGCTTGGGTTTCTCTCTCTCCCTTTCTCTCTCTGCCCCTCTCCTGCTTGCTGTCTCTCAAAATAAATAAATAAATTTAAAAATTACCAAAAAAATAGTCTAAAAAATAATAAAATACTCAGGAATAAATTTCACCAAGGAAGTAAAAGATCTGTACACTGAAAACTATTAGACACTGATGAAAGAAATTGAAGAAGACACAAATTAATGAAAAGGTATTCTGTATTTATGGATCAGAAGAATAATATTGTTAAAATGTTCATACTACCAAAGCCATGTACAGATTCAATGCAATATCTATCAAAATTCCACTGACATTTCTCACAGAAATAGAAAAAACAATCCTAAAATAATTATGAAACCACAAAAGACCCTGGATATCCAAATGCCATCTTGAGAAAGAACAAAGATGGAGATGTCACATTTCCTGGTTTCAAACTATACTACAAAGCTATAGTAAGCAAAACAATATGATACTGGCATAAAAATAGACACCTAGACTGATGGAACAGAGCTGAGAGCTCTGAGATAAAATCACATATATTCATCCAACTGATATTTGATAAAGGAGTCAAGAATACTCAATGAGGAAAGGATAATCAATAAATGATGCTGGGAAAAGTGCATATTCAAATGTGAAAGAGTGAAATTGGACCTGTATCTTACATCATTAACATAAACAAAAATTAACATTAGCATTAAAAAAGTAAATAAAAAACATAATCATTAACAAAAATTAAGTTGAAATGGACTAAATACTTAAATATAAAATCTGAAGCCATAAAACTTCTAGAGGAAAACACTGGAAAACTGGTCTTGGCAATGATATTTTGGATATGACACCACAAGCATAGACAACAATAGCAAAAGTAAACAAGTGGGACTACATCAGACTAAAAAGCTTCTGTGCAGCAAAAGGAATCAACAAAATGAAAAGGCAGCCTTTTTGGAATGGGAGAAAATATTTGCAAACTAAATAGCTGCAAGCCATATATTTGATATCCCAAATGTGTAAGGAACTCATACAACTCACAAGGAAAAAAAAAGCAATCAATCAGATTTAAAAATGGGCAGAGTACTTGAATAGACACTTTTCTAAAGAATACATACAAATGGTCAACAGTTATATGAAAAGATGCTTGACATCACTAATCATCAGGGAAATGCAAATCAAAAACACAAGGAGGTATCACCTCACATCTATTAGAATGGCTATCCTTAAGAAGACGAGATAACAAGTGGTGTCCAGGATGCAGAGAAAAGGGAGCCCTTGCACACTGTTGGTGGGAATATAAATTGGTAGAGCCATTATGGAAAACTGTATAGAGGTTCCTCAAAAACTTAAGAATAGAACTATCATATGATCTAGCAATACCACATCTAGGTATATGTCTAAAGGAAATGAAATTACTATCTCATATCTCTATATCAAAAATATGTCTGTACCTCTATGTTCATTGCAACATTATTCACAATAGCCAAGGGAAGGCAACAAACCTGTTTGCCTACCAACACGTGGATAAAGAAAATGTTATATATACATGTACCTAACATATGTACATGTTATCATATGTATATACATAACACATTTAGTGTATATAAAGATATAGATGCACACACACACACAATGGAATGTTACTCAGCTATAAAAAGGAAGGAAATCCTGTCATTTGAGACAACATGAATGAACTTTGAGGGTATTATTCTAACTTATGTGTGGGGCCTTAAAAAACTGAACTCACTGAAACAAAGAGTAGATTAAGGATATTGAGAAAATGGGGAAATGTTGGTTAAAGGGTACAAACTTCCAGTTAGAAGATGAATAAGCTCTAGGGATCTTTTGTCCAGCTTGGTGACTAGAGTCAACCATATACTTGTATACTTGAAAGTTGCTAAGAGAGTAGATCTTAAATGTTCTTTCACACATGAATACACATAAAGAGCTAATTGCGAGATAATTATCTGTTAATGTGTGTTAGGTTGTGTGGTAATGTGAGGTAATGATGTGTTAAGGGTAATGACTATCCTTATGTAGTAATAATTTCACAATATTTACATATACCAAATCTTCACATTGTACATCATAAACTTATACAATGTTATATGTCAAACATATCTCAATAAAGGTGAGGGGGAAAATTAATGAATCAATTGTTTCCTGGAAGTCCACAAATGAAGGCAAATGGCATAGAGTTAAATGGTATTCTATACGACTTTAGCATTTGCTTCATTTTCTTACCTACAAGTGCCAATAAATTTAAGTTTACATTGCCATTGTTGCTTATCTACAGAAACCTGAGGGGGACTGGCTAAGAATTACCACATTATAATAACAGGTAAAATTTTCTGAGCTTTTAGTATGTACCAGGGGCTGGTCTAAGGAATTGACACTATTAACTTATCCCCCACTCCTAATAATGTTATGAAGTGGGTAATCCTATTTTACAGTTAAGAAATGATGGCAAAGACACCTTGGAAGACAGTTTGGTGGTTTCTTACAAAACTAAATATACTCTTACCATATAGTCCAGCAATGGAATTCCTTTGTATTTACTCATAATAGTTGTAAACTTATGTCTGCATAAAAACCTGCACACTGATGTTTATATTTATAGCAGCTTTATTCTTAATTGCCATAACTCAGAAGAAAGCAAGATGATCTTCAATAGGTGAATGGATAAACTATGGTACCTCCTGGGGATAGTTACTCAGTGCTAAAAGGAAATGAGCTACCAAGCCACCAAAAGACATGAAGGAGAGGTGTCTGGGTGACTCAGTTGGTTAAGCATCCAACTCTTGATTTTGGCTCAGGTCATGAACTTGCAGTTTGTGAGATGGAGCCCCATGTTGGGCTCCGAGCTACCAGCTTGGAGCCTGCTTGGGATTCTCCCTATGCCCCTCCCCCACTCACTTGGGCATGTGCTCTATCAAAATAAATAAACGTGAAAAAAAAGACATGAAGGAAATTTAAGTTCATATTACTAAGTAAAAGAAATCAATCTTGGAAAAGGTTACAGATGGTCTGATTCTGAGTATGTGATATTCTGGAAAAGGCAATTCTGGAAAAGGGGAACCTGAGCCACCCAGGTTCCCCAGGGATATTGATAATGGAGGAAACTACATATGTGTCAGGCAGGGGGTAAATGGGAAATCTTTGTACCTTCCTCTCAATTTTGTTGTAAACCTAAAGCTGCTCCATAATAAAGTCTTAAAACATTTTTTTAAAGAAAAAACTATGGCAAGGAGAGTCTCAGTTTAACACATCCATGAAGCTCTAGGCAGTTTGGCTGGGGCTGGTTAGTCTAGGATAGTTTCACCAGTGGTTGGCAAGTTGGCTACCAGTGTATCTTGGTTATTTACCAGATGACCATTCTAGCATGCTACAACAGATTCATTCACACCAGGTTCATTCACACCATTCACACACAAAAATGGGCAAATTCCTTTCGTCAAGTCACCGCTTATATCACATTTATTGATGTCCCAATAGCAAAAGCATGTGGTTAAGCCCAGATTCAGGAGATGGAGAAATAAACACTGCTTCATTTTGCTGTGTTTAATGGAGGATGGAAGGAGCAGCAAAGTCACATTACGAAGTGAATATAGAATGGCATAAATTATTGTGACTGTTTTTATAGTTAACCACACCAACTATGTCTGTAAATATCTTAAATAAAAATGATCTAAGTATTTCAATTAAAAGATAAAGACTACCAGGGTGCCTGGCTGGCTCAGCTGGTTGAACATCAGACTCTTAATTTTGGTTCAGGTCATGATCCCAGCCAGGGTCATGGAATTGAGCCCCACATCAGGCTCTGTGCTGAGTGTAGAGCCTGCTGGAGATCCTTTCTCTCTCTCTTCTGTCTGTCTCTCTCTTTCTCACCCCTTCCTTCTCCCCTGCTTTGGCAAGTTGGCTCTCTAAAAAAAATTGAGACTATCAGACTAGATTTTATGTAAAAAGATCTACAAGACATACATTACATATGACAGAGAACAGTTGAAAGTAAAAAGATGGTGGAGGGAACAACATGCAAATGCTAACCAAAAAAATGCTGGGGTAGCTATTTTAAATTTTTTTTTTCCAACGTTTATTTATTTTTGGGACACAGAGAGACAGAGCATGAACAGGGGAGGGGCAGAGAGAGAGGGAGACACAGAATTGGAAACAGGCTCCAGGCTCTGAGCCATCAGCCCAGAGCCCGACGTGGGGCTCGAACTCACGGACTGCGAGATCGTGACCTGGCTGAAGTCGGACGCTTAACCGACTGCGCCACCCAGGCGCCCTAAGGGGTAGCTATTTTAATAGCTGATAGACTTTGAGGAAATAGATATTTCTAAAAATAAATAGGAACATAATGATAAAAGGAGCAATGCAACAGAAAAACTAATTCTAAATTTTATTGTCGCTCTTTTTTTAATTTGAGAGAGAGAGAGAGAGAGAGAGAGAGAGAGAGAGAGAGAGAGTGTGTGTGTGTGTGTGTGTGTGTGTGTGTGTGCAGGGGAGAGGGGCAGAGGGAGAGAGAGAGAGAGAAAGAGAGAGAGAATTCCAAACAGGCTCCAAGCTCAGCATGGAGCCCAATGTGGGGCACAATCCCATGACCCTGGGACCATAACCTGAGCCAGAATGAAGAGTCTGATGCTCAACCGACTGAGCCACCCAGGTGCCCTGGAATATATATTCTTTTCAAGTGAATGTGGACTGTGTGGCAAAATAAACCATACACTGGGCCCTATAGCAAATCTAATATACTTCATAGGATTGAAATCATGTATAGTCTCGTGTCTGACCACAATGGAATTAAACTAAAAACCAAAAACCATTACAAAACAAAACATTGAAAACTTCCCAAGTTATCCAAACTTAAGCAACATAACTCTATAAAAGCAGTGGATCAAGTAATGACAATGGAATTTAAAAGAGATTTTGAACTTTTTGATAGTGAAAATCAAAAAGGGATTTTTGCTTTTACTGGGATGCAGTAAAAGCAGTAATTTGAGGGCATGTTTGTAGCTCTAAATGCATATATTTGAAAGGAGCAAATACTGAATATGAATAATGTAAGCCTCCATCATAAGAAACTAAAAGAAAGAATATCAAATTAAACCAAAAGAAAGTAAAAGGAAAGAAGAAATAAAGATATGTATGGACATCACTAAAATAGAAAGCAAACTTGTAACAGAGAAAATAAACTAAGCCCAAAGCTAGTTCTTTGAAAGATCAACAGAATTGATAAGCCATAGCAAGACTGACCAAAAAAGAAAACAATCCCACAAATATCAGGTATGGAAAAAGATTTTATAGATATTAAAGGGTAAACAAGAAGGCATTATGGACAACTTTACACCAATAAATTTGATCTTCAAAGAAATAAAACATTTCTTAAAAAATACAACTTGCAAAAATGACATGAGAAAAAATATAAAATTTGAGTAATTGTTAAAAAAAAATCTTCATTTATAAATCTCCCACAAGGAAAATTCCAGTTCCGGATTTTTTCACTGGTGAATTCTTCCAAATATTTGATGGAACAGAAAATATCAGTCATGTACAAATTCTTACAAAGAAAAGAAAAAGGGGAATGACTTCCCGATTTCCTCTATGAAGCCAAAAACATCTTTATATTAACCCTGGAAATTTCAGGACAAGAAAAACATAAAAGCAAAGCCCTAAACAAAATATAGCTAGGCAAATTCAGTGAATGATAAAGAAGATAATAAATCATGACCAAATGAGTATTCTAGGAATGCTAGATGGTTTCACATACAAAAAATAATCAGTGTAACTTACCACATTAACAGAATAAAGGAGAAAAATCTTATGATCATCTAATGTGCAGGCTATCCATTAAAAAAATTCAACATCCATTAAAACAATTCTCAACAAAAGTGGCAGGAAAGAAAATTGCCTCAATCTGATAAAGAACATTTTTAAATAATCTCAGATAACAAACCTAATGGATTCCTCAAGGGAATAAAACAAGGATATCTACATTTGATACTTGCATTTATTATCATACTGGAGACCCAAGCCAGTGCAATAAACAGGAAAAAAGGAAAAAGTATAAAGATTGGAAAAAGAAGAAATATAACAGTATCTGTCAATAACATAATTTGTATGTAGAAAATCCAAAAAAGAATTCTAAAACTTTTTTTTAATGTTTATTTTGAGTGAGAGAGAGAAAGAGAGAGAAAATGTGAGCAGGGGAGGGGTAGAGAAAGAGGGTGAGAGAGAATCCCAAGCAGGCTATGCCATGGGACTCAATCCCACAGAACTTTGAGATCATGACCTGAGCTGAAATCAAGAGTCGGAAGTTTAACCAAATGAACCACCAGGCACCCCTAGAATTCTAAAACTCTTAATAAATAAGCAAATTTAGCATGATCACTGGATTTAAGTATATATAAAAACATAATTTGTGTCTCTATATACCAGCTTAAATTAAACAGTAAAATAAAAAAACAAAAGTATTTCTCATAGCAACAAAACACAAAAATAACAAAAAGGCACAAAAATTCTCAACAAAGTACTAACAAATTGAATCTAGTAACAAATAAAAAAATAATTTATACACCAGGACCAAGTGAGATTTATGCCAGGAATGCAAGGTTGGTGGTGTAGCATGCAAAAAAATCAATGTAATATATCAATAGAATAAAGGACAGAAAGCACATGATGTCTGACAAAGAAAAAAAATTTAACAATATCTACTATCCTTTCATGATAAAAACACTCAACAAAGTCAGAATAGAGGAAAACTTCCTCATTCTAGTAAAGGGAATCTATGAAAAATCCACAGCTAACATCATAATTAACTAAGACAATGATTTCCCCCACGGTATGTGGAAAATCCATACAATAGAAGAGTATTCAGCAATAAAGAGTAATAAAGTAATGTTACATGCTACAACAAAGATAAATCTTGATAAAATTATGTTAAGTGAAAGA
Source organism: Felis catus (assembly GCF_018350175.1). NCBI lineage: Eukaryota > Metazoa > Chordata > Mammalia > Carnivora > Felidae > Felis > Felis catus. Next base: position 16,632,936 of record NC_058382.1, on the reverse strand, counting down.
AGCCAGTCACAAAAAAACAAATATTGTAGGATTCCATTTATATGCACTATCCTGAATAGGCAATTCTATAGATACAGATAGAAGATAAATGGTTGCCTGTGACTGGGGGACAGGAGACAGGAATTGGGAATTACTGCTAAGGGGTGTGGGATTCCTTTTTCAGGAGATGAAAATGTAAAATCATTGACTGGGGTAATTGGGTGCATAACTGTAAATATACTAAAAACCACTGAAGTGAACAATTTGCAGGGCTCAAATTCACGAACCATGAGTTCATGACTTGAGCCAAAATCAAGAGTCAGATGCTCAACCAACTGAGCCACCCATGTGCCCCTGAAGTGAACACTTCAAATGGGAGAATTTTATGGTATGTTAATTATATCTCAATAAAGCTGTTTTTTATAAAGACATAAATGCTTTCCAATGAAAATTATAAAACGTTGCTGAGATAAATTAATGAGGACTCAAAGAAATGGAGAGATATGCCAATATTTGTGAATTGCAAGACTTAGTATTAAGATATCAATTCATCCTACATTTACAGGGTCAAAGAAAGCCAGTTAAGTCCCTCCAGGTTTCTTTGTGTAAATTAACCAGCTGATTCTTGAAATATATATGGAATTGCATAGGACCTAGAATGCCCAATATAATGAAAAAGAATAAAGTTTAAAATGTATACCATGATATTTCAATACTTACTCTAAAGACAGCTTGGTATTAGTGCAAGATAGCTAAATATACCAATGAGAAAATATAGTACAGAAATAGGCTCACAGATATAAAGTCACTTGACTTATTACAAAGGCACCATTGCAATTCAATAAATAGTGATGGAGCAACTGGTTATACGTATGGGGGGAAAATCTCTTGATCCTCACCTCAAAAGAAAGAAACAAAACAATTAATTTGAGATGAATCATAACTATAAATGTGAAAGGTGAAACAATAAGATCTCTAGAAGAAAAATAGAATATCTTCAGGTCCTATGGTAGGCAGAGGCTTTTAAACAGAATGAGACATCAGCTATAAATAAAATATTAACAAATTGAACTTCATTTAAATTAAAAGCAGCTGTTCTTCAAAAGACTTCATTATTAGAGTGAAAAGGCAAGCCATAGCCTGGACAAGATATAATGCAAACGTCCTACAAAGACCTCATATCCTAGTATATACAAATATCTATGAATAAATAGAAAAAACACAAACTCATTTTAATAAAATGTTCAAAAGTTAAACAGGCAACTCAACATAGAAGTTATCCAAGTGACTGGTATATGAAAGGATGCTAAAGTGAGTATTCATCAGGGAAATGCAAATTAAAATCACACTGAGATACCACTACCCACCTTCTAGTATTGTAAAAATTAAAAAGACTGATAATACCAGGTGCCTAAAAGGATATGAAGCAACTGGAACCCTTTGCATTGTTGATAGAAGTGTAAATTGACACAACTTTGGAAAATGATTTGGCAGTATCTCCACAGGTACATACAAATCTACTTTACGATCCAGCTATTCCACTCTTGGATTCCTAATAGAAATGAATGCTATGTCTCCCAAAATATGTAAGATTGACCAGAGATTTATTAATAAGAAAAACTGGAGGGACACCTGGGTGGCGTCAGTTAAGTGCCTGACTTCAGCTCAGGTCATGATCTCACAGTTTGTGGGTTTGAACCCTGCATCAGGCCCTGCACTAACAGTGTGGAGCCTGCGTGGCATTCTCTCTCTTTCCCTCTCTCTCTGCCCCTCCCCAATTCATGCTTTCTCTCTCTCTCTCAAAAATAAATAAATAAACTTAAAAAAAAAACGAAAGAAAAGAAAAAACTGAAACCCACACAAATGTGTATCAATACAGAATGAATATATTGTATCAAGATTTAGACTATGGCAGCCTGCAGGCAAAATATGGCCCGTCACCTATTTTGGTATGGCCAATGACCTAAGAAAGGTTTTACATTTTTAAATCGTTGAAAAAATAAGAGTAGTATTTTGCAATATGTAAAAAATTATATGAAATCCAAATTTCAGCGTCCATAAATAAAGTTTTCTTGGAATACAGCCACACTAATTTGTTTACATATTATCTATGGTTGCTTTCATGCTAGAATAGCAGAGTTGAGTAGGTGTGACAGACAACATCTGGCACATAAAACCAAAAATATTTATTTGCTGGCTAAAGGACTCATCTCGTAGTCTTAATGTTGACAAAAACATGCCAGGTACATATCATTACATTGATTGTATTCAAATGAAGTTCAAGAATACACAAAAGTAATCTGTGGTGTTAGAAGTCCAAATAATGGTCCCTTCTAAGTAGAGTCACAGTTGACCAGGATGGGGCACAAGGGAACATTCTGGCATTTTGGAAATCAATGTTCTTTATCTTGATCTGTGTGTGGTGATTGCCTGTGTATGCAAAAATCATGGAGGTGTATATATAATATTTGTAGACTTTATGTAAATTATTCCTCTAAAAAAAAAGACTAAGGCTGAAATTACACTTTTTCCCATCCCTCTTCATTTCAATATAAAACTCATTTTTCAAATTATTTTCCAGATGAAATTCTTGTTTCTCCAATTTAGGTAGCCACTGGTAACTGTTTAAATTTGTTTATTAAAATTAAACAAAATTAAACATTTATTCCTTGGTCAAACTAACCACACTTAAGGGGCTTGAATAGTCATATGTGGCTAGTGGCTACTATACTGGACAGTGCAGATACACAACACAGAATTGAGTTTTACAGAAAGTTCTATTGGGCAGCTGTACTCCAAAAACTTACATAAAAGTTCATTTTAAAGGTGAGAAAACTGAAGTTTTGAGATACACAGTGCTGCATTCACATCTTTTCCCATATTCACTGCTACAGATGAACTCTCAATGTATCATTCATTTAACATTTCTATAATTATATAGGAATCTATTCTAAATTCATAACCATGCAAAGAAAAAGCATTTTGTAAGTCATAAAATACTTAGATTGTCTAATTAATCCCAGGCATCACCCTTATAGTCACACCGTTCCCGAGACACTCTCACAATCCCAAATGGATCACACGCGTATCCACTAACATGCCTCTTACAGCCTCAAACACAATCTGATACACAGCACATTCCCCACAGACCTCTCTTCCCCTGCAGAAGACACTTGGATAACAAACTCATGTCCGTGAAGTGTGTCAAACCTCTGATGCCTCTTGAGCAGAAACCCGGGTGGTCACAGCTACTGCGTCTGAGCCACAGCTCTTGTCTGAGAAATCTGGACCCTACCTCCTGGCCTTCTGCAGCTTTTTCAGCCCTGGACTACATTTGTCTGAAGGCTTCACTACAAGACCCAAACTCTGGTAATCTTCTTGGGATTTTCTGGAGGAGTCACTTGAGTCAAATGAGATAGGTCGGCACACACGTAGTAGTAGCCTGAGATCCCCCATTCGAGCAAGGGAGACTCAAGGCTCGGGCCGATTCCGGGCCGCAGAATGTGGCCACTGCCTCCGCATTCTGTTGGATCCAGCGGCGGGAGGTGGGGGTGGGGGGAGGGTGGTCACATTTTTGACTACATTTCCCGGAGGCCACCGCGTCCCTGCGCCATTTCGTACACTTATTCCGTTACGTCTTGATGCAGGGATCCAGTCTGCAGCGGTCAGGTGAGTGGACCGTCTCACTGGGACCCGCACGCTGCATTTAATTTGGAGCATCCAGAAAGAAGTTCTCATATGGTGCTGGGAATACCGGTATGCCAGCTGGGGCTCGGTGCTGTGAGGAATCGGGACGATCCCGGCTCTGGACTACGTTTCCTTTAGGTCATAGAGCTCCAGGTTGATTCCTTACGGAAGTCGGCCTTGCCTGGGGAGTAGCTGTGACCTTCTCCGGCAATATCTGCACCGTCACTTCGGTTCAGACCGGCAGGGGCGTGGTGCTATTAGCTTTTTCCCTCAGCCCCTGTGATGTGGGCGTACACTTAGCGCCCCTCCCGGCTGGCAAACGCCACACCTTATCTTTGGTTCCGGTAGGACGGGATAGGGAATATGTTACCCTTAACGTTCCACCGTGCTGGATGTGTGTGTCCCTTTCTGTGGCAGCGCGATGGGCTCGCCTGCCGTCTTCTAATGCTTTTGGCGGCCAGGGATACTTCGCACCTGTGTACTTTACCCCCGTATGACACGGACAGAGTCCGTTGAGAATCGCGCGGTTCCAGGTGCTGCAGTTTCCTCACTTTACTGTGCTGAGAACGTGACTATTTTGAAGCTGTATAATGAGGATTTACACCTGAAGCGCCCTAGGAAGGGAGAAGACCACCATAATAGGATGCCCCATTCTACTTTGAGAGCCCTGTGGGGGAAATCAATCCCCTTCTCTGGCCTGAAGTTGTGGGAGATGATCCTAAATATTTTGTTGGCTGTGCGAAAGGCTTGGTAGCCTATGATTGTTTAGTCCCTTCTACTTTTTCTAACAGAGCCACACAGGAAAGGAAAAGAATGTTGCACATCTAAAAGACTTGCCTAAAATGAGTTACCATTTTCTTCCTCCCCTCAAGTTTCTTACTTTTCAAGATGTTGCAGTACGTTCTGCAACATCTTAAGGAAGAACCAGCCATTCAGTGACTTGTCCTTAGGCATTAGCTATCCCCATAAATGATGGCGCTCCAGGGATGAGCTCACTAGGCTAACTCCACTCCCAACCACACTACACCTGTTCTCTCCACCCAATGGCAAATCAGCCATTTCTAAGATTTTTGATGAGAGAGAACTACACCCTCCGGAGGAAATTTGAAGATTTTTATTTTAACTTTATTATGGAAAATTTCAAGCAGGATAGAAAGTAATATAAACCCAATGTGCTCAATACCCACTATAATTTAAAACGTTTGCAAATATCCTTACATCCTTCCTCCTTTTTTTCTGTAGCATTTCAAAAATTGTATAATTTTATCCATATGTATACATATATAACCAAAAAACATATTTTTAGATAACCACAGTGATGTTACCCCAACTTGAAAAACTAACAGTAATTCCATAATATCATATATGCAATACATACATATTTGTTTTCCCAATTTTTTCAAAGACAGATTTTTACAATTGGTTTGTTCAAATCATGATCCAGATAAGGTCTACACAGTGCATAAGGTTGCCAAACATCTTAAATTTCTTTAATCTGTAAATTTCCCTTCTGTTTTTTGCTTTTGTTTTATTTTAATTGGTATTACTGATTTGTTTTTTAAAAAAACTAGGTTTATAGAATATTCTACATTCTGCTTTTGGCTAATTGCTTCCTTAGGGTGTCATATAATTTGTTCTCCTATGCCCCGTATTTCTGTAAATGAGTAGTTAGATCTAGAAACTTGATCAAATCCAGATCATATTTTGCATAAATCCCATTTTCAGACAAAAATAATTCATGGTTGGTGCCTTGTACTTCCTATTACATCACATCCTGAGGCTTTTAAAGTCTGGTGTCCCACTTCTGGTGATGCCATATTGATCAGTGTTCAAGGGCTGTCCACTTAACCTTTTTATAAGGCTCTCCTTTCTTTTTTCACCTATTAATAGAGGAAGGTATTGTCCACCCATCCACCCTCCTCCCCCCCCGGGGGATAAAACTTGGTTCTTAGCAGGGCAAACTCTTAAGATATTGCAATGGTTTGTGGCCCTTGGAGCCACACAGTACATAAACACATATACAGTATAACCATGGCATTAAAATTTTATAGTTGAATAGTGGTTAGGGGAAAAAAGGGTGTCTGAAAAGGCTCTTTCAGCCTTTTTAGGGGAAACAAGGGGAAAAAAGGTCAAGAAACACCTAAAGTTTATAACATCCATTTATGATTGATGGTGAGATCTGTTATTTCATTAAAGATTACATACAGTGATTTTTAAAAATTTAATTGTTTTATTATTTATTTTAGAGAGAGTATGAGCAGGGGAGGGGCAGAGGGAAGGAGAGAGAGAGAGAGAGAGAGAGAGAAAGAGAGAGAGAGAGAGAGAGATTCCAAAGCAGGCTCCAGGCTCTGAGCTGTCAGCACAGAGCCCCACATGGGGCTCAAACTCATGAACGGCAAGATCAAGACCTGGGCCAAAGTCGGATGCTTAACTGACTGAGCCACCCAGGTGCCCCTACATATAGTGATTTTTAAAAATTCTCTCACTGGGGCGCCTGGGTGGCGCAGTCGGTTAAGCGTCCGACTTCAACCAGGTCACGATCTCGCGGTCCTGGAGTTCGAGCCCCGCGTCGGGCTCTGGGCTGATGGCCCAGAGCCTGGAGCCTGCTTCCGATTCTGTGTCTCCCTCTCTCTCTGCCCCTCCCCCGTTCATGCTCTGTCTCTCTCTGTCCCAAAAATAAATAAACGTTGAAAAAAAAAATTAAAAAAAAAAATAAAAATTCTCTCACTTCCTTCTGCATTTCTTAGTTGGAGTTCTATAAATAAGAAATTTGCTTCAAAACTATTTGGTTATCCTCAAATTCAGTTCATATAGAAAGGCAATAATCTATTTGATTCTTTCCCTTTATATATTAGTTTTTAGAGAAATTAGTTGGCATCCTACAACCTCCTAAAGAGTCCCAAAAGTAAGTGAGTCAGTTTATTTTGAGTATTCATGGGTTTTGGAAATACATTTGATAGGTTTCCAACCACTGTAATCTTTTTTTTTTTTTTTTTTTTTTTTTTTTTTTTTTTTTTTTTAGAGAGAGAGAGAGAGAGAGAGGACACATGTGCACATGAGCTGGTGGGGCAGAGAGAGAATATCAGGGCTCAGGGCTCAATGCAGGGCTTGATCTCATGACTGTGAGATGAGGACCTGAGCTGAAATCAAGAGTCAGTCACTTAACCAACTGAGTCACCCAGGTACCCCTCATTATTCCTTTTTATCTCAAACTGCCCTCTATGTATTTATTACTTTTTAAAATTTATTTATTTATTTTGAGAGAGAGAGAGAGAAAGAGAGAGAGAGAGAGAGAGAGAGGGAGAGAGAGAATCCCAAGCCGGTTCTGTGCTGTCAGCATGCAGTCAGACACAGGGTTCAAACTCACCAACTGTGAGATTATGACCTGAGCCGAAATCAAGAGTCAGACACTTAACCGCCTGAGCCCCCTAGGTACCCTGAACTGCTCTCTCTTTAGCCAGTGGGAGTCCCTTCTGGTCAGTTCCTATGTCTTTTGACATGATCATACAAGAATTGATAGCTTATTTACTTTCTGGCACAAGCTGTCCCAAGTTCACCTTGTACATTTCCTGTGCCAGATCCAAAATGAGCCATCTCTCTAAGGAGTTCTGGTTCCTCTTATGGATCATGGCATATAGAGACTACAGTTTGGATATTAGGAATATTCATTGTCATAGGGCTGTCATTTCTTCTAAGGCTTTTCAGAGGACAAAGCTAATAACTTGTTTTTAATGTATAAACCATAATCATGAATTCATAATCATATTTCCATTTAGACCAATGATAACAAGGTTTTTTTCTATTTGATTTTATAACTTTGTCTCTCCTTTTATACTGATATTCTTGGTTGCTAACATCGTTAATATAATTAGTCTGTTTTACCTGAAAATGTACTTATAATGGTGTCAAAACAACAATAGAACATTACAACTATCAAAATAGGGAATGTTTGTAAATTTATTTTGGTTATCATATTCCCTATATTTAAGGTTCATGTGTTACATTTGGTTATGTCTCTTAATATCTTAATCAAGTATAAATGTTCTCATAACATTTATTCAAAAAATTTTTGTTTTGATATAATATTACACCCCCAAAATAGTAGAATGAATTCTCATATGCCCTTATAGTTTTATTAAATTGTTAACATTAGCTTTTCATTTGCTCTTTCCTTCTACATATGTTCTTTTTTTCTGAACCAGTCGGTAGTAATTTTCAGATATCATGTTCCTTTATCCATAAAAATACATCAGTGTATTTTTCTAAGTACAAGGACTACCACTATCATTCATTTATTAAAATCAGGAAATGTAGCATAGATATAATAATTATTTAATTCAGAATTCATAGAAAAATTTCACTAGTTGTCCCAGTACTGCCCTTTATAGCCTTTTTTCCCTTGATCTGGGATCCATTCCAGAATCACATCTAGGATCAAATATTTCATTTAGTTATCACATCTCTCTAGTCTTATTTAATCTGAAATAATTCCTTGTGTATGCCCATTGGCTGCCTTGTGGATGCTGTTTGTATTTGATCATGCTTTTTTATTTGACTTGGGATTTGAGGATTAAATAAAAGTAATGTTTTATTCTACAAAAGTTATTCACCATGTCTCATAAAAGACAAATTTGGACTTAGCTAACGAATGACTTTATTTATTTATTTATTTAAAAAAATTTTTTTGACATTTATTCATTTTTTGAGAGACAGAGACCGTGTAAGCGGAGGAGGGTCAGAGAGAAAGACACAGAATCAGAAGCAGGCTCCAGACTCTGAGCTTGTTAGCACAGAGCCGGACGTGGGGCTTGAACCCACGAGCTGTGAGATCATGACCTGAGCTGAAGTCACCCCTGGGAACGACTTTATTTAAAGGATCACTGCAGGGGCGCCTGGGTGGCGCAGTCGGTTAAGCGTCCGACTTCAGCCAGGTCACGATCTCGCGGTCCGTGAGTTCGAGCCCCGCGTCGGGCTCTGGGCTGATGGCTCAGAGCCTGGAGCCTGTTTCCGATTCTGTGTCTCCCTCTCTCTCTGCCCCTCCCCCGTTCATGCTCTGTCTCTCTCTGTCCCAAAAATAAATAAGCGTTGAAAAAAAAAAATTAAAAAAAAAATAAATAAAGGATCACTGCAGTGAGGGAAGGAAGACTTGTAATTGGGAGAACACTCCAACCATAAGATCTGCAGGCATCTAAAAGGTCAGGCAGAAAAGCATTTTTTTTTATAAGGAAGATAAAGCCAGAAAGAACTAGGACAAGTGGGGAGTCAGAAGTGTAGATTTTGTTCTCTGAAGCTTGTATCATTGTTAAGAGGGTTGTTTGCATCCTTTGCTGGCTCAGAATACAGGGTAGGCCAAAGTTCAAAGGCCTGAGAGAAGGAGAGAAGCCTGACTAAAGTTTGGTCAAGTAAAGTTATCGGGCATTTTTGTCCAGATTAGTGAGTGGGGTCAAACAGCTCAGCTAGTCATTTATGAGACAAAGAATGGCCATTTGGAGGTTCTGCCTGGCCTTCTCATAGGTTAAAAAAGGGGGGAAGGGTCATCCTCCAGTCTATCTAAGTCATAGAGGGAAGGGAGGTTCATTTCATTCAGCTGTTTCCTAGTGTATAAAGGATGAGGGGGTATCTCTCATTGTGGCTATGGCTATTTTTCAGGATCATAGTTCTTGGATAAAGTTTAACATTGTGAAACCCACCAATTATGTCAAGGGCTGAGAAGTTAAAATGTTGACAATATGTGAATGAAGATCAAGCGACCAGTTAAAAGTTTCTTCTATCTAGTAGAAGTTAAGTTCACTAAAAAGAATTTTTAAGAAATTAATTTTTCAATTGTTTTATCTTTTGTTGGAAAAGAATGGTTTTGAATGATATATTAAAATTTTAATTACATTGTTTATATTATATACTTTTTTTTATTTTTTAAATGTTTTTTTTTATTTTTGGAGAGAGAGTGAGAGACAGAACACAAGCAGGTAAGGAGCAGAGAGAGCAGAAGACACAGAATCTGAAGCAAGCTCCAGGCTTGGAGCTGTCAGCACAGAACCCAATGTGGAGCTCAAACTGAGCTCAAACTCTCACAAACTGAGATTGTGACCTGAACTGAAGTTGGACGCTTAACCAACTGAGCCACCCAGGCTCCTCTATATTATATAAACTTATATATATTTATATAAACTTATATATAACTTATGTATACTTACATAAATACATATATTACAGTGTATCTGACCTATTAAAATTTCATGCTGGAGGGGGACAACTAGGAAAAAATGTCTAAAATGGCTCCTCAGCGGGGCAATGATAGAAAACAATGTTGGGAAATACTGTTTTAGCCATTTGCACAAATCTATTTTTATGTCTTTCAGGAAGTATTTCAAGTTTTTCTTCCTACAGGTTTTATGCATTTCTTGTCAACCTTAGGCCTAGATACTTCATCCTTTTTGTGGCTTCCTAAGTTCTGTGAGCCATCCTAGCAAAGTATCAAACCTAGGAGGGGACTGTGGGAGCCCCCAATTTATAGCTGAGTGATCAGAAGTACTGGTGGCCAGGGATTTCAGACTGACTTCTGGAGTCAGGAGCAGTCTTGTAGGATTGAGCCCTTAAGCTGTGGGAGCAAAGCATCTCACTTTGTGTGTATATGCGGGGGGAGGGGGGGAGGGGAGGTATCTGGGGAAGCTGATCTCAGGGCTCCCTAGGTATGCCCCTATCCTAAAGATGTGAGATGCCCTGGAAAACTAGCACTCTGTGAGGTCCTATTCAGCATCAGGGGGATTCAGGAGAAGTTTGGCCTGAATTCTTTCTGCTGTACCTGTATTCCATTGGATTTGCAGGAAAGCTAAGATTTTTCCAAACTCCCTCAAAGAGGTAAACCAGGGGTGGCTGAGTGGCTTAGTTGGTTAAGTATCTGACTTCAGTGCAGGTCGTTATCTTGCAGCTCGTGGGTTTGAGCCCCACGTCGGGCTCTGTGCTGACAGTTCAGAGCCTGGAGCCTGTTTCAGGCAGGCTCACACTCTCTCTCTCTCTCTCTTAAAAATAAATAAACATTAAAAATTAAAAAAAAAAAGAGGTGAAATAAAGTTAGTGTCAAGGTGCTTATTTTGTGGGCTCTGAGGCAAGGTTTATCTCATGGCTTCTGTTTCTCTCTCCAGCCCCGCGTTCTCTGAACTCTGCACATCACCAGGAAAAGAACCCAGAAAACCAATCAGTCCTGATAGTTCTAGAAAACATGCCCCATGTGAGTTACTATTTCATTTTTCCTTTTTTTTTTTTAGATTTTTTAAAAAATTTTTTTCGTAATCTCTGCACCAAATGTGAGGCTCAAACTCACAACCCCGAGATTGAATTGCATGCTCTACCGACTGAGCCAGCCAGGGGCCCCTCATTTTTCTTCTTGAAGTGATGTGTTGTGTGATGTGAACACCAGATTTATTTATCCCCAAATTTTCTGCCTTGCTTAGCTGCCTGAAGGAACCACTCCCAAATTTCTCCCATTCCAGTGGCTAATCCTAGCAAAGAGCTCCATTCTTCTCTAAATGCTTTTCCCCTCACCAGAGAGTGTTTAAGTATTTTTTCAGATCATTCTACATATTTTACATGCAAAGTCTTCTGCCAGGAGTCCTAAGCAAGCAGTATTAAGAGCAGTATTCCTAATACTAATACTCCCCTTAAGAGCAGTATTAGTATAATGGTTTGGTGAGGTAGTTACATGGGACATATGGCAAACTGATCTTCTCTATAGACCTGGGTTTCCCACTTGGAAGTGACAGCATTTCTGCTGGGTGTTCCAAGTCTCAGTGTATGATAAGATTTTCTGCAAGGCTTTTAAGATTGGGTGAGGAACTGAGTCCCGAGAAGGAAGAGATCTTGCCTCTTGCAGTTTCCTGTTGATGCCATGACAAATTACTATAAACTCAGTGACTTAAAACAACATAAGTTTATTATCTTATATTTCTGGAGGTCAGTGTCTGAAATTAGTTTTACAGGCTAAATTTAAGGTGTTGGTAGGTCTGTGTTCTTCTGGAGGCGAATCTATTTCCTTGCATTTTTCCAGCTGCTAGAGGCTGCCACGTTCCTTGGCTTGTGGCTCCCTTCCATTTTTACAGCCAGCAGTCATCATTCTGACCTCTGCTTTCATTATCACATCTCCTTCTCGGCCTCCCTCTACCATTTAATGTTTATTTATTTCTGAGACAGAGCATGAGTGGGGGAGGGGCAGAGAGAGAGGGAGACACAGAATCAGAAGCAGGCTCCAGGCTCTGAGCTGTCAGCACAGAGCCCGACATGGGGCTCGAACTCACAGACTGTGAGATCATGCCCTGAGCCGAAGTCTGACGCTCAACCTACTGAGCCACCCAGGCGCCCCTCCCTCTACCATTTAAAATACTCTTAAGATTACATTGGTCCCAAGCAGATAATCCAGGATAATCTTCCTTTTTAAAGATCCTTAATCACATCTACAAAGTTCCATTTGCATTATAAGGTTACATACTCACAGATTCCAGAGATTCAGATGTGGACATCTTGGGGAGGGTGTTATTCTATGTACCATAGTCCTCTTACCCAGGAACCAATGAGAGGATGACTAGCAGTCAGGTTTACCTTGGAGTTGGCCAGAATGTGTCAGTGATACCCGAGGCACCTAGATTGGCATCCATAAGCTAGCTGTAGCCTAGGAACACAGAAAGTAGAAATGAAACCTGCCAAATGCCTACTCTCTTGAGAACTGTAGATTCTTAGAGCTCAAAGACGTTGGAGAATTAAATGAAATACTCCCAAATAAGCAGATCATTTCATACATAAAATGGAAACATCATAATATTGTGACTTGAAGAATTCAAATCTTCAAAACATTCTTTTTTAAAAAATATTTATTTATTTTGAGAGAGAGAGTGTGTATGTATGCACAAGCCAGGGAGGGACAGAGACAGAGGGAGAGAGAGAATTCCAAGCAGGCTCTGCACAGAGCCTGACTCAGGATTAAATCTCACGAACTGTGAGAGCATAACCTGAGCCAAAATCAAGAGTCAGATGCTCAACTGACTGAACCACCCTGGTGCCTTAATCTTCAAAAAATTCTTAAGTTATATCCAAATTCTATGTTTTAGCCTAGAGATTTGTTAAAAATTGTTTGGAAAGATTTCATTAAATTTGTTTATATTTTTCTTTAAGGGGAGAAGAAAAGGAAAGAACTCATATTTGTTGAGAATTTATTATTTTTTGAGAATCTGAAAAGCTTAATATACTGTGTGATTACATATAATATTTCATTTAATTGGAGAACTGCATTCATCTGACCTTTTGTATTCCTGGACTTTTCTGGATAATAGAATTGTCTTACTATACATTGGAAGTTTTGTCTTTGTTCAGGCACCTAATTTCTTTTAATGTTACAGTGTGTTCAGCCATGGCCTATTTATTGTCATCCCCTTCCTTCACACCCTCCTCTTTCTTTCCTCATTTTACCTCGAAGTCATTGCCATATTTTCACCAACAATAAATGGATTTGTTGTTTCAGTGGTTGGTGACTTTCAGGGATGTGGCCATCGACTTCTCTCAGGAGGAGTGGGAATGCCTTAACTCCACTCAGAGGGATTTGTACAGGGATGTGATGTTGGAGAACTACAGCAACCTGATCTCACTAGGTAAGATCATCTTGTACAGAAAGGTTTGAGTGTTTTGGAGGTAGAAATGTAACCGAACTCAAGGTGCACTAAATTGCACACAAGCCAAGGAAATGTTGAAAGCAAAGAACTTTGTATTACTTGCTACAGAGACAGGGAGATTGGTCTGAATGCACTGTCTCCCTGTGGGATTATTACAGGAAATTTTTATGCAGTGTATCAGGGTGGGGGCAGGGAGTTTGTGTAAGTAAGCACTTTTGGTTCAATTAGCATGTCCAGCATGTCAACATGCCAGTATGTACATCGTATGTTCAAAAAATGGTGGAAAACTCTACCCATGATAAGAGATCTTATTTTTTTTTAATGTTTATTTATTTATGTTGAGGAGGAGAGAGGGACAGTGAGAGAGGGAGAGAGAGACTCCCAAGCAGGCTGCATGATCAGCATGGAGCCTGACATGGAACTTGATCTCACGACTGCAAGATCATGACCTTAGCTGAAATCAAGACAGATGCTTAACTGACTGAGCCACCCAGGCACCCTAGAGGACATCTTATTATTATAATGAGCTAAGGTAACTTCAGGTCAGCTCAGGGGGGCTTCTGTGCAGGTCCTCAGCTCTATTCTGGCTCAGACTAGCTCACATAAGGAGCTAATGGGCTGGATATACTTAGCAAGGAACTGTCAGGTGAAACACCTATATAGGTGTCTCCTTGGCTGGAAATATTGATTCTGGAAAACAATTCTGCAAAACAATTATTGATTCTGCTTTTGTCTTTTCCCCTCCTCCCTTCTGCTGATAGCCTTAGGCCCTCTTATTGGAATAACTTCCCCTTTCATTCTAGCTAACAGAAGTAGACAGCTCCACTGTGTACCTTCTTTTGTTTTATATAATTTTTTTCAATATATGAAATTTATTGTCAAATTGGTTTCCATACAACACCCAGTGCTCATTATATAATTGTTTTTAATGTTTATTTATTTTTGAGAGAGACAGAGTGTGAGCGGGGGAGGGGCAGAGAGAGAGCGAGAGACACAGAATCCAAAGCAGGTACCAGGGTCTGAGCTGTCCGCAGAGAGTCCCACACGGGGCTCAAACTCACAAACTGCGAGATCATGACCTGAGCTGAAGTCGGACGCTCAACCGATTGAGCCACCCAGGAGCCCCTCCACTGTGTACCTTCTTATTTCTCATCCTTCAGACCTTCACATATTCCTCTGTCACTTCCTTCAGTGTCTTTGATGACCAGTGGACTGGATTTGAATCTGGGACTCTTATACCATGACCATATCTCATTTCTTTTCTTTTAAGCTGGATGTGCGATCCCTAAACCAGATGTGTTTTCTTTATTGGAGCAAGGGAAGGACCCCTGGATGGTGACAAGAGCCATGACAAGAAGATGGAGCTCAGGTGAATAAAGAGCAAGTCACATAGGAGCAGCTATTGCTCATAATAATACAGCTGGTCTGTGAGGTGGCAACACTTGGAGATGTTTGCATGAAGCTCTCTTCAAAGGCCTGTGGAAAGAAGCCTAAGGTCTCAGCAGGAAGGTGATATCAATATGAGTTGCCAAAGGAACTTCCTTTCCAACTCCCATTTACCATTCTTCTTCTCTCATATTCCCCTTTTGTTTTAATGAGGAAGTTACTTTTCATTTCTTCCAAAGATAATCCTTTTATTTATTTTTAATTGAGTTGGTGTCTCTAGCCAGCAAATGTTTACGGAGAGCTTGCTGTGTTCTTAGATTAGGATAATCAGGAATGATCTCCCAGAGGAAGTAATTTTGAACTGAGGCCTGAATGAAATTAGCCATGCAAAAAAAGGGAAGTGTGTGTTCAGTCACATGGGACAGAAGTGTAGAGGCCCTGAGGAGATGCGGAACTTCACTTATTTGAGGATCAGCCTTCTGGCTGTGTGGCTAGAACAAAGCCAGCATGGCTAGAAGTGAGAGTGAAAGTGGAAATTAGTGATGAAGTCAGAGAAATAGGCAGAGAACAGATCACATAAGACCATGTAGGCCATTGCAAGGAATGTGATTTTATTCTAAGTATAAGGAGCTGTTGAAGGGTTTTGTGCAGATGAGTAAGGGGTCTTTGTTTACACATCACTCTGGGTGCTTATGTAGAATGAGGTTAAGAATGGAAGCAAGAAGGCCAGTTAGAGGACACTTGTTCAGGAGTCCACTTTAGAGATGATAGTGTCTTGGAATGGGGTCTAATATGTGAAGAAAATGAGAATGGGTTATATCTGATGGTACAATTAATAGGATTTGCTGAAGGATTGGAAATAGAAAGAAGCATCAGAGTTTGGAAGCCTGCAGAAGGAAGTCAAGAGTTATGCATTGGAGATGGCCATTAGATATTCTTGACAGAGAAGTTAGATAAGCATTTGAAAGCCTGCAAGATGGTAGTCAGGACTGAGGGATAAATATAAGGTAAATCTCTGGATGATGGGGCGAGATGAGAGACTAGGGAAGAAATAAGCCAACAATAAAAACTGTTGTGGGGTAATGACTTAACTCACCAGGCAGTGTTGAGGACCCATTTGAGGAATTCTCAAAAGTACAAATAGAGTTTTTAAATGTATTAGAAGTTTTTTATAATAGTGCCCTAATAATTAGGACAAAGAAGTATGGTTTAAGTTTATATATGTAGAATTATTTCAACTGTATAAAAGTGCAAGAAAGAAAAATCCTGGAAGCAAATATGGGAAAAATGTTAGTTATAAGGGTGGGAGACAAAGGGGGAAAAAGTATTGACAGGAAATACAGACATCTCTTTTGAGAAGTTTTACCAGGAAGGAGTACAGTAAATGGATAGGAGCTACAGGGTGAACCGTAGAATCAAAGGAGTTGTTTTGTTTTGATTTTGAAGGAGAGTCTTTAAGGTGGAGATAAATATTGGAGAGATGGTACAAGAGTAAGTGATCTGGAAATATGGGTGGTAGTGGTCAGTAAGGATGGTTATTTGAAATTGAGTTTTGGGAGGTACTGTCCTAATTAGAAATAGCAAGGTCTGTTGTGTCTACTTCAGGGGACGGTAGGTGGAGTGAGGTGGAGGAAAACAGTGCTTCTGGGAAGCAGGGTGCTCAAGGTTGCAATCAGAGCAAGAGGTGAAGAGAATACACAGAGGTAAGGAGGCTGAGGTTGTGGAGTATTTGCAGAAAGTATATAGTGAGTTCCTGGAGCCCTAGTGGTCAGAGAGTAATAGAACACTGAGTCACAATAAAAGATGTCTAGACCTGGAATGGGATGAGAGGCCTAGTGATGAATAAGGATACAGAAAGCCAGGGCTTTTCAGGAGTATTGGGATACCCAGAGATGCCAAGCATTACAGGATAGGTCTTGGAGTAGTTTCTTTGGGGAGGGTGAGTACTTATTCCTGTCATAAAGTAAAGGTAGTGGGACTGTCACATTGAGAGTTTATGGAAGTCAAGACCTCCTAGGAGAATCCAGCATTAAGAGCAGGATGTGGCAGTCTTACCAGCATCCAAAGCTATGGGGGGCCTCCTTTGTAGGCTGCAGTGGGTAGAGTAGCTGTCTTTTTGTTTATGTTTATGTTTAGTTTAGTTTGTTTATTTATTTATTGAGAGAGCAAGAGAGTGTGGAGAGGTGGGGGGGGGGTAGGAGAAGCAGAGAGAGGGGGAGATAGAATCCAGCAGGTTCCATGCTCAGTGCAGAGCCCAATGTGGGGCTTAGTTTCACTATCATGAGCCCATGAGCTGTGGCTGTCTTACTATAAGAGAGAATTGCAGGTGCGGCATTGCTGGAGTCTGAGATTGGGAAGGACTTTTGAGGAAAAGCAAAGGTATGTGAAAGGATGAGCCCTGAAAGGATGTAAAGCAGTAGGGAGGCCGAGGGTAGAGAGAAAAACATTCTTGGCAGAGGAAACGGTGTCCTGAAGGCCATAGAGCAATGCAGCTTGGTGTAATAGGAGGTATTCAAAGAAGTCCCTTATAGTTGGAGCCTAGTGAGGGAAGGGTGCCAGGTGTGAGTTTGGAGAGTCTGCCAGGGTCTAGGCCAGGCAGAACCTTAGGGATTATAAAAATGACCTGATAGGTTGTGAACAGCATTTGTTTTTTTTTTTTTTGTTTTTTTTTTTTTTGTTTTTTGTTGTTGTTTTGGTTTTGGTTTTGTTTTCTTTTTCTTTTTTTAAAGAATATTTATTTAAAAAAAAAAGAATATTTATTTATTTTATTTATTTATTTATTTTTTATTTTTGGGACAGAGAGAGACAGAGCATGAACGGGGGAGGGGCAGAGAGAGAGGGAGACACAGAATCAGAAACAGGCTCCAGGCTCTGAGCCATCAGCCCAGAGCCCGACGCGGGGCTCGAACTCCCGGACCGCGAGATCGTGACCTGGCTGAAGTCGGACGCTTAACCGACTGCGCCACCCAGGCGCCCCCAGCAACATTTACTTTTTTTTTTTTTTTTAATTTTTTTTTTTCAACGTTTATTTATTTTTGGGACAGAGAGAGACAGAGCATGACGGGGGAGGGGCAGAGAGAGAGGGAGACACAGAATCGGAAACAGGCTCCAGGCTCTGAGCCATCAGCCCAGAGCCCGACGCGGGGCTCGAACTCACGGACCGCGAGATCGTGACCTGGCTGAAGTCCGACGCTTAACCGACTGCGCCACCCAGGCGCCCCAAGAATATTTATTTTTGAGAGAGAGAGAGACAGAGTGTGAGTGGGAAAGGGCAGAGAAAGAGGGAGACACAATCTGAAACAGGCTCCAGGCTCTGAGCTGTCAGCACAGAGCCCAAAGCAGGGCTCAAACTCACGAACATCGAGATCATGACCTGAACCAAAGTTGGATGTGCAACTGACTGAGCCACGCAGGCGCCCCAGTTTTGTTTTGATTCTTAAATACAATAACATAGAGCAGAACATTTTTAAAAATATCAGAATGCATCACATGTAGCAGAGGTAAAGATTATTTCATGACTTGTTTGTTTTATGTTGTGGGTGTGTATTTGACCATAAAATAACATGTATTTCTTATCTCTCATTGAATTTTATCCCCAAAGCATTTGCAAGCTAATGAAGAATCTTAAGTAGGACAGTGACATAATGTGATTTACATATTTAATATATTACTCTTGACTGCCAGATGGAGATTAGAAGAAAGGATCTCAGGACACGACTGAGGGGATTATTGTTCTGCTTCAAATGTGTGGTGCTCTCTGGGCTTTCTGAGTGTTGGTAATGGCATTGGGGATAAGGAAACAGATTCAAGAGAGATTTAGAGCATCAATTCAGCCAGAGTTGTTGAGGGGGGCAAGTATGAAAGAGGCCTCCCGAAATGACTTCTGCTTTTCAGACGCCATTTTGTCATTTTCAGCCATCACCCCTTTTGTATTTTCTCATTTTTTTTCTTCCATTAATTTAACGACAATAAAAAGAACTGTTTAGAAGCACCCGGGTGGCTCAGTCGGTTAAGCATCCAACTTTGGCTCAGGTCATGATCTTTCAGTTCGTGAGTTCAAGCCCCACGTCAGGTTCTGTGCTGACAGTTCAGAGCCTGGAGCCTGTTACAGATTCTGTGTCTCCCTCTCTCTCTGCCCCTCTCCTGCTCGTGCTCTGTCTCTCTCTCTCTCAAAAATAAATAAACATCAAAAAAGAACTATTTAATCATGTTACTATATGTGACATGGAGAGCAGTTTGGGACCTAAACTGGATTCATTTGGTTCCTTACACTGTTCCCTTGATCACCATATTCCAGTTGGGTTCTTACCTAATGTTTTATAAATGATATTGTGCTTCTCTGACAAAGTAAAAAGCCAGGTACTCTCATCCCAGTACATTTTGCTGACATGAGTTAATGTTAAACTGAGCTGTGTGGGGTTTTTTGTTTTTGTTGTTGTTTACAATTTCTTTCTGCTTTTCAACAAAAGCATGTTTTCCTTGGATTTCTGACTCATTTCTAAAGACTGTTCAATCTTCAATTTATTGATTTATGTTTATTTCCTTTCTCAACACCATCCTCTATTACACTCTACAGCTTATGTGCATTGTTGTCAGAGATGGTGGCTGCTGTTCCAGTCACATTAGATAGTGTTCTTCTACATATTAAAGTTATATGACAAGTATTGGGGCGCCTGGGTGGCGCAGTCGGTTAAGCATCCGACTTCAGCCAGGTCACGATCTCGCGGTCCGTGAGTTCGAGCCCCGCGTCGGGCTCTGGGCTGATGGCTCAGAGCCTGGAGCCTGTTTCCGATTCTGTGTCTCCCTCTCTCTCTGCCCCTCCCCTGTTCACGCTCTGTCTCTCTCTGTCCCAAAAAATAAATAAATGTTGAAAAAAAAAAGTTATATGACAAGTATAGACAATCAGATAAATGAAAGAATAAGATAAAGCATGAACCCAATTCGAGTTTTCAAGGATAGTCTTTCTGAGCAGCTGCCATTTTAGTTAGGACATTTCAGACAAAAAGGAACTGGCCATGCAGAGAGCATTCCTGGCAGATAGAAGAGCATGTGAAAGTGTGAAATGGGAAAGGATTTGATACGTTCCAGGAACTTCAATAAAGCCAGTAAGGCTAGAGCATTGTTCCTGAAGATAGTGGTGGTTCAAAATGAGGTGAAAAAAGTAATCAAGAAATGGATCATGCAGGGGCTTTTAGGCTTTGAACAGGAATTTGGATTTTATTTGAAGTACAAAGGGGTAAACCATTGAAAGGTTTTAAGCAGTATTCTCATTTTTTTTTTTTTATATCAGAAGCATCTGGGGAAATGAAAAATGAAAGAAAATTTGTATTTTTAAAGTTGTTGACAAATATTGAGTGTCCAGTAATGGCTCTAGGTACTAGAAATAAAGCAGAGAATGAAACAAAGTCATTGCTTTGATTAAGCATGGGCAGACAGACAAGGCACAAACTTTAGTATATCCATTAGTGATAAATGCAATATAGGTGCATTTCTATATTGGGTGTTTTGATAATGTGTCATTTGAATGGAAAACTGAAATGAGAGAGCAAACCATGCAGGTATCTGGGAAAAGAGCATTCCAAAAGGTAAACACGGAGGTATACACTTGGTATTTTTGAACAGCAAGGAAGCCATTGTGGTGAGAACAAAATGAATAATTAGGAGTGGCAAGAGATGACATCAGAAAAGTGGTCAAGGGCAAACTCATGTAGAGTCTGTGGACCATAGTAAGGTCTTGTGAGCCATAATAAGTAAGAACTTAGGATATTATTCTAAGATGGTAAACTCGGAAGATTTTTATAGGGGAATAAGGTGATATGAATTACATTGTAAATGAATTCCTCTGGCTGCTGTGTGAAGAACAGATTGCAGGGAAAATTGCAAGTGGCTTGGCCTAGAGTGATAGTAGTGGATGTGATCGTACTTGATAAACTTAAAAAAATTTTTTTTGATGTTTGTTTATTTTTGAGAGAGAGAGAGAGACAGAGTGTGAGCAGGGGAGGGGCACAGAGAGGGGGAGACACAGAATCTGAAGCAGGATCCAGGCCCTGAGCTGTCAGCCCTGAGCCCAATGTGGGGCTCAAAGCCAGGTGAGATCATGACCTGAGCCAACATCAGACACTTAACCAACTGAGCCACCCAGGCGTCCCTTGATAAACTTTTAATAGGACAGGTAGTAGGTCTTGTTGGTAGATTGGATATCTAACTAGACATTTGATTGAATGTTTATAGGGGAGTGTTTTTGTTATTTTATAAGCTTCTTTGGTTGGATTCTAATCTACTCCAAAGTTTGAGAACCACACACTTAAACTGTTTTCCTAATTACTTTGCTCCCTATAAACTCCCCTCATTCTATGTTTTCTCCTTGTGCCTTTTGTTTTAATTGCACAAAATATTTCAGCACTGTTTAAGCCATTTGTTCTTATCAGAATTTTTATTTTACCTATCATTTTTATTTTAGAAGTTTCATTTCCCCTTGTTAAAAAAAAAAAAAAAAAAAAAAAAAGAAGGAATTTGCTCTCTTGTTATCTTACAGACTTGGAATCCAGTTGTGAGACCAAAAAGTCATCTCCAGAAAAGGGAGCTTATGAAATGGAATCACTGCAATGGGAAAATAGGAGGAAACCTATCAGCCATAATTTTGATTACAATGGTCTTAGAGATAATATGGAGGGCAAAGGCAAATTTGAGGATCAACAGGGAAGTCAGGAAGGACTTTACATGCACATGAAAATTACCTATGGAAAAAAGGCCACCCAAAGCCATTCTGTGTCACCTACTCTTCATCCGCTAAATCCTACCAGGGAAAAATTGTACAAATGTAAGGAATATGAACAAGCTTTCAGCTACCTGTCATGCCTTACTCAACATGAGAAAAGCCATAATAAAGAAAAACACTCTGAAGTTAAGACACGTAGGAAGACCTTCAGCAAAAAGCCAACATATATTCAACATCAGAGGATTCAGAATGGTGAAAAGCCTTATGAGTGTACGGAATGTGGGAAGGCCTTTGGTCGTAGTTCTGATCTGATTCAACATCAGAAAATTCATACTAATGAAAAACCTTATCAGTGTAAGGCATGTGGGAAAGCTTTTATTCGTGGTTCACAGCTCACTGAACATCAGAGAGTTCATACAGGAGAGAAACCATATGAATGTAAGAAATGTGGAAAAGCCTTTAGTTATTGTTCACAATATACTCTCCATCAGAGAATTCACAGTGGTGAAAAACCCTATGAATGCAAGGAATGTGGGAAGTCCTTTATTCTTGGCTCTCAACTTACTTACCATCAGAGAATTCATAGTGGTGAGAAACCCTATGAGTGTAAGGAATGTGGAAAGGCCTTTATTCTTGGTTCACACCTTACTTATCATCAAAGAGTTCATACTGGTGAAAAGCCTTACAGATGTAAAGAATGTGGGAAGGCCTTTTTATGTGCCTCCCAACTTAATGAACATCAGCGAATCCATACAGGTGAGAAACCCTATGAATGTAAAGAATGTGGGAAGGCCTTTTTTCGTGGCTCACAACTTACTTACCATTTGAGAGTTCATACAGGTGAGAGACCCTATAAATGTAAAGAATGTGGAAAAGCCTTTATTTCTAATTCTAATCTTACTCAACATCAGAGAATTCATACAGGTGAAAAACCCTACAAATGTAAAGAATGTGAGAAGGCCTTCATTTGTGGCAAACAGCTTAGTGAACATCAGAGAATTCATACAGGTGAGAAACCCTTTGAATGTAAGGAGTGTGGAAAGGCTTTTATTCGTGGTGCATATCTTACTCAACATGAGAAAATTCATGGTGAGAAACATTATGAATGTAAGGAATGTGGGAAGACCTTTTTTCGTGCCACACAACTTACATATCACCAGAGAATTCATACAGGTGAGAAACCCTACAAATGTAAGGAATGTGACAAGGCTTTTATTTATGGCTCACAACTTAGTGAGCACCAGAGAATTCATAGAGGTGAAAAACCCTATGAATGTAAGCAATGTGGGAAGGCCTTTATTCGTGGTTCACATCTTACTGAACATCTAAGAACTCATTCTGGTGAGAAACCCTATGAATGTAAGGAATGTGGGAAGGCCTTTAGTCGTGGCTCAGAACTTACTCTACATCAAAGGATCCATACTGGTGAGAAACCTTATGCATGTGTCCAATGTGGTAAAGACTTTAGACGTCATTCACAACTTACTCAACATATGAGGCTTCATAATTGAAAAAGGTTTGAGGGGCGCCTGGGTGGCGCAGTCGGCTGAGCGTCCGACTTCAGCCAGGTCACGATCTCGCGGTCCGTGAGTTCGAGCCCCGCGTCGGGCTCTGGGCTGATGGCTCGGAGCCTGGAGCCTGTTTCCGATTCTGTGTCTCCCTCTCTCTCTGCCCCTCCCCCGTTCATGCTCTGTCTCTCTCTGTCCCAAAAATAAATAAAAAACGTTGAAAAAAATTAAAAAAAAAAAAAAAAAAAAGAAAAAGGTTTGAATATGATTTAATATAAGAAAGGCTTCAACTGTATTCAACACCTCTGGAATATTAGAGAACCCATATTATGTTCGTAATGAATGTAGGACATCCTTTGACTTGTGCTCATAATGAACTCATTTTTAGAAAGCCTATATTAATGAATGCAGAAATAACTTCTGAAACACAGTAAACATTTATTTTCATTTTCATTTTTTTTATTTTTTATTTTTAAAGTAGGCTTCCTGCCCAGCACAGAGTCCAACTTAGGGCTTGAACTCACGACCCTGAGATCAAGACCTTAGCTGAGATCAAGAGTCAGACACTTAACCAACTAAGCCACCCAGGCACCCCCTATTAAACAATTTTAACAATCTCTATAGCCTTGGAATGTAATCTGAAATATATCCTTTATTGAGTACCATCTCTATTTCACCATTTCCTGTGAAACTTGAAAAGTTACTTAACCTCTCTGTGCCTCAGCTTCTTTGTGTAAAATAATGTAACGATATTACATGGATTGAATTATAGATGATTAAACACATGTAACTCCCTTTGGACAGCATCTGATACTCAGTATCTATTAATATCACTGGTATTATCATTATTATATGCTATTAGAGAAGTCAAAGGGTAGGAATATTTTTGAATACAGTAAGACATAAGCATTCTATTACCATCTATCCCTTTCTGTTTCTTGTTTGGGTTTGGTCTGGTTTTACCATCTATCCTTTTTTGAACACCAGATAATTTATTCTGTGACCGAAGCTTTAGGACATCATAAAGGCAGAAAGGCCTCCATTTTAGAGCTCATAAATTTTGCTGCACCAGATAATTCATACTGCAAAAAAACTATGGAAGAAATTCCTTTAGAGTTGTAGAGATTTTTTATAAAATCAAGGGGAGGTCATTTTTCTACAGCAAATTCCAAAAGCAGAAGTCATTTTACTACATTCTCTAATTACTTCTTTAAGGGAAAGATAATTTTTTATCAAGAAAATTATAGCCAGGTGGCTCCATTAAAATAAAACTATATAAATTATTACTGTCTTAAATGAGAAATCAAAACAAAATTTACTAACTACAGTTTTTCTCATTATCTGTATCTGATAATATGTTGAAGAGTAAATTTTCAGATGCCCACATTTCAGAGCCTACTTCCATTATTTTAAGTGGGGAAAATGATGCTTCTGGCCCTTTCAAGTGTCCTGATCAGTTTTCCCAAATGTAATTTAAATTCATCTTAAAAAAAATTTTTTTTTTAATGTTTATTATTTGTTTTTGAGAGAGGGAGAGACAGAGTGCAAGCTGGGGAGGAGCAGAGAGAGAGGGAGACACAGAATCCGAAGCAGGCTCCAGATTCTGAGCTGTCAGCACAGAGCCCAATGCAGGGCTCAAACTCACGAACTGTGAGATCATGACCTGAGCTGAAGCTGGACGCTCAACTGACTGAGCCAGCCAGGCGCCCCTAAAATATTATTTGCTACATTGATCATAATTCATTGACATATATTTGGCATATAACATATTTGCATATTAGAAAATACTCTGAACCAGACTCTCCAAAATATGTTCAAGAGATAATAATCTCCAAAATGCCATTGGAGGAGAGGACTCTGTCTCATTGCATATTGTGGTACATAACCAAATTCCCTTATTGCCAATGAATTACACTTTGAGCAAGCCGAATTAAAAGGTTGTAAGAAGACCTGCAATAAAGAAAATATTACCATTATTCAACACACTGTTTCCCAGTCCTGACCATGAATTCTTTCCCCTCCATAATATTTACTATCTTTGGGTTATGAACACACTTTGAGAAATCCATTGCTGACAAAAAAGAATAATTATAAGAGAAAATTTAAGGCATTATGGAAGTTAGTTAAATTTAGTGGGTGGTGCAGTACTTTTGTGTTCTAAAATTAATCAGTACACTATACAAGAAGAGTCCCTCTAGCTCAAGTTTTCACAACCCTTTCCCTATTCTCTCATCATCTAGATTGATTTAATTAGATTTTTATTCTTGATGCTGTTGTTATAAGACTGTTGAGCCTGGGTGGCCCTGGCAGTTAAGCATCAGACTCTTGGTATTGGCTCAGGTGATCTCCCAGTTTCAGGAGTTTGAGCCCCACGTCCCACACGGGGAGGCTGCTTGGGATTCTTTGTCTCCCTTTCTCCCTGTCCCTCCCCGACTTGCGCTATCTCTGTCTCTCTCAAAATAAATAAAAAACTTTTTAAAAAAGATGGTTTAATATGAAACTTGAATGAATATTATCTCAGTACTTTATTTCATAAATCATTTTGAAACTAAGAGTTTCCCTATTGAGGTAATGGTGAGGGGATAGGAATGTACACTAATCAAAGAATTCATAAAGACAAACAGGTTGTGGTTGCTATACGGCCTTAGTTGCTACTTTGAGGTATACTGATACCATCATACCTGTTCAAATTAAGCTTTATTTTCCCTACATGCATACAATTCTTTTCAAAGGTCACTACATTCCTCTTACAAAGTTATGTAACAAAGTTTACCCCATACCAAAGTTACAGTGTAAATTAAAAAGAATCACATTCACTACTGCTCATCCATCTACTGTTAAAACTTTGGTTTTCATCTTGTGATGTTTCCTTCTATTCTCAAGTATGGTCCACATTTGAGTCTAACAAAAGTATGTTTTAATGAGATAGCTACCTACTCATCTGTAACTTGTTTTATTTTAACTTTTTATTGTAGAACATACCAAACGTAACAAAAATAGAATAGTCAAATGAACAGACATGTACCCATCACGTTTTTATTTTTATTTTTTAATTCAAGTATAGATAACATACAACATCGCATTTTTAAATATTTATTTTGAGAGAGAGAGAGAGAGTGAGCGAGCAGGGAGGGGCAGAGGGGGAGAGAGACAGAGAGAGAGAGAGAGAGAGAGAGAGAGAGAGAGAGAGAGAGAGAGAGAGAGAGAATCCCAAGTAGGCTCCACACTTAGCAATAGAGCCCAACACAGGGCTCAATCTCACACTGTGAGATCATGACCTGAGCTGAAATCAAGAGTCACACACTTAACCGACTGAGCCATCCAGGCACCGAGCATCACATATTTTTAATAATCACTTCTATTTTACCTTTCTTGTTAATCTTCCAAATATTTTTTGCTGGAATATTTTAAAGCCAAGCAGTATATTTTATTTTATTATTTTTAATCTTTTAAGATACTTTATTTTATTTTATTTTTATGAAATTTATTGTCAAATTGGTTTCCATACAACACCCAGTGCTCATCCCAAAAGATGCCCTCTTCAATACCCATCACCCACCCTCCCCTCCCTCCCACCCCCCACCAACCCTCACTTTGTTCTCAGTTTTTAACAGTCTCTTATGCTTTGGCTCTCTCCCACTCTAACCTCTTTTTTTTTTTTTTTTTTTTCTCCTTCCCTCCCCCATGGGTTTCTGTTAAGTTTCTCAGGATCCACATAAGAGTGAAAACATATAGTATCTGTCTTTCTCTGTATGGCTTATTTCACTTAGCATGACACTCTCCAGTTCCATCCATGTTGCTACAAAGGGCCATATTTCATCCTTTCTCATTGCCACGTAGTACTCCATTGTGTATATAAACCACAATTTCTTTATCCATTCATCAGTTGATGGACATTTAGGCTCTTTCCATAATTTGGCTATTGTTGAGAGTGCTGCTATAAACATTGGGGTACAAATGCTCCTAGGCATCAGTACTCCTATATCCCTTGGGTAAATTCCTAGCAGTGCTACTGCTGGGTCATAGGGTAGGTCTATTTTTAATGTTTTGAGGAACCTCCACACTGTTTTCCAGAGTGGCTGCACCAGTTTGCATTCCCACCAACAGTGCAAGAGCGTTCCTGTTTCTCCACATCTTCTCCTGCATCTATAGTTTCCTGATTTGCTCATTTTGGCCACTCCGACTGGCGTGAGGTGATACCTGAGTGTGGTTTTGATTTGTATTTCCCTGATGAGGAGCGACATTGAGCATCTTTTAATGTGCCTGTTGGCCATCCGGATGTCTTCTTTAGAGAAGTGTCTCTTCATGTTTTCTGCCCATTTCTTCACTGGATTATTTGTTTTTTGGGTGTGGAGTTTGGTGAGCTCTTTATAGATTTTGGATACTAGCCCTTTGTCCGATATGTCATTTGCAAATATCTTTTCCCATTCCGTTGGTTGCCTTTTAGTTTTGTTGATTGTTTCCTTGGCTGTGCAGAAGCTTTTTATCTTCATGAGGTCCCAATAGTTCATTTTTGCTTTTGATTCTCTTGCCTTTGGGGATGTGTCAAGTAAGAAATTGCTACGGCTGAGGTCAGAGAGGTCTTTTCCTGTTTCTCCTAGAGGGTTTTGATGGTTTCCTGTCTCACATTCAGGTCCTTTATCCATTTTGAGTTTATTTTTGTGAATGGTGTGAGAAAGTGGTCTAGTTCCAACCTTCTGCATGTTGCTGTCCAGTTCTCCCACACCATTTGTTGAACAGAGTGTCTTTTTTCCATTGGATATTCTTTCCTGCTTTGTCAAAGATTGGTTGGCCATACTTTTGTGGGTCTAGTTCTGGGGTTTCTATTCTATTCCATTGGCCTATGTGTCTGTTTTTGTGCCAATACCATGCTGTCTTGATGATGACAGCTTTTGTAGTAGAGGCTAAAGTCTGGGATTGTGATGCCTCCTGCTTTGGTCTTCTTCTTCAAAATTACTTTGGCTATTCGGGGCCTTTTGTGGTTCCGTATGAATTTTAGGATTGCTTGTTCTAGCTTCGAGAAGAATGCTGGTGCAATTTTGATTGGGATTGCATCGAATGTGTAGATAGCTTTGGGTAGTATTGACATTTTGACAATATTTATTCTTCCAACCCATGAGCACGGAATGTCTTTCCATTTCTTTATATCTTCTTCAATTTCCTTCATAAGCTTTCTATAGTTTTCAGCATACAGATCTTTGACATCTTTGGTTAGATTTATTCCTAGGTATTTTATGCTTCTTGGTGCAATTGTGAATGGGATCAGTTTCTTTATTCGTCTTTGTGTTGCCTCATTATTAGTGTATAAGAATGCAACTGATTTCTGTACATTGATTTTGTATCCTGCAACTTTGCTGAATTCATGTATCAGTTCTAGCAGATTTTTGGTGGAGTCTATCGGATTTTCCATGTATATCATGTCATCTGCAAAAAGTGAAAGCTTGACTTCATCTTTGCCAATTTTGATGCCTTTGATTTCCTTTTGTTGTCTGATTGCTGATGCTAGAACTTCCAACACTATGTTAAACAACAGTGGTGAGAGTGGACATCCCTGTCGTGTTCCTGATCTCAGGGAAAAAGCTCTCAGTTTTTCCCCATTGAGGATGATGTTAGCTGTGGGCTTTTCATAAATGGCTTTTATGATGTGTAAGTATGTTCCTTCTGTCCCGACTTTCTCGAGGGTTTTTATTAAGAAAGCTTGCTGAATTTTGTCAAATGCTTTTTCTGCATCAATTGACAGGATCATATGGTTCTTATATTTTCTTTTATTAATGTGATGTATCACATTGATTGATTTGCGAATGTTGAACCAGTCCTGCATCCCAGGAATGAATCCCACTTGATCATGGTGAGTAATTCTTTTTCTATGCTGTTGAATTCGATTTGCTAGTATCTTATTGAGAATGTTTGCATCCATATTCATCAGGGATATTGGCCTGTAGTTCTTTTTTTTTACTGGGTCTCTGTCTGGTTTAGGAATCAAAGTAATACTGGCTTCATAGAATGAGTCTGGAAGTTTTCCTTCCCTTTCTATTTTTTAGAATAGCTTGAGAAGGATAGGTATTATTTCTGCTTTAAACATCTGGTAGAACTCCCCTGAGAAGCCATCTGGTCCTGGACTCTTATTTGTTGGGAGATTTTTGATTACTGATTCAATTTCTTCACTGGCTATGGGTCTGTTCAAGCTTTCTACTTCCTCCTGTTTGAGTTTTGGAAGTGTGTGGGTGTTTAGAAATTTGTCCATTTCTTCCAGGTTGTCCAGTTTGTTGGCATATAATTTTTCATAGTATTCCCTGATAATTGCTTGTATTTCTGTGGGATTGGTCATAATAATTCCATTTTCATTCATGACTTTATCTATTTGGGTCATCTCCCTTTTCTTTTTGAGAAGCCTGGCTAGAGGTTTATCAATTTTGTTTATTTTTGCAAAACACCAAGTCTTGGTTTCATTGATCTGCTCTACAGTTTTTTTAGAGTCTATATTGTTTATTTCTGCTCTGATCTTTATAATTTCTCTTCTTCTGCTGGGTTTAGGGTGTCTTTGCTGTTCTGCTTCTATTTCCTTTAGGTGTGCTGTTAGATTTTGTATTTGGGATTTTTCTTGTTTCTTGAGATAGGCCTGGATTGCAATGTATTTTCCTCTCAGGACTGCCTTCGCTGCATCCCAAAGCATTTGGATTGTTGTATTTTCATTTTCGTTTGTTTCCATATATTTTTAAATTTCTTCTCTAATTGCCTAGTTGACCCATTTGTTCTTTAGTAGGGTATTCTTTAACCTCCATGCTTTTGGAGGTTTTCTAGACTTTTTCCTGTGGTTGATTTCAAGCTTCATAGCATTGTGGTCTGAAAGTATGCATAGTATGATCTCAATTCTTGTATACTTATGAAGGGCTGTTTTGTGACCCAGTTTGTGATCTATCTTGGCGAATGTTCCATGTGCACTTGAGAAGAAAGTATATTCTGTTGCTTTGGGATGCAGAGTTCTAAATATATCTGTTAAGTCCATCTGATCCAATGTATCATTCAGGGCCCTTGTTTCTTTATTGACCGTGTGTCTAGATGATCTATCCATTGTTGTAAGTGGGCTATTAAAGTCCCCTGCAATTACCACATTCTTATTAATAAGGTTGCTTATGTTTGTGAGTAATTGTTTTATATATTTGGGGGCTCCCGTATTCAGCGCATAGACATTTATAATTGTTAGTTCTTCTTGATGGATAGACCCTGTAATATATAATGCCCTTCTTCATCTTTTGTTACAGCCTTTAGTTTAAAGTCTAGTTTGTCTGATATAAGTATGGCTACTCCAGCTTTCTTTTGAGTTCCAGTAGCATGATAAATAGTTCTCCATTCCCTCACTTTCAATCTGAAGGTGTCCTCAGGTCTAAAATGAGTCTCTTGTAGACAGCAAATAGATGGGACTTGTTTTTTTTAAATCCATACGGATACACTATGTGTTTGGTTGGCTCATTTAGTCCATTTACGTTCAGTGTTATTATAGAAAGATATGGGTTTAGAGTCATTGTGATGTCTGTAGGTTTCATGCTTGTAGCGATGTCTCTGGTACTTTGTCTCACAGGATGCCCCTTAGGATCTCTTGTAGGGCTGGTGTAGTGGTGACGAATTCCTTCAGTTTTTGTTTGTTTGGGAAGACCTTTATCTCTCCTTCTATTCTAAATGACAGACTTGCTGGATAAAGGATTCTCGGCTGCATATTTTTTCTGTTCATCACATTGAAGATTTCCTGCCATTCCTTTCTGGCCTGCCAAGTTTCAGTAGAGAGATCAGTCACAAGTCTTATCGGTCTCCCTTTATATGTTAGAGCATGTTTATCCCTAGCTGCTTTCAGAATTTTCTCTTTATCCTTGTATTTTGCCAGTTTCACTATGATATGTCATGCAGATGATCGATTCAAGTTACGTCTGAAGGGAGTTCTCTGTGCCTCTTGGATTTCAATGCCTTTTCCTTCCCCAGATCAGGGACGTTCTCAGCTATTATTTCTCCAAATACACCTTCAGCACCTTTCCCTCTCTCTTTCTCCTCTGGAATACCAATTATGCATAGATTATTTCTCTTTAGTGCATCACTTCGTTCTCTAATTTTCCCCTCATACTCCTGGATTTTTTAAAATCTTTTTCTCAGCTTCTTCTTTTTCCATAATTTTATCTTCTAGTTCACCTATTCTCTCCTCTGCCTCTTCAATCCGAGCTGTGGTCGACTCCATTTTATTTGCAGCTCAGTGATAGCATTTTTTAGCTCCTCCTGGCTGTTCCTTAGTCCCTTGATCTCTGTAGCAATAGATTCTCTGCTGTTCTCTATACTGTTTTCAAGCCCAGCGATTAATTTTATGACTATTATTCTAAATTCACTTTCTGTTATATTGTTTAAATCGTTTTTGATCAGTTCGTTAGCTGTCGCTATTTCCTGGAGATTCTTTTGAGGGGAATTCTTCCGTTTGGTCATTTGGGATAGTCCCTGGAGTGGTGTGGAACTGCAGGGCACTTCCCCTGTGCTGTCTTGAATAACTTGCGTTGGTGGGCGGGGCCGCAGTCAGACCTGAATGCTGCCCCCAGCCCACTGCTGGGGCCACAGTCGTACTGGTGTGTACCTTCTCTTCCCTTCTCCTAGGGGTGGGACTCACTGTGGGGTGGCGTGGCCCGTCTGGGCTACTTGCACACTGCCAGGCTTGTGGTGCTGGGGATCTGGCATATTTGCTGGGGTGGATCCGCAAGGTGCACAGGGGCGGGAGGAGCAGGCTCAGCTCGCTTATCCTTTGGTGACCCGCTTCAGGAGGGGCCCTGCGGCACCGGGAGGGAGTCAGACCCACCGCCAGAGGGATGGATCTGTAGAAACACAGCATTGGGTGTTTGCACCGTGCACCCAAGTTCCCTGACAGGAACTGGTTCCCTTTGGGATTTTGGCTGGGGGATGGGTGAGGGAGATGGCGCTGGTGAGCGCCTTTGTTCCCTGCCAAGTTGTGCTCTGTCATCCGGGGCTCAATTGCTCTCCCTCACTTTGTCCTCCAGCCCTCCCACTCTCTGAGCAGAGCTGTTAATTTATAACCTCCCAGATACTAAGTCCCGCTTGCTCTCAGAATATACTCCGGCCCCTCTGCTTTTGCAAGCCAGACTCGGGGGCTCTGCTTTGCTGGCAGGCTGCCCCTCTGCCCTGGTTCCCTCCCGCCAGTCCATGTAGCATGCACCACCTCTCCGCCCTTCCTACTCTCTTCGTGGGCCTCTTGTCTACGTTTGGCTCCAGAGAGCCAAGCTGGTCTTCTGGCGGTTTTCTGGGTTATTTAGGCAGATGTGGGTGGAATCGAAGTGATCAGCAGGACGCGGTGAGCCCAGCGTCCTACTACGCCACCATCTTCCCTGTTGTACCCAAACCAGTATATTTTATCATCTCCCCTCTACATATTTCAGTATGTATCTTGAACAGATAAGGACTTAATTAATATCTAGTAATTTTTGAGATATTACTGATTATAGTTGGGTTATTTGAGTCAGGATTTAAAAGACATCTGCTCAGTACATTTGGTTGCTGTATCTGTTGTACACTTGCTTTTGTCTTTTTAAAAATGCCTACAGAACAAAACAGAAACATGGTAACAGCAATGCCATGGTATATCCTCCCTATTTTCTCCAGATTGAATATTCAGGTTATTTCTTTGTTGCTGCAAACCAGGCAATAAATGTCTTTATATGCTTATTCTTGCATATTTGTGTTTTTATTTCTACAGAATATATTCCTACAGATTAGACTGCTAAGTCAAAATATGTATACATTTTACATTTGTTTTAATAGATTATGCTGTTTTAAAACAGTCAGTTTACATTCTCATCATTAAAGTATGAGAGTGCTCATTCCCTATACCATCACCAGGAACAAAAAATAAAGCCAAAAGGAGCCATGATGGAATAACAGGTTTAAACAGCGACTGTGATCCTCAACAAGAAAGATACAAATTAAGTGAGCAGTATGATCACACCAACTTCCTACCTGGAGATACATTCTAGATAATGAAAAAGGTTTATCCCAAACTGAGCATGCTGGTCTATGTTGAGAAGATTGAGATCAAAGAGACATGTTCCTGGAAGTTGCAGAGCAGTTCCAGAGAGAAGGAAGCTGTGCAGAGAATTTCAGAAATGTGTGAAAGGGTCCTCTTCAGTCTTTCCTAACATTAAGTAGTACATACGTAGGTTGTGATTCTACAAGTCTGAGCAAAGTGTAATCAGAGAGCTGCAAGTTGTAAAATGCCCAGAGCTGACACAGGGCAGATATGTTTCTAATTCTGACCCTGATGATCACCCATACCATTTAGTAGATAGCCCAGAAGAGTCACACATAAGGAACAGAGGTCAACCATCTCTAAAGCACTTTAGACTTGTCCTAAACTGCTTTTTTAAAGTTTTAAAAGAATCAAGCAAGTAACCTAGCTGCCTACAGAGCAAAGCTTCACCCTCTAAAAGAAATGTAACAATAGCCACATTCAACAATGTAAATTGGGTAATGTTCATTATCTGTATAAAGAAGCCCCCCACCACGTGACACAAAACCAGAAAAAAATCAATTGGTTGGCCAAATAAAATGGCAGGGGAAATGGTATCAGTACAAAATTACTAAAGAAGCTATTATGCTTAATATGTTTAAGAATTTTTAATTTTTTTAATGTTTATTTTTGAGAGAGAGACAGAGCACAAATGGGGGAGGGGTAGAGAGAGGGAGACACAGAACTGAAGCAGGCTCCAGGCTCTGAGCCGTCAGCACAGAGCCCAATGCAGGGCTCAAGCCCATGAACCACGAGAACATGACCTGAGCCAAAGTCAAATGCTTAACTGACCAAGCCACCCAGGTGCCTCTGCTTAAGAATTTTTTTAAATCCACAACATAATGAGGACAGATATAGAGGATACAAATGGAACTTCTATAAAAGAAAAATATCTGAGAAGAAAATTTTATTGGAGATTAAACATAGAGGAAGGAAAAATTCAGTGAACTTGAAAATATGTTTGGAAAAATGAAGCACAGAGAGAAAAAGACTGAAAGAAAAGAGCCTCAATGACCTGTGGACAAATTAAAGCAGGTTCTGTGTAAATGAGATGTCAGCAAGATGGTAGAATTGGATGTCCTAGGCCCTCTCTCCTCTAACAAACACACTGATACAGCAATTCATGGAAAAATTCCCTTTGTGAGAAATCCAAAAACTGAGTGAAAGCCTCTGCACCTAGGGAGAATGCAAAGCCAGACTCATCAAAACCCACAGGGAGATATGGGACACCCTTCCGCCAGAGTCCAGGCACATGGTACAACATCATATGATCAGTGAGAGACTCCTGGCTACCAGCTTCACCTGGGGGTGGGGTGGGGTGGGGAAGGGGATATTTTACACATTCTGTACCTTAAATTTCCTGGGAGCTCCCAGAACACTGACTTAGGTCTTGCCAGTTGTGGAGTTCTGACAGGTCCAGTAAAATCTAGCCACTGGGTAGATAACAGAGATGGTGGGTTGGGCTGGTAGATACCATTAATCCTTACCTCTATTCAACACAAAGCAAGCCCTCAGCCCTCAGCTTTCCCATGGGGAAGAAAAGAGTTGATCTGTGTGTCCAACACTCCAGTGTTGCTAGGGCCATCCAACGACTTGGCATTTGACTTAGTCTTACAGCTCTGAGAGGTCTGGCACAGTCTATCCACCTTTGGGAAAACAGAACCAATGGTTTCAACTGATAGATGCCACAACCCCCCATTCCCAGCTCAGCACAGACTGAGTGAGCAAAAATAAGAGGCTGCCTACTTCTTCCTGGAGGTGAGAAAGAGTATATACAGGTCCCTAGGCAAAGGTGGAGATTGGCAGAAATTTTAAAAATATGATTCAACTATATACTGGATATACATTTTAGATTCAAATATCAAATTTCAAAACAAAAGGACAGAAAAAGATACACCATGCAAACTGCAATCATAACAGAAATGGAGTGGCTATACTATCAGATCAAACAGGCATTAAGACAAAATTACCAGAGACAAAGAGGTACACTTTATCATCAAAAAGGGCTAATCCATCAAGAAGACATAACAATCATAAGGATATATGCACCTGGGCCAACATCCCAAATGTCCATCACCAGATGAATGAAGAAACAAAATCAACTGTCCTAAATATGCTGAAAAAGCTGAAAGAAGTTGTGGAACTTAAAAGTACAATAACTGAAATGAAAAATACACTAAACACCTACTAGGATGCCTATTTTAAATTTATTTTTAAATGTTTTTATTTATGTTTGAGGGGGTGGGGGGAAAGGGCAGAAAGAATGGAAGACAGAGAATCCAAAGCAGGCTCTGTGCTGACAGCAGAGAGCTCAATGCAGGGCTCGAACTCATGAACTCAAAACTCAATCTCACGACCTGAGCTGAAGTTGGAGGCTTTTAGGGGCCCCCTAGGATCCCTATTTTAAAAATTAAAAAATAACAACTGTTGATGAGGATATGGAACAATTGGGATGCTCAGATATTGCTAGAAACTGTGCGGTTCCTATAAAAATAACTTGGTGGTTCCTCAAAAGCTAAATATAGAATTTCCATATGACCCAACAATTCACTCAGGTATTAAAGGAATTGAAAGCAATGACTTGAATAGATACTTGTACACAAATGTTTATTGCAGCATTATACATAATAGCCAAAATGTAGAAACAACTCAAGTATCCATCAACAGAATAAACAAAATGTGGTATATATGCACAATGGAATAATATTCAGGCACAAAAAGAAATGAAATTCTTGCACATGCTACAACATGGATTAGTGTTGAAAACATTACATTAAGTAAAATAAGCCAGACACAAAAGAACAAGTATTGTATGTTTCCACTTATATGAAATGTCAAGAATAGGCATATTAATAGATATTCATAGAAAGTAGATTAGAAGTTATTAGGAGTTATTGCCTAATGGTTACAGTTTCTGTTTGAGGTGACGAAAAGGTTAGAAATAGATAGCAGTGATAGTTGCACAACAATGTGATATAACTAATGTTGCTGAATTGTACATTTAAAAATGGTGAAAATGGCAATCTTATGTTGTATATATTTTACAACTTGTAAAAAGTTGGTAATGTAACCTACCAAAAATTATTACATAATACATTTTAAAAGGGTAAAGTATGTGGAATGTAAATTATATCTCAATAAAGCTATTTCAAAATTAGAAACAAACTATGAATTTAACTTAAGTAGTTGTACTTTACTATTCATATTATTTATTTAATCTTGGATGCATTAGTTAGTTCATGGTTTATAAGAAATGGTCCATTTCTTCTAAGTTGTTGAGTTTCTGTGAGTAGAATTGCTCATAATGCTCCCTTATTATCCTATCATTGTTTGCTGGATTTTTACTAATATTCTCTTACATTTCTGATGACAATCTTGCTAGAAGTTTATCAGTTTCATTGATCTTTTCAAAAGATGAGATTTTGGTTTATTTTTATGTATTGTTTTTCTGTTTACAATTTCATTGATTTTAAGCTCTTTATATTTATTTCCTTCCTTCTGTTCACTTTGCATTGTTTTGCTTTTTCTAGTTTCTTATGGAAGGAATTTAAGCGGTATTTTTTTTTTGAGAACTTTACCCCATTTTTGATGAGCATTTAGTACTATAAATTTTTCTGTAAATTCAGATTTAATTGTATTCTACAAGTTTTCCTATGTTCTATTTTCATTTTCATTCGTGTAACCTTTTTAAAAAACATCCCTTGAGATTTCCTCTTTGACCCAAGAGTTAAAGTGTATTGTTTAGTATCATGTTATCTTTCTGCTAAACAATTTCTAGTTTAATTCCTTTGCAGTCAAAGAACACAGTATGATTTCAATTCTTTCTTTGTAATATATATATATATATATATATATTTTTTTTTTAATTTTTAATGTTTATTTATTTTTGAGAGAGCAACAGAGTGTGAGTGGGGGAGGCGCAGAGAGAGAGACACACAAAATCCAAAGCAGGCTCCAGGCTCAGAGCTGAATTCACGTATCAGCTCTAGCAGGTTTTTTGGGGGGAGTCTTTCAGGTTTTCCACATAGAGTATCAAAGTGAAAGTTTGACTTCTTCTTTGTCGACTTGGATGCCTTTTATTTTGTTTTGTTGTCTGATTGCTGAAGCTAGGACTTCCAACACTGTGTTAAACAACAGTGGTGACAGTGGACATCCCTGTCATGTTCCTGATCTCAGGGGGAAAGTTTTTCCTGATTGAGGGTGATATTAGCTATGGGCCTTTCATATATGGCTTTTATGATGTTAAGGTATGTTCCTTCTATTCCGACTTTATTGAGGGTTTTTATTAAGAAAAGATGTTGTATTTTGTCAAAATCTTTTTCCACATCTATTGACAAGATCATATGGTTCTTATCTTTTCTTCCATTAATGTGATGTATCACGTTGATTGATTTGCAGATATTGAACCAGCCCTGCAACCCAGGAATGAATCCCACTTGATCATGGTGAATAATTCTTTTAATATACTGTTGAATTCAATTGGCTAGTGTCTTGTTGAGATTTCTCACACCCATGTTCATCAGAGATACTGGCCTGTAATTTTCCTTTTTAGTGGGGTCTTTGTCTGGTTTGGGAATCAAGGTGATGCTGGCTTCATAGAATGAGTCCGGAAGCCTTCCTTCCATTCTATTTTTGGAACAGCTTGAGAAGAATAGGAATTAACTCTTTCTGATTTAAATGTCTGATAAAATTCCCTTGGGAAGCCATCTGGTCCAAGACTCTTATTTGTTGGGAGATTTTAAAATAACTGCTTCAGTTTCTTCACTGCTTATGGGTCTGTTCAGGTTTTCTATTTCTTCCCATTTGAGTTTTGGTAGTGGATGGGTATCTAGGAATTTGTCCATTTCTTCCAGATTATCCAGTTTGTTGGCAAATAATTTTTCATAGTTTTCTATAATAATTGTTTGTATTTCTGTGGTGTTGCGATCTCTTTCATTTGTGATTGTATCTCTTTGGGTTCTCTTTTTTCTTTTTGAGAAGTCTGGCTAAGGGTTTACCAATTTTGTTTATCCTTTCAAAAAAACAGATCTTAGACTCACTGAACTGTTCTGTTCTTTTTTAAATTATTATTTTATATTATTTCTGCTCTAATCTTTCTTTTCTTCTGCTGGTTTTGAGGCTTCTTTCCTGCTCTGTTTCTAATTGCTTTAGCTGTAAGGTTAGATTCTGCATTTGGGATTTTTCTTGTTTCTTGAGATAAGCCTGGATCACGCTGTATTTTCACCTTAGGACTGCCTTTGCTGCATCCCAAAAGGTTTGGACTGTTGTTTTCATTTTCATTTGCTTCCATATACTTTTAAGGTTCTTCCTTAATTTCCTGGTTGACCCATTCATTCCTTAGGATATTCTTTAACCTCCATGTATTTAGAGGCTTTCCAAATTTATTTCTGTGGTTGATTTCAAGTTTCATAGCGTTGTGATTTGAAAATAGGTGCATGGCATGATTTCAATCCTTTTATATTTGTTGAGGTCTGTTTTGTGACCCATTTTGAGAATGTCCCATGTGCACTCGAGAAGAATGTGCATTCTGCTGCTTTTGGATGAAAAGATCTGACTATATCTGTTAAGCCCATCTGTTCCAAGTGTCATTCAGAGCTATTGTTTCTTTACTGATTTTCTGC
Organism: Felis catus; assembly: GCF_018350175.1. NCBI lineage: Eukaryota > Metazoa > Chordata > Mammalia > Carnivora > Felidae > Felis > Felis catus. The sequence goes on along the minus strand of NC_058382.1, from coordinate 16,594,333 downwards.
CTAGATGATCTGTCCATTGTTGTAAGTGGAGTATTAAAGTCCCCTACACTCACAGTATTGTTATCTATACATTTATTTATGTTCGTGATTAACTGATACATATATTTGGGTGCTTCCAAGTTGGGGCATAAACATTTATAATTGTTAGCGCCTCTTGATGGATAGACCCTTCAATTATAATGACCTTCTTCTTTTGTTACAGTCTTTGGTTAAAATCTAGTTTGTCTGATAGAAGTATGGCTACTCTGGCTTTCTTTTTACATCCCATAGCATGATAGATGGTTCTCTATCCCTTCACTTTCAATCTGCCGGTGTCCTCAGGTCTAAAATGAGTCTCTGGTAGGCAGCATATAGATGGATCTTGGCTTTTTATTCATTCTGATACCCCATGTCTTTTGATTGGGGCATTTAGTCCATTTACATTCAGATTATTAAAAGATAAGGATTTAGTGTCATTGTGTTATCTGTAGGTTTCACGCTTGTGGTGATGTCTCTGGTCCTTTGTAGTCTTTTCTGCTTTCCATTCACATACACCCCCTTAAGATCTCCTGCAGGGCTGGTTTATGAACTCCTTTAGTTTTTGTCTGGGAAAAACATTTATCTCTCCTTCTACTCTAAATGACAGCCTTGCTGGATATAGGATTCTTGGCTGCATATTTTCCTTATTCAGCACATTGAATATTTCTTGCCACTCCCTTCTGCCCTGACAAATTTCAGTGGACAGATCTGCTACTACCCTTATGTGTCTACTCTTGTATGTTAAGGGCCATTTGTCCCTAGCTGCTTTCAGAATTTTCTCTTTATCTTTGTATTTTGCCAGTTTCACTATGATATGTCATGGTGTTGACCTATTTTTGTTGATCTGGGAGTTCTCTGTGCCTCCTGGACTTGGATGCCTGTTTCCTACCCCAGGTTAGAGAACATCTCGCTATAATTTGTTCAAATAAATCTTCTTCCCCTTTCTCTCTTCCCCCTTCTGGAACTCCTATGATATGGATATTATTTCATTGAATCACTTAGGTCTCTAATTGTTCCCTCATGATCTCGTAACTTCCTTTCTCTACTTTTCTCAGCTTCATCATTTTCCATACTTTATCTTCTATTTCACCTATCTTTGCTGTTATTGCATCTAGCTTATTTTGCAGCTCATTTACAGCATTTCTTAGTTCAATGTGACTATTTCTTAGGTCCTTGATCTCTGCAGATTCTCTGCTGTCTTCTATGCTATTTTTCAAGCCCAGCTATTTGTCTTAGGACTATTATTCTAAATTCCTGATCAGATATATTGTTTATATCTGTTCTGAGCAATTCTCTGGCTGTCATTTCTTCCTGGGATTCCCTTCGAGGATAATTCTTCTGTTGCATCATTTTGGCTAGTTTTCTGTCCTTTACATCTTCTAATAGCTTGTCATGTGTCCTGCACCTGCAAGTACTACTATATTAAAAAGGAGTGGGGGGCGCCTGGGTGGCAGAGTCGGTTAAGCGTCCAACTTCAGCCAGGTCACGATCTCCCGGTCCGTGAGTTCGAGCCCCGCGTCGGGCTCTGGGCTGATGGCTCAGAGCCTGGAGCCTGTTTCCGATTCTGTGTCTCCCTCTCTCTCTGCCCCTCCCCCGTTCATGCTCTGTCTCTCTCTGTCCCAAAAATAAATTTAAAAAAACGTTGAAAAAAAAATAAAAAGGAGTGGGGCACCTGGGTGGCTCAGTCGGTTAAGCGTCCAACTTCGGCTCAGGTCATGATCTCGCGGTCCGTGGGTTCCAGCCCCATGTTGGGCTCTGTGCTGACAGCTCAGAGCCTGCAGCCTGCTTCTGATTCTGTGTCTCCCTCTTTCTCTGACCCTCCCCTGTTCATGCTCTCTCTCTGTCTCAAAAATAAATAAATGTTAAAAAAAAATTTTTTTTTTAATCTTTAAAAAAAAAGGGGGGGGGGTCATACACTGTTCAGGGCCTGGCACTTTAGGAGGTGTTTTTGGAGTGTGTTACATGCACTCTATTATTGTGTCTTGGCTGCTTTATCTAACTACTCAGAGTGGTGGATTGGACTGTCCACCAGGTGTGCTTTGATTTGTTCATTGAGGTAACCCTGGAAAAGAGGAGGAGTTGGGGGGAGGGGTTAGAAACCTTATCCTAAACAAAGAGAAAAATGATAGGGGAGGGAAAAAAGACCAGGCAGAGAGAATCAAAGAAACTATTGGGCTTAATCCAGAAAGACAGAGGAAAATAAAGGAGATACAGAAAAGGTAAAAAAAAGGATACAGTAAAAATGCTGGATTAAACAACCAGAACAGAAATTTAAAAAAAAAAAAAAAAAAAAAGGAAAAATATGTAAGTATTGACCAAAAATCAAATCAGAAACTATAAGGCTGATTCTAAGGTGGGGGTGGGGGGGAAGGAGAGTAGAAAGGTAATGCAGGGAAAAGAGAAGAAGTAATCATAATAATAATTTAAAAAGAAAAAAAAACAGACTAACATACAAAACTGCAGGACAGTGTCTGTTGGTGCCTTGGAAACAGTGGTTGTGCTGGTCTGGAGGACCGACCAACTAGTTCAGTGAGTGTCAATCTCACCCTGGTAAATAAGCAGTGGAAGGGCAGCGTTTGGTGTAAGTGGGTCCCACCTCCACTGGAGGTGGCTGTGCTGCTCCCTGAAGCCCCACTGTGTTAGTGATGGGGAGGAAAATGGTGACACCCCAATCTCTCCTCCTCCTACCAGGTGTCCCAAACCACACTGTTTATGCTGCCCTCACAGAGCAGCACAGACTTCAGTGGCCGATTTGCCCTGCTCTACAGTCTCCCCTGACTCCCCAGTGCTCGACTGAGATCCAAAACTCAATGTCTTAAAGGATCCTGCTCCATGTGGACACCCAGTTCTGAAATAGCACTCTGCTCAGTTGACAAAGGGCCTCTGGCTGGCGCCTTCAGGGTCTTTTGTCTTTGCAGGGGCAATAAACCTTCTTCCCACAGTGCTCAAGGGAGGGGGCTTTCTCAAAGCGCACCCCTGAGAATGCTACCAAGCCCGCGGTTGGCTCCCCTCCCCCTCCCGCCCCAGGCATGTGCACCAGGACATAAGCAGTCTCTTTACCACATCCAACCAAATTAACAAAATTAATTAGTATCTAATACCCAATCCATGTTCAATTTTTCATGATTTCCTCAAAATATCTGTTCAGTTATTTGTTCAAGTCTGGACTCAAGAATGTTCCACACTTTGAATCTGGTTGATAAGTTACCTTTAAGTCTCTTTTGAACTAAGGCAGTTCATTTTTCTCCCTCCTTACCATGCCACTCATTTACTGAAGAAACTTGGCAATTTGTCCCATAGAATTTTCCACATTCTGATTTGGCCAATTCGTGACCTTCATATACCACTCACAAGTTTTTAAATTTATTTTATTTCCTATAAATTGGTAATTAGATCTGGAGGTTAAATTAGATTAAGATTCAGTGTTGGGAAATATAACTTAGGTAGTACTTCCTACTTCCTATGGCATCACACGAGGCATATTAATACCATGTTGTTCCAATTTAGTGTTAAGACTGGCCAACTAAAGTGTTGTCAACCTTATTGTTATCTTCTGAAATTCCCAATAACCCATTTATTATGAATTGTTGCCAATTCCATTATTTTATTAAATGATGCCAAATGTAACTTTCTAAGTCTGTCATTTCTGAACCTCCTCTTGCCAACTATTTGATTACAGCTTGTACAGAAAAATCATGATAAATACTTGGTTCTGTTCCTTACCAAAGGAAATTTGGTTCCTTACCAAAATTCTGTTCTGTTCCTTACCAAAATTTCAGAATATGCTAGTACTCTGGCAAACTCCATAAAGCACCCCCCCCCCTTTTTTTTCATTTTGAATTTAGGCAGTTTTACCTACACAGTTTCAACCCATTGCAATAGTTTCTGATGCTTAACTGATCTTATCTTTGGTCAGTTCCTTTAGGTTGATGATCCTGTAGTCTTTGATAGCTTTATTGCTTTTAGGTACAATAAGACATTTTATGATAATTATATATACATTTTCTACTGTTGACCTGTCTTATGCCATTTCTCTAAGGAGAACTTTTTCTTTTTATAGAAAATGGAATTTGAAAACTACAGTCTGGATACATGGGCAATTCATAGCTTCTAGGTCACTAATGTTTTTAAACCCCTTAGTAGGGGTGCCTGGCTAAATTGGTAGAGCATGCAACTCTCAATCTCAGGATCATGAGTTCAAGCCCCACATAGGGCATGGAGCCTACTTAAAAAAATAAACCCCTTAGGTAGAAAAATAATACCAATATTACCACTAACAAAAGACTAATAAAGCCAGTTTAGATTTCTTTATATTTCTCTTTGTGCTTGAGATACAGAATATCTTTGAGATATTCTCCTAATGGTAAATCAAAATATTTTAACACCGTTTGAAATTATTATTCTTTATGTTGTTATACCAGAACATGATGTAGAACCAAATCCATTGGTTTTGATACAGGTTTATTTTCCTTTTTGACTTAATTTTTAAAATAAAAGCTGATATGTAAAATATCTACATGGATCCAAAGTCAAAACAAAAAACAAGGTATAACCAAAGATAAACCTTTCACCCTTGCCCTCCCCTGTTGTTTCATCTTGAGATTCCTTTTTTTTTTTTTCTAAATGTTTATTTATTTTTGAGAGACAGAGACAGAGTGTGAACAGGGGAGGGGCAAAGAGAGAGGGAGACACAGAATCTGAAGCAGGCTCCAGGCTCTGAGCTGTCAGCACAGAGTCTGATGTGGGGCTCAAACTCATGAACCATGAGATCATGACCTGAGCTGAAGTCGGACACTTAATCTACTGAGCCACCCAGGCGCCCCGAGATTTCTTTTTTAAAGTACACGTATATATAGTATCCCCCTCTTCTTTCACAAATATTAGTATAATAAACATATTCTGCACTTACCTCTTTTTCATTTAAGATACTCTGAAGATCACTCCCTAGAAAAACACAGATGCACAATACTCCACTGTACATTCATATGATAGTTAATTCACCCAGTCTATTGCTGGACATCTAGGTTGTTTCCAATTTGCTGCATTTACAAATCATGTTTTTAAAAAATTCCTTAGTGTATACCATATTTTGTAATTTTATGAGTGTATCTTTGGGATAGAAATAAGGGTGCTGGTCTTATGGTAAATGCATGAGACTACACCTGGACATTGCTTAATTCCCTCCTATATGGACTGTACTACATTTTTTCATTTTCATCAGCAATTTCAGAGTTCTTGTTTTTTCAGTCTTGACAATAGAGTATATTAATACCCTTTAGGATTTCTGTGCATCTGGTAGGGATGAAGTGGTATCTCAATGTAGTATAACTTGCATTCTCATCTCAAATTTTAGAATCTTTAAGGATATTAGTCTGTGATATACTTGCAAATATCTCCAATTTTTCATTGTCCTTTATCTTTAACATGGAGTCCTATAAAAATTATTTACTTTTTTCTTTATTTCTACTTGGATTTTTGAGTCATACTTCTTAATATCTCCATTCCAGGGTTATAAAGAAATTCACCCATGTAGTATTTGTAAAGTTTCTTTCTGTTTTATTTTTAGTTTTTACATTTAGATATCTGGATTTATTGGGAATTCATCCTACTTTACACTGTCAGAGAGGAAACTGATTTTTTTTTCCATAAATTTCATCCAATTGTGCTAATACTAATGATTAAAAAATTCTTTCCCAAAATGAATCTAGCAGAATGGTTCCTGCAAAGAAAGGTGGTTAGGGAATGACTAAAGAATTTCTGTTATCTCTATGGTAGACTAGAGAAGACGTTATCAAAATTCACAAACATACCAATGGAAAGGGGTTCAAGAAACACGTACCTCAGGCATTCAAGGAGATCCAGGAATTCACAATGAAGGAGACAAGAGCACCAGATATGCACACTGATACTAAACTCAACACAGAAGTCTAGGCCAAAAGAAAAAGGAATGGCCATAGTTATCTGTATATGGACGTCCAGAAAGCTGTTACATTTCTCAGTGTAATCATCACCTTAACAAAAATAGTCAGCATGAATGAAAATGGCTGGTTGATTACAATAAAGTAATATAACAAAAAATTTCACTTTCCCCACGAGTTGAGAAATTCCACAGAAGACAATAATTTCAGAGAGAAGTATGTTCCCTAATACTGTTTAAGAACTGAATTATGTGCTACATACATGTACATAAACTCAATATTCTTTAACTTATGTAATACTAAAAGGTATCAAGAAAATACTCTTAGAATAAATTAAGTGCTGAACTGGTAAAGTACATCTTCATCAATGATACACCTTGCTGTTATGCATAAACTACAGAATTATCACCTATCTAGGTCAGAGTTTAAACATTCTGGGTAAACATCATTTGACTATTGTATTAGTTTTTTGTTTTTGTTTTTAGAGAGAAAGAGGGAGTGAGCACAAGTGGGGGAGAGGCAGAAAGACAGGGAGAAGAGAATCCCAAACAGGCATCGCACTTTCTGCACAGAGCTTGATGTGGGGCTTGAACTTCTGAACTGTGAGATCATGACCTGAGCCAAAGACAGATGCTTAATTGACTGAGCCACCCAGGTGCCCCTGTATTAGTTTTTGTCATGTATGTTCATGAGAAAAATTCTTCTGGAATTTGTTGTTCAAGGGCTACTCCACATCTAATTTTGTTATCAGAATTACGTTAGTCTTTTAGCATCTGCCAGCAATTTTTCCATAGGATTTTGTTTCTTCAGGGAGCAGCCTGTACTCCTACATGAGTTATAAAGATTATTTTTTCTAAATTTTTCTAACTGTTAAATTTTTTGGCCCCTTTTAGTTACTCTTGAAATTTAATAATTTATTTTCCTAGAAAACTATATTCTATTTAAAATTTGTTTCTAGTAAGTTTTATATCTCTTTATATTGCCATTAAAAATACCCTCTAAAACATGTACCACATTTCTCCTTTCTTATGATAATGTTAAGGCATTGCTACCAAGAAACATTTTGACTTAAAATAAAAAACCTTCTGTATTGTTATTTATTCCATGAATTTTTCTTTATTTTCGTTAAATAAAGCTTTCCATCAATTCAGAGGCACCTGGGTGGCTCAGTTGGTTAAACATCCGACTCTTGATCTTGGCTCAGGACATGATCTCATGGTTCGTGAGTTTAAGCCCCACCTTAGGCTCTGCTCTGGCAGTGCAGAGACTGCTCGGGATTCTTTCTCTCTCCTACTCTCTCTGCCCCTCCCCTGCTCACACACACTCTCTCAAAATAAATAAACATTAAAAAAATATAAGAAAAAAACACATTTCTATCAATTCAAATGCCCATTGGGGCATCAGCTCTTACTTTAGCTTGTTAAGTAATCATTATTTAATTTGACAAATACTTGGACTCTACAATATGACAGGCACTGTTATAAGTGCTGGAAATACAGTGGTGACAAGAAGTAAACTTCCCTCAATTTTCTTTGTTATATACATGAGTAATTTCCATCGAGAGCTGCCATGGTCATGTTCATAGGATTTGACATATAGGAGTTTTGTTATCCTTCACATCTAAATAAGCCTGTAATTTCACTTTTGATTTGCTCATTACTTTGATAATTTATAAATGTAGTGTTAAATTTCCAAGAGATCAGAATTCATTTGGCTATTTTCTAATTTCTGAATTTCAGGGGCACCTGGGTGGCTTAGTCAGTTAAGCATCTGACTCTTGATTTTCGCTCAGGTCATGATCGCACAGTTCATGAGATTGAGCCCCACATTGGGCTCTTGATGACAGTGGGGAGCCTGCTTGAGAGTCTCTCTCTCTCTCTCTCTCTCTCTCTCTCTCTCTTTCTGCCCCTACCTTGCTCATGCTTTCTCTCTCGAAATAAATAAACTTAAAAAAAATAAATTGTCATTGTGGTGATAAAATGGATATGACATTTGGCTTTAGAAATCTGTTAGGGACAAATCATTTCTAAAGGCCTTTAAAAACAAAACCAAAAAAAAAAAAAAAAAACCACTGGTGAGCATTCAACAACTCCACTTTCATTAAAACCATAAGGCTTTCTTTATAGTATGAATTTTTTTATGCAGCAAATGAATTTAATACGGATTCAAAGCTTTCTTCCCTTCCATTTGACTGGTTTTTCTCCAGAATTAGCATCCTGCTGTTCAATAAGACACACATATAGATGGCATATTTGTCTACATTCATTATATTGTTAAGGTCTTCCTCTCATAGTTGTCTAACACTAATATTAATGATGGTTATTAAGTCATTGAAGTCATCAAGCTCATTTAACCCTTGTAATCAAATAAGGAAACACAGATTCAAGTTACTTTCCAAAAAATACAAAGATAAAAGGTGTTGAAACTAAGACATGCCAAATAAACTGCATGACACAGCTCAAGGCTTTCCAAGATTAATTACTTAACAGAAATTCACCTTTGGTATAATTTTGTGGAACTATAACAAAATTTAATAGGAATGGAAGGTTTCCCTATGTGAGTTAGATTTAAATTCTATGCAGAATAGTATCAATGATGTGGAGAATGCTTTTAAGAATGATTCAAGAGAATCACAGTGTCATCTTTTTCATAGGGTTTTACCCTAATATTTCAAATGGAAAACCAATCAGTAAATGCTTTCCTATATTAATATAGATTGCATTATGAATTCTCTGCTATTTAGTGCGTTGTGTGCTCTGTCAAATGTTCTTCCAATATTACTTATACTTGTGAGTTCCTCAAAAGAAGGAATTAACTGACATCAATTAAGGAGTTATGAATAAAGACTTCCTATATTTTTATATTATAAGACCTCACAAGAGTGAAATAAGATGAGAGCTTGGAGAAAATGTCTCAAAATTTTTACATTCATAGGATTTCTCAAAAGTGTAAATATCCTGATGTTGAGCAAAGTCTGAGTCCTGACTAAAGGTGTTCCTATAGTCTTTCCATTGATAGAGATTCTCACCATTGTGAATTTTCTGTTCAGTAAAATATGGATGGGGACTAAAGATCTGGCTACTTTCTTTACATTCATATGATTCTGTATCAGTATGAATTTTCTTATGTCGTGTAAGCTGTGAACCCCAGATAAAAGATTTCCCACATTCTTTACATACATAAGGTTCCTCACCAGTATGTATTCTCTGATGTCGAGTAAGTTGTGAACCCCAGAGAAAGGCTTTTCCACATTCTTCACATTCATATGGTCTCTTTCCAGTGTGGATTTTCTGATGTCGATTAAGTTCTGAACCACGAAAAAAGGTCTTTCCACATTGCTTACATTCATAGTTTCTTTCACCAGTATGAATTTTTTGATGCCGATTAAACTCTGAGCCATGACGAAAGGTCTTTCTACATTCCTTACATTCATAGAGTTTCCTCTCATTATGAATTTTCTCATGTTGAGCAAGATAGGAGGCCCAAATAAATGTCTTCCCACATTGCTTACATTCATAAGGTTTCCTACCATTATGAATTCGTTGATGTCTAGCAAGGTGCGAACTCCAGATATAGGCTTTTCCACATTTCTCACATTCATAGGGTTTCCTACCAACATGAACATTCTGATGTTGAGCAAGATTTGAACCACGAATAAAGGCTTTTCCACATTCCTTACATTCATGAGATTTCTCACTAGTATGAGTTCTCTGATGTTGAGTTAGGTGTGAACCACGAGTAAACGCTTTTCCACACTGCTTACATTCATAAGGTTTTTCACCAGTGTGAATTCTCTGATGTTTAGTAAGATGTGATCGCTGACTAAAGGCCTTTCTACATTCATTACATTCATAAGGTTTTTCACCGGTATGAATTCTCTGATGTCGTGTAAGATCTGAGCCACAACTAAAGGCTTTCCCACATTGTTTACATTCATAAGATTTCTCACCAGTATGAATACGCTTATGAACACTAAGTTGTGAATGAAATCTAAAGGACTTCCCACATTCCTTACATTTAAAAGGTTTTTCACCAGTATGAATCCTCCTGTGACCAGTAAGACTTGAACGCAAACTAAAAGCCTTCCCACATTCTTTACATTCATATGTTTTCTTGGCAGAGTGTACTGTCTGATGTTGAGTAAGTTCTGAATCAGAAAGAAAGGTCTTCTCATATTCTTTATCTTCACAAAATCTCTCACCAGTGTGAATTAATTGATGTTGATCACAGTCCGAGCCAGAACAAAAGGCTTTCGCACACTCTTTAAATTCATTCAGTTTCTTTCCTGTATCAAGTCTGTGAGCTGTGTGATGGTTACAAGTGGACATTTTTTCATTGGTGAGTATAACTTGCTTTAAACATTCTTCCTGATTTTCCTGTTGTGTTTCAAACTGACCTTTGCTTTCCCAATCAGCCCTAAAACATGAATATTCAAGGTTGCGTTTTTTACAGATTTCCAATTGAGATAATTCTCTCTCAAAAGTAACACTTTTTTGTGATAACTCCTTGGTTTGACATCTGAATGGCATGTCTGAAAGATAAGAAGGTAAATTCCTACTGTTTTACTGTTCAAAAAGAAATAAAACCTCCAATGTAGATATAAGAAGTAAATCTTAAAATACATAAAGCACACAAGAAGTGAATGGCTTAAGAAATTCTCAAATTCTGGGTGATATGAAAAAAAGGTGGAAAATAAATAGAAATTTAAGAGAACTAATAAAAGTTGAGGTGGCTGTTTCGATATATAAAAGCTTTGTTTTAGGGGCACCTGGGTGGTTCATTCGGTTGAGCGTCCAACTTTTGATTTCAGCTCAGGTCATGATCTCATGGTTGTGAGACTGAGTCCTGCATTGGGCTCCATGATGGGGCTGGAACCTGCTTAAGATTCTCTCCCCCTCTGTCCTTCCCCTACTCTCTCTCTCAAGGGAAAAAAACAAAAACAAAACCAAAACCTTTGTTTTGGTCAAATTCACCTGAGCAATTCAATTTAAGAAAATAATTATTCAGGTACCACCCAATCATGGAAAGCCAATGTAAAGATAAAACTGTTTCACTCAGTATGATAAATCAACCCTCAGCATATGTCAGGCATTAAAAAAATAATTCTGTAAAAAATACACTATAAAACAAACAAAAAAAGTTGAATAGGGGGAATTTAGGATGGAATAAAGGATAATATTACAAAAACCAGGTACCAGGAAGCACAACTGGGATCATTTAGTCATGTGAGAACAACATAACACATCTCACTGTCTAATCCCTTCCATGTTTACTGAATATCCTGCTTCCATATTACTTTCTGTACAAATAGGATGAAACAAGAGCATATCTAAACTAACTCAAAGACAAATATGCAGAAATGTAATTACAGCTACTTAATTATGCTTCAATTTGCCTTTGCACACTTAAAGACTTCACCCTGCTCATTTCCTCCACTGTATAAAACCAAGCCATCTTTTAGTCACATGACTTCAACTAAGGTGCTTTTCTTTTCTTTATTCTTGAGTTTATAGTATTGCTCAACCATTCTGCTTTATGCTTTCAGGCCCTTCCAACAGGTCTTCTCTTCCTTTCCCTTCTATCCAAGGCCACTGAAAATATTTCACAAAATATTTACAAATTTCAAATACTATGCAAGATACTACAATGAATATCTTACATAATTCCGAGCTTAAAAACAGTAATGTTGGGAAATAAGAGTATCAGTCTTATATGTGGGAAGTTGTCTGGTCTAGAGTTAACAGAAGAGCAGGAACTCAGTAACACAGGTATGTTGCATTTAGGTTAAAGGACATAATTATGGGTAATAGTTCAAAAAGGAAAATACTTTGAGAAGTTTTGTCAAGGGCAAGGAGTCTGGCATGAGCTAAGAATAAGTAGGACCCCTGTGTGACTCATTTTTGATATGTGCTAGGATTTGATGAAATTGTCATGTGGTTATGCTACAAATTTTTCTTGGGAGGACAGAGGTGAGAACTGAGCAAGCACTCTAGCAGTGACTGAAGAAGTTGAGAGGCAGTTCAGTTACATGTGTAAGTAGTAGTGTATTGTAGTGGAAAAAGGACAGACCACAGTTTCAGGCTCAGTTCTGTTCACTAACACCATCTTTAGGTTATGAGAAAATTACTGAGCTTCACTGAGCTCTTATTTTTCCATATGATAAATAGGGACATTAATATATTTTTTAAAGAGATTTATTGAGAGGGTTGGGAAAACATACTATTTTTATAAAGTGCCTAACACAGAAAAAGCACCACACAAGTAGTACATGATGATGATGATGATGATGATGATGATGATGACGATGATGATTAACGATTAGAGAAGAAAAACGGAGGGGACTGGAAATGGTTTAACAGTATCTCACACATAAACAACTACTAGAAAATGATTATTATTACTGTGCTAATTATTACAGGCAAGGCATTTAAGATAAATGAAATATCAAATGATAATAAATCAAAGACATTAAAATAAATTCCTCACATAATAGAATGTGATGAGAAAAGTTACTTTGAGATGCTGCCTAGGCATCTTACAGTATGACAACCCTGCCCACACCCAGAACCTCAGCATTTAGATAAAGATCTGAGCTTAGGATTCCCACCATGAGTTCCTGCTTTTCCCAGTCACTTTAAAAATAGCCACATAGCGTTGAGCCCACAAAAAGTTAGTGACCTCAACCCCAACTACCTTCTAAGTAAGGTGCTTGCTACTCTGCTTTCTTATCTCCCACTTGCTCATGACCTGGGATGGAGGACCGTCCTTCCCACAGCGCACTGTGTGCCCCTGCCCCAATTTCTACAATTCATAAGTAATAAATCTTGTGATTTAACTTCCCTTGTGTAATTGTATTAAACCTGTGCCTTCAATCACAATGACTCCAGCATTTTCACTTCTCCAAAGTAGAAGCTTGGATGCTGAGGGAGCTACCTGCCAACCCTGTGTGGGTGGCTTGTGCCTCCTCATTAAGCAGGTCACGATCTGCATATTCGTAATTTAATAAACAAGGTATGGGACACCCCAAACACAGCACAAACATGAAAGTTAGAAATAATGATCCTACTACATTTTTACTCTGTATCACCCTCCGATTTTTCTCACTTCCATTTACATTCCAGTTCCTTAATTATGACTCTTTATACATCTCTTCTTGGTGAAACCTAACTTGCTGCTTATCCTGAGCCTGAACTAAACAAGTGAACATAGCTGGAAAAAATAAGATAGGGCCTATTAGAATCACTTCTAATTTATATTAAAAAGAAAAAAAAAACATCCATGAGTAGGTTCTCAGCCGTGTCAAGAATTTTTACATATTTCTGGTCAAATAGTATCTCTACATATAACCCAGTGGAAGACAATCAAGGACTCAGAGACAACACAGAAACTTAAGGTTATGACAGAAGGAATACGATTATTCCACAAGTGGTGCTTCACTATAACTGTGTGGGGAAAAAATTATAACTCTTCTTTATACTATATACAAACAAAAACTACCAGTAAATTAAAGACATCAATGGCAAAAAAAAACTTTAAAACTTATACAAGAAAACAAACATCTCTAACCAAATCTCTATGTGTTGTCAAACTTACTGGTAAAATATTTTAGATGAACAAAATAAGAAAATATTATGACATTATTTGATATACTGAAAAGGCTCAGCCAAGTTTTACTATTCAGATTGTACTGGCACTAGCATTTGGCTTCGAGACTGATAGAATTTATGACATCTCAGGGCTAAGGTGGCAGAGATTAGTATCCAGGGTCTGTCTGCATTCCTCATGCTGTTATAACTGAAAGGCTAGAAATAAGAAACTTGAGTAAAACAGAGGGAGACCTACACAGGAACTATGTATCAACCAAAATGTTAATGCCTCCAGGTACTTGAGAGAAGCAAATAGAAATCCTCTATAAAGGAAGGTATCCTGGGCATTAGTTTTACCATTTTGAAAACACTGTCTGGCACCAAATTAAATAAATAACCAGACAATATGAATGTAAACAGACCACAGAAACAATACACCTAAAAGCACTCTAGATATTGGAGTTATGAGACAGGGTTTAAAAGTAACTATGCTCAAAAAGCTAAAAACAAAATTAATCATTTTAGCAGAGAACAAGAAACCAATACAAGTAAAAAAAAAAAAAAAAAAAAAAAAAAAGAAACCAATACAAGTCAAAAGAAAAACTCCAAGAGAAAAAGGTTGGAAAAGTCCTAACAGAAGCATTATGACAGATTCAGTTAGAAGATGAAATGTAAATGTAAATGGAAGCTTAAAGGGAGAAGAGAGGAAGAATGGGAGAAGCAGCAATATTTGAAAAGATAATGGCTGAGAATTTTCAGAACAAATTCCATGAACAGGTGAATGAATGAATAAAGTATAGCCATACATGGAACACTACAGAGAAATAACAAATAAGCTATTGATACATGCAACCACACAGATGAATTTCAAAATCATGCTAGCAAAAGACACAAGGCTAGCAAAAAGGAAAAAAGTACACATTGTATAACAATTTATGTAACACTCTAGAGCATATACACTAATCTAGAGTTACAAAAAGCAGGTAGTGATCTCTCAAAGATGGGAGTAGAAAGGGGAACGAATGGCAAAGGGGCACAAGGAAAATCTGGCAATAACTGAAGTATATTTTTCTTGATTATGGTGATTATTTCATGTATATAGCATAATGTCAGAACAGACCAAACTGCAGATTTCAAATATATGCAGCTTATTACTTTTCAGTTTTATCTTAAGTTGTAAAGCAAAAATTTTAGGACCAAAATAAAACTAGTCTTAAAGAAAATAAAGATAAATATTCTTCTGGCCACCCTAACTAGGTATTAGTGTATTAGTGTTTCTTTTATGTGAATGCCCACTCACACCAAAAATACAAATATTAAGCCAACAAATGGTAAGGATAGATCAAGCACACAGCAGACATTTATCAAATAAATACAACCAGTAATTCAGTAAACAAGAAATATCCATCCTCCCTAGAAATCAATAGCCTTTAAACTATTAAATTATTAGAAGTCTCTACTTAAAAATAAATCACTTGGGGGCACCAGAGTGGCTCAGTCAGTTGAGCATCCATCTGTGGCTTAGGTCATGATCTCACAGTTAGTGAGTTTGAGTCCCACATTGGGCTCTGTGCCAACAGCTCAGAGCCTGAAGCCTGCTTCAGATTCTGTGTCTCCCTCTCTCTCTGCCCCTCCCCCTGCTTGCACTCTGCCTCTCTCAAAAATAAATAAACATTAAAAAAAATAAAAATAGCTCATTTGTAGTGAGACTACGTTGAAACTGATACCATCCCTGACCTTCATGTGAACCAATGCCCTCTGATCCTTCTGAAAACATAAGTATTAATTTCCACAATATACAAATACATTCAAGTCATAGCTACCTCCCAGATACCCATGTGTTTATCATGAATCTGCTATTTGTTTCCAAACCTGTTTATACCAACTGTTTTTGACATTTTAACTTGTATATGTTAGTATCATTATATAAAGAAATATGAAAGAAAGGTTGTTTTTTATGAAAACTAAGTGAATACTCTAAAAAAAACTCATTTAAGAAGGCTACAAATTTTATTTTAGTAGTTTGGAGTCAATTATAAAGACTGGGGGGAAAAGATTCCACAGTAAGATTAACTAAATTCTTATTCAAAACAGAAACCAAAAAATTAGGAGAATGAATTACTAGTGTGGTTAATATAAGAATAGGCAGAACTCCAATTAGGGAGAGCATGCCCTGGCCCTATAATGAAACACGGGTAAAATGGTTATGGGTTGTAAATAAATATAGTTTAAGGTAGTCACATAATTTTCTATGATTTAAAGTAACTTTTCCAATGACAAATCAATTAACTATCTTAAATTAATTGGGCACATTGTATTCTAACTTTAAATCCTTTGGCCAAGGAATTTCATATCTGAGACACAACCATCATCCAATGTGGAAAAAAACCCATGAAAAATTGATGTGTACTAAGAATTATAACTTTAGTAACAAGAAATACAGAATAACCTTAATATATAATAGTACATTTATAGTATGTGAAAATTTTACATTTATAGTATGGAAAATTTTATAATTTAACCAGAATTTTAAAAGCACATAACAGTGTTTAGGAAATAAAAATATAAAATAAAATTGCATAGATCTTAGGGACCAGAATATGTTACAAAAGCTTTTATTTTGAAATATGGTTGACCCTTGAACAATGCAGGTTTAAACTGCATGGATCCACTTATATGTAGATTTTTTTCCAGTACTGTAAATTAACTTTTCTTGCATATGATTTTATTTTTAAAAAAAAAATTTTTTTTTCAACGTTTATTTATTTTTGGGACAGAGAGAGACAGAGCATGAACAGGGGAGGGGCAGAGAGAGAGGGAGACACAGAATCAGAAACAGGCTCCAGGCTCTGAGCCATCAGCCCAGAGCCTGACGCGGGGCTCGAACTCACGGACCGCGAGATTGTGACCTGTCTGAAGTCAGACGCTTAACCGACTGCGCCACCCAGGCGCCCCCTTGCATATGATTTTCTTAATAACATATTCTTTTCTCTAGCTTACTTTAAGGAAACGTTATATTACACATGTAACATATAAAGTATGTGTTAATTTATGCTATTGGTAAGACTTCCAGTCAACAGTGAGCTGCTAGTAGTTAAGTTTTTGGAAAGTCAAAATTTATACATGAATTTTTGACAGTGCAAGGGTCGGTGCCCCGAAACACCCTGACTTGTTTAAGGGTCAACTGTAATTATAAGTTCATAAGAAGTTGCAAGAGTACCCCTTACCCAGTTTTGTCCAACGAATACATCTTACATAAAGCACAATATCAAAACCATGAAACTGATATTGGCACAACGCATATGTATAGTTATATCATTTCATCACATACGTGGATTCCTGTAAACACCACCACAATCAAGACACAGACCAAGACCATTACTACACCGATTGTGCTCCCTCTTTATAGCCATAATCACCACCATCACTCTCCCATGCTCATCCCTAACCACTAGCAACCACTAATATGTTTTCAATGGTTATAATTTAGTGATTTCCAGAACGTTCTATAAATGGATTCATTTGGCATGTGACCTTTGGAGTTGGCATTTTTCATTCAGCACAATGTCCTTGAGATTCATTCAAGTTGTTGCAGTATCAATAGTTCAGAAAAAGAACAATTTTAAAACACAAAATATAGTTTCTGGAATTTACAAACATGAGTCCAGTAAGGAAATAAAATTTATTTTCTTTCCTCGGTATTTCAAACAAAAAAGAAGCTCCAAGAGTATGTTATTTCAATCTGAGTCTTGCTCATAATAGAAAATTCATTAATTAACCTCAACTTGCCAAATATACCCCTTGCTTCCTCTCGACTGCTAGGACTTTTATGACATTGCATTCTCTTTGTTGTCCTCCATTAGCCTTAACCTCTCTTCTGCCACTTCCTATTCACTATAGCCAGAAGCCATTTTCCCCTACATTCCTGATTTTCAACTAAGCAGCCTATTACATCTTCTCTTAATTTAGAGCCTATTTTGCTTAAATTTATGGACATATTCCAGTCAAAAAAAAATACAAATTTCTTAATAGATTATATACTCTTTGTTAACCCTTCTTATCCTAAAATGAAATTGGAAAATTAATAGATGTTAGTTAAAAGAATGAATTAATGAGTGCAAGAAATACAGAACCAAGGAGAATTTAGGCAGAGTAGGAAAAATACAAGATTGAGTAGGGAAAATTAAAAAAAATTTTTTTTTAGAAATTTACAAATATCTAAATGAAGACATTTACAAATATCTAAATGAAAAAAAAAGAGAGAAAGAAACTCAATTAAAGCATTAATAAATTGACTACTGGAGAAAAAGAATGACACCTTTTTATAATATGAGGAAAAGAAAATGAAGAGGACTGAATTGGGAGTGGAATTTGGAGGTGAAGAGAAGGGTCATTTGGAAATTCATGCTGAAAAGGTTACTTTTGGCTCTAGGTCTCAGGCTTTTGTCCATGGGTTTTTATTCCCTGAGGAAGAAACCTGAGACCAATATTTCAGAGATGGTGCTGCCTCAATAAACATCTGGGCTCTTAGCTGCAATGATGGTGTTCCCGTGCTGGCTCACCCATCACTCACCTGGGCAATGTCCTCTTGTCTCATCCTGCAAAAATATCCAGGGCTCTTTTCCCTTCTCCAGTAAAGAGAATACATCTGGCTGATAAATGCAAAGTCCTGATTAGAGATAAGAAACAAGAAATGACCAAATGGTAGAGGTTTCAAAGTTTGCATCTAGTCCCTTAGTTATGAAGGAAGAAAAACACTTATAGGAAGAGCAAGAAAAAAGCATAAAGTATTTCCAAAGGATGGAGAGGGTGGATGTTCCCACTGAGGATCACTAGAACCAAATTTACAAAGTGTAAGCCATTTTTCCAGAAAGAAGTCAGACATTCCACTAGACACTTGAAAGACAATTTAAAAATTCACAATGTAGAAAGCAGAAAGTTCTGGGGTCAGTTTGTGAATCTTACCCAGTGAGATCATGTTGCTGTAGTTCTCCAACATCACATCTCTGTACAAATGTCTCTGTTCCAAGTCCAGGCACTCCCACTCCTCTTGAGAGAAGTCTACAGCTATATCCCTGAACATCATCAACTGCTGAAACAACAAACCCAAGCACCAATGGTGAAATTAAAAGAAATCTTTTAGGTAGAAGGGACACAAATGAAAAAGGGCACTGTAGGAAGTGGGACACTCACTGAGCAAAAAACTGAAGTTGGCTGCCTGCAGTATGGGGGATGGGGGGAAATGACATGGAAGCTGAATGCCTATATGTTCTTAAAATCTCCTGTTGTTCAGTCACAACATCCTTATGACCTTTCCGTGACAAATAGCAGACAACAGGATGACAGCCAGACTCATGAGTTCTTTGTTGATACCACAGGGACGCCACACCAGGCTTAAATGACTAACTACAGATTTATTATGTGCCAAAAGTTTCCCTTCCTCCTTAGGCTATTTTTAGTTGAATTTTCTATTAGCTGAAATTGAAAGGATTCTTGGAAGAGATACACTCCCTAACTGAGTATCATTTTCTGTGGAGAATACCATTTTCTGTGGGAATGTATAAAATCTCTGGGCTCTAGGCTAAGTAGTGACAATCAGCACATGTCTTATTAATATTAATCTCTCATTGATTTCCTGGCAAGATCCCTGATCTCTCTGAACTTATTAACCTTCCATCATACCCTCTATTTAAAAGCCATGATAAAGTGTCACATACTAAAATGAATACCAACCATTACCAACTTTCACCTTTAATAATTGATATATCCCATTCTACAGAGTAAATAAAAGCTTTCATGTAGTGTATCCCGTTTAGCCACTCAATTCCACTTTATCAAGCCATGGATTTGAAAAGAAAGTCTCTACTATTTCCTTTAAGGCAAAATATTTCTCCTCCTTCAGTGCTCTGTAAAAGTATTAGGATGCAGGAGGTGCTGAATGCCATGTTGGACAGAAGAGGGACACCTAGGGAAGGCAGTGGACTGTTTCCCAGCTATCACTTACCATACTGAATAGTGACTTAAGCATGCAGTTTAAGGATAAGAAATAAAAATGCTCATATGATGTGATATAAATGGTTATAATTTTTGGAAAGAGGCAATTCCAACTCACATGGGCCATGACTTAAAATTCTAAGACTCAATCAGTCTTCTAGATTCCTCTCCTGGTGAAGCACAGTCTTGAGAAAGCAGAGCTAGAGGGAAGGAATCGTGAGAGGTCAGGTTTTCCTCAGAGCTTTCAAATGGACTAAGAATTCCATTTTCTTCCTGAAGAAAGGTCAGAGGGAGTCTGCAGAAATCCTGGCCCAAACCAAAATCCAAGTCCTCATTCTCCCTCCTCCTCTCTCTCAGTCCTAAGTAACCACTAATCTACTTTTTGTCTCTGTAGATTTCTCTATTCTGGACTTTCATATGAATGGAATCTTATAATATGTGAACTTACTATGACTAGTGTCTTTCATTTAGCATAATGCTTTCAAGGGTCATCCAAGTTGTAGCATGTATCAGTATTTCATTCCTTTCTGTGGCTGAATAATATTCCATTGTATGACCTAGATCACATTTTGTTTACCCATTCATCTGTTAATGGACATTTGGGCTGTTTCCACCTTTTGACTATTATAAATATGCTGCTCTGAACTTTCATGTACAAGTTTTTGTTTGAATACCTGTTTTATGGTTTTCAGACTATGAGATTTACACTTCACCAATTAAATTTATTCCTAAACATTTTACGCTTTTTGATGCTATTGTGAATGGAACTATTTTCTTAATTTCATTTTTGGATTCTTCATTGCAAGTTTATAAATATACACTTGATTTTTATCTATTGATCTTGTATCCAAAACCTTTTTTTTACCCCAGGGGCAGGGGAGGGGCAGAGGAAGACGGAAAGAGTGAATTATTTTTTTTTAATTTTTTAACGTTTATTTATTATTGAGAGACAGAGAGAGACAGAACATGAGTGGGGGAGGGGCAGAGAGAGAGGGAGACATAGAATCTGAAGCAGGCTCCAGGCTCTGAGCTGTCAGCACAGAGCCCCACGTGGGACCTGAACTCACAAACCGCGAGATCATGACCCAGCTGAAGGCGGATGCTTAACCGACTGAGCCACCCAGGCGCCCCTAAGGGAAAGAGAGAATCTTAAACAGGCTCAGCAACCAGCATAGAGCCTGACCCTCAATCTCGCAACTGTGATATCATGACGTGAGCCGAAATCAGGAGTCGAATGCTTAACCAGCTGAGCCACCCAGGCGTCCTTTGTATCCTAAAACTTTTCTAAGCTCCTTTATTAGTTCTCATGGTTTTTCTGTATATGGATTCCTTAAGATTTTCTATATTTAAAAAAATCATGTCATGTGTAAATAGAGAGTTTTATTTCTTTCCCAATATAGATGCTTTTTATTTCTTTTTTCTTGTCTAACTGCCCTGTAAAATCTCTACAATATTGATGGGGCGCCTGGGTGGCTCAGTCGGTTGAGCGGCGGACTTCGGCTCAGGTCATGATCTCGCGGTCCGTGAGTTTGAGCCCCGCGTCGGGCTCTGTGCTGACAGCTCAGAGCCTGGAGCCTGTTTCGGATTCTGTGTCTCCCTCTCTCTGACCCTCCCCCGTTCATGCTCTGTCCCTCTCTGTCTCAAAAATAAATAAACATTAAAAAAAAATTTTTTTTTAAATCTCTACAATATTGAATAGCAGTGGCAAAAGCAGCCGTTCTTTTTCTTATTCCTGATCTTAGGGGGAAAACATTCAGATACTCACTACTAAGTATAGAATTTTTGTAGGTGCCCTATATCAAGTCAAGGAAATTCCCTTTAATTTCTAGTTTATAAAGTATTTTTATAATGAAAAGGTACTGGCTTTTGTCAAATGTTTTTTCTGTATCTATTAAAATGACCCTGTAATTTTTGGGTTTTATTCTATTTATATAATGTATCACATTAATTGATTTTTGGATGTTCACACAACGCTGGGATATATTCCACTTGGTCATATTGTATAAGTGCATTATATGTTGCTGGATTTGGTTTGCAAGTATTTTGTTGAGGATTTTTAAACTCATTCTTATGAGATATGCTTTGCCTAGTTTTGGTATCTGGGTAATACTGGCCTCATCAAATAAGTTGGGGGATTGGCTGTATTCTTTAATTGCAGCAGAGAAGGCACTGGGGAACTCAGAACTGATAGTAGAAGTCCTCCTGAACCAGGTTACATTCTGAACAACAAAGAAAACCTGGTTGTTCAGAGGAACCATATTTTAAAGAAATTGTCTTCTACTGCAGTAACAGAGGAGGGAACTCTTGAGCAGAAGACCCTAAAAACTACCTTTTCAGGGGAAAGCACCAGTGACAGCTATTCTGAGGTAATATCACATTCCAACAAACAAACAAACAAACAAACAAACACACACAAAAATTAGAAGTACTGTGTCCAAAGATATTGTTAGATATAAGTTTGAAATGAATGCCAGAATTCCCATTAGTATAAAGAAAACTGCCTAAAAAAACATCAGAGAATATTAGAAGTATTACCTAACATTCCACTATGAGTAAAAAAATATTTGATGATACAATCACAGCTCTGAGGCAAGACTACATGCACAAATGTTACAATGATCTCAGGAATGGGGAAGAAATGATGAATAGACTATATACAAGAGTTAGTAGAATTCAAGTATGAAAGAAAACACAGGCAAAACCATTTTAGGAACAAAGAATAAACTACAAGAAGCACAAGGTATGACAAATATAGAAAGTGTAGCATGGACAAAGAATACAGAAATTAGTGAATGGAACAAAATGAAACAGAGAGAGATAACAATTATTGGAAGAAAACAATGAAAGTCAGAGACAATCCAACCTGTAACTAAGCAGATCCCTACAGATGAAATCCAAATCAAGGAAGAGAACAAATATTAAAAACTACATTTTTAACATTAAAAAATAATTTCCTGAAATAAAGCATGAATATACATAATGAAAAGACACCCCATATGCAGAGAGAAAGGACTCAAAATGTTCATTTTGAGCCTTAATAAAATTTCTTAATAAACATTTCTTAATAAACATTTCTTAATAAAATTATTAGGCTAAAACCCATGGGAAATCAAGATAAAAATATCAAGTTACCCATGAGAAAAAGGAAATTCAGTTGTCATTAGACTTCTCCACTAAATTCAGTTCCCCAAATAGTGAGGTTAGTCTCTCCAGTATACTTGCGGGAAAATAAATGATAGAATCAAAGAATTAAAAAAAAAATTTTTAATGTATATTTATTTTTGAGAGAGGCAGAGTGCAAGTCGGGAGTGGCAGAGAGAGAGAGAGGGAGAGAGGGAGAGAGAGAGAATCCGAAGCAGGCTCCAGGCTCCAAGCTCTCAGCACAGAGCCCCACAGGGGGCCAGAACCCATAAGTTGCGTGATCATGGAGCTGCAAGATCATGACCCAAGGCAAAAAAACGGACGTTTAACCAACTGAGCCACCCAGGTGCCTCCAGAGTCACCCAGGGGCCCCCAGAGTCAAAGATTTTATATGCAGCCAAGCTGTCCTTCAAGTATAAAGGATATAAAAAGTTTTATGCTGCATGAACTTAGGGAATATTGTTCCCAGGAGTGCTTTCTAAATTACTGGAGGACATACTCGGCGTTACTGCCGAACACATTTAAAAGCAAATCTAAATTAAAAAATAAGATGGAGATTATGGTACCAGTATGCTGAATGGTCCCCAAAGGTATCTACTACTTGGTATTAACACTGTGTAGTTGCCTCCTGCATTGAATAGAGCAGATTTATGTACCAAGAAGATATTGTGGGAACGATGGAGGAGGATAGGTCAAAAAGGACATTATGGCTTCTACCGTACGTACTCTTGCTGTCTTTCTGCTCTGGGGAAAGCTGTATGACATGTCACAAGGACACTATAGCAGCCTTACAGAGGTCCACATGGAGAGGAACTGAGGTCTTTTGCCAATAGCCAAGTGAGGGAATCATCTTAGAAAGTGATCCTCCAGCCTCAGTCATGCTTTCAGATGACTGTGGCCTGGCCAAGAGTTTGGCTGCAACTTTGTGAGACACTAAGCCAGAGACTCCACGCTAAGCCACTCCTAAATTCCTGATCTGCAAAAATGGTGTTAAGATAATACAGTTTTATTGATTTTTAGGGTAGTATGTTTTACAGCAATAACTAATATAGGGATAAAGCTTACAAAATGGAAAAGAGACAAGTTCACTGATTGCCTCATTTATAATAACTGAGAGAGAAAGGATATCATTTAAAGCAGCCAAGTCATTAGTAGAAATACAGAAATATTAAAGAATAAAAACATGAAGTCAGAGAGAGTAAAATGTCAACTACATTTCAACTTACAAGTAAAAATTAGGAAATTAAAAGTTAGATTTAAAATGACAGTTTTTGGGGCACCTGGGTGGCTCAGTCGGTTGAGTGTCTGACTCCAGCTCAGGCCATGATCTTATTGCTCATGGGTTCAAACCCCGCTTCGGACTGTGTGCTGACAGCTCAGAGCCTAGAGCCTGCCTTGGATTCTGTCTCCCTCTCTCTCTGCCTCTCACCCACTCATGCTCTCTCTCCTTCAAAAATAAATAAACATTAAAAAAAATTTTTTTTAAATAACAGCTTTTACAATAGCAACAACATTTTCAAATACTTATAAATTTAACAAAATAAGTACAAGGCCTCTGCATCAATTACTACAAACAATAGAGTGAAATTGCAGAACATCTAAATGAATGGAGGAATTTATCACATTTATGAGATGAAAGGCTGATTATTTTCAAGATGTCAGTTTATCTGCAATATAATGGTATAAAAAGGTTAAAAGTAAAAGGATGGCAAAAGATATACCACGGAAATCATAATCAAAAGGATGCTAGAGTGGTTACATTAATATGAGACAAGGTAGATTTCAGAGCAGAGATTATCAGGGAGGAAAGATAGACTTTTCAACAAATGATGCCAAGTCACTTGAATATCTATAAGGGGAAAATGAATTGATCTTTACCTTACAACATACACAAAAATCAATTCTAGAAGGTTTGTACACCTAAATGTGAAAGATATTAATATAGAAGATACAAATATCTTCATGCCTCTGGGATAGGCAAAGATTTCTTTTTTTTTTTTTTTTTTAATGTGTATTTTATTTTTGAGAGAGAGAAAGAGTGCCCATGAGCAGGGGAGGGCAGAGACATAAAGAGACACAGAATCTGAAGCAGGTTCCAGGCTCTGAGCTGTCAGCACAGAGCATGACGCAGGGCTCAAACTCACAAACTGTGAGATCCTGACCTGAGCCGAAGTCAGACACTTAACCGACTGAGCCACCCAGGTGTCCCAGGAAAGATTTCTTAAATGGGGTACAGAGAGTACAAACCACAAAGGGAAAGATAATAAATAAAACTACAATTTACTGGGGCGCCCGGGTGGCTTGGTCAGTTAAGCGTCCGACTTCGGCTCAGGTCATGATCTCACGGTCCGTGAGTTCGAGCCCCGCGTTGGGCTCTGTGCTGACAGCTCAGAGCCTGGAGCCTGCTTCAGATTCTCCCTCTCTCTCTGTCCTCCCATGCTCATGTGCACTCTCAAAAATAAATAAACATTTAAAAAAAATTTTTTTAAGTTCATTGTACAAATTATGGAGAAATATAGAAAAGGCAAATGCAAATAAAAAGTAATAAGCAGGGGCCATGATCTTGGGCATTCTAAAATACAAAAGCCTAAAATTCATGATAAAAATAAATACGAATATCTCATATATCAACTCACAGAAGCAACTTAAAGCAGAAATTACAGGTTATATAAGATAAAATTTCATTCATAGAGTATTTTAATACATTTTAATCAATCAAAGACAAATAAAGTGGAAAACAAGTAAGTAACTACAGACTGGCCATATATTAGATCACAAAGAAAAGTTCATTAAATTCCAAAGTTAAAAAATAGCACAATGCAAGGGTGCCTGGGTGGCTCAGTTGGTTAAGCATCTAGTTCTTGATTTCAGTTCAGGTCATGATCTCACAATGGTGAGATTCAGTCCACATCGGGCTTCAAGCTGAGTGTGGGGCCTGCTTAGGATTCTCTCCCTCTTTTTCTGCCCCTCTCCTGCTCACTTGCTCTCTCCTTCAAAATAAATATTTTTTAAAAACTTAAAAGAAATCACAATGCAGCAAAACTGGAAATTACATGTGAAGAGAGGGCCTATGTGCTTTACCTGAATTCCTCAACTTTATCAATAGGGACTGAGTTCCCTTCATGTCATAGGGCTCAAGACTCCTCCACAGCACTAAAGGCTAAGACACTATACCATTATATGAGTTTTCTGAGTAACAAATTATCATAAACATAGTGGCTTAAAACAATACAAATTTATTATCTTACAGTTAGTTAGGCAGTTAGGTACAAGTCAGACACGGTTCTCACCGGGCTAAAATTAAGGTGTCAGCAGGGCTGTGTTCCTTTCTAGAGGCTCTAAGGGAGAATTATTTATTTCCTTATGTTTTCCAGATTCTAGAGGCCACTGGCATTGGCTCCCTGCCTTTAGTCAGCAATTTCGCATATCTCTGACCATTCTTCTTTTATCGTATCTCCCTCTGATCCGAAAGGTTTACTGACTTTAAGAATCCATTTGATTAGATTGGGCCTAATTGGATAACTTAGGATAACTCCCTCATTTCAAGGTTCTTAACTTAATTTCGTTGCCTTGTAAAGCAAAATATTCACAGGTTCCAGGGATTATACCCTATGCAGGGGCATTACTCTGCCTACCCCAACCATCTTTAAAGCTTCTATCCTTGGCTCCCCTCTTTCTGAGGGATACTCAAAAATCCACCTCTTTCTACCCCATCACTTCCTGTCCAACAGTCTTGAATCCAAGCAGAATATCAGCACCAATATCCCCTGTGTCCATGTTGTCCCTGTGTCCATCATAAGAAGCCCTAGATTCCCTGATAATCTCTCTTTTCAGACAGTGCACTCCCCACTGGCTGAATGTCCCCTCTTCCCATCCCTCTCTAACTCTTGACACTTTCTAGTAGCTCTCTGGAATTCATAACTCATTAATAACAAACTCCTCTTTTATCTCCAACCACTTTGAATATTCCTTTCACCTTTGGGTCTAAGGGAAACCTGGCTCTCCCCAGAGGACTCTGAGGGCTTTCAACATCCCCTTCCCCCACCCCCCCAGACTCTTGCCACTGGGTACGGAAGCAGGGCAGGCATCCTCCTTGCTTTAATTACTTTCAGACCTTTCTCCCTCCTCCAGAAAATCTCCAAGTTGGAATTTCACGCCTTGCGATTACATGTAACTCACCACATCTCAGGATATTTCCCCTTGTTTTTTGAAAACGTGAGCTCATGGCTCATTCTCTGCAACACTACAGTAGCCTGCTTTATTCTTGGGCTTGGCTCACTCATTCTTACTTGCCCTTAAAACTTTTTCCCTCCCTCGTGGCTCATTACCACCAGCATACTGAGGCGTTATTTCCCGGTCTCTGCCCCCATCAGCTGCTGCTCCATTTCTCTGCTCATATTTACAGAGAAACTCTTGGAATGTGTTCTCTACACTGTCTCCTATTACTTTCCCCTCGTTCTACACTACCCTACCCAATCCACCTAACGGCCACCACAGAAACTGCTCTCCACACATTTACGAATGACTGTTACTAAACACAATAGTCTGTTTCTGGCTCCACCGCTGCTGTTACTACACTTACACACATGGTCACGCACAGAGTGATGTAGTCACAATCATATACATGCACAGTCACACCTAAATACGTGTGTAAATACGTATTTAGTAAATACGTCATTACTATCCGGTACAGCTCCCGTCACCATCGTGCCCATGCAAACGCAAACACACACACACACACACACACACACACACACACACACACACACACCCACCCCTACCGCTCCTGAGCGATTACCCATATGCCGATCTCGTACCAATTTCACACAGGCACCCACAGATCCCATCGAGATCGCTGGCGCGGAAGCAGACACACACAAATACAGCTCCCTACCGTCTGCCTTCCCAAACCCTCTTGCTAGCAAGGCCTGAGACTCCGAAAACATTAAGCCCTCACTGCACTCCTCAGGGTCATTCCGCTTCCGGATCTTAGACTTACCTGACCCTGCGGTCCCTTCAAAAATGTTCCGCAGGGACTCGGGCGCAAGCCTTCCTATGGTCCTGAAAGGGCCAGTGTGCGGACAGGAAGCTGCTTCGGCTATGATGGACATTGGAAAATGCAGTCAGAGCATGGACAGCCTTTCAGAGATCTCACGATCTCAATTCACAGGCCTTGGCCCCGGGCCCACATCCTTTCCCTGGGCAAAAATCATCGCCTTCACAGTTGTTCACATCCGTGGCCAGGAGCTATTAGTTCCAGGCCGCGTTTAGAATGCAAGACTCAACCCAGGCCTCCACGCTGCTTCCCCACAAATGGATGCTCCAGTCTGGAAACCTGGACAATAAACCAACGCGGCCTTTCACCGGAAGTAGCTTTGGACGCGATGGCCCCTGGGAAACGTAGTTCAGCGCTCAGAGGAAGGATGTAATTCTTTGCAGGTTGAGTTCTTTATCTGGGCATCTGATAGATATGGTGTGACAGAATGGTTCGGTGACCAGCGAGT
Source organism: Felis catus (assembly GCF_018350175.1). Taxonomy (NCBI): domain Eukaryota; kingdom Metazoa; phylum Chordata; class Mammalia; order Carnivora; family Felidae; genus Felis; species Felis catus. The sequence goes on along the minus strand of NC_058382.1, from coordinate 16,566,172 downwards.
CCTTACTATCTCCGTCTGAGCATTGGCCAGGTGTGGTGGATATCTCTTATCCCACAAGGCTCGACCTGGGGGTAGGCCGGGGGTAGGCCCGGCCCCAGGAGGGTCCCCTATCTGCCAAGTCATGGGAGCTGCTTCTTTAATGAGGTGTAGTATCCCTTACATCCTCAAATACCTTATTCCCATCCTCCAGTTACCCTTAGAGAGTTTGGTTTAAATTAATATTCAAGCTTACATTAGTATTTTGTAAATGTTGTTCATGTCTTAGCCTTTTTTTCCCCTGAAGTTAATACTTGCTGGCTTTTAAAATTTGCTTCCCTTTCTCTGTGCTCATTATGTAGATGGACAGTATGTCTAAACTTTCTGATGGAGTGACTTTTTTCAGTACTTTCAAATTCAACCTTTAAAAATAATTGCCTTTAAAATATTTTTATTGTGAAATAGGAAAGACCTGAAGACAAGTGCATAGAATGTGTATGTTCAGTGTAATTCAATAGTAATGAAGAGTATATTTGGTATCTCAAGAAGAAACAGCCTATGCATATAATATTTCTGATCCCCAGGCCCCAGCTGATCACTAACTATCCTGCCTGGCTGGTGGGGTAATAATATTGTGAAGGCTGCTTTTGGGCAATTAACTTTAACAATGGAAACCTGAGTAAGGTAGAAGGGCCCATAGTAACCCCCTGGCAGAATATAAACATGCTCTTTAGGTGACCCACTTCAAAATATCCATAAGCCCTAGCTGACCAATGGGTTACTTACACCAGGACACGGGGACCATAAAAGGAAAATTAAGGGGTGGGAAGCCATAGTTAGTTACCACACCTCCTCACTTTCCCTCTTTAATTAACTACAGCTTCCCACCCCTGCCGCATGGCAGACAGTCTCTGCTTTGCCTTTGTGCCCACTGCTTTCTTGCGGTATATTCGATAAACTTCTATCTCCTTTGTTCTGCCTTGGATGAATTCTTTCACCATCCCCATTGTCAGCTTCTACCAGATCTTGTCACCCCACATTTGGTGGCTCCCATCGAATCAGGGGACCCCACAAGTATCTTGGCTTGTCAGTTATCTATCTTTAAAATTTACATAAGCACATATCGTATGAATTTATCTTGCTTAGTTCTTAAAATCCTAACTGAATTAACTCAAAACTCTACACTAAAGACTTTGCAGAAGAAAATGTATGCCCACTCAGGGTGAAAATTATTTTCCTCATTACTGTTGTGTCATGGGACCCCAAGATCAACACTCTGTCCAAGGTTGAAAGATTCACTAGAGGAACTCACAGTGAAACAATACAAAGGGAAATTAGCAGAGAAAAGGTGCATGGAACAAAGTCCAGGAAAAACCAGCACATGTTTCCAAGGATCCTTTCCAAGTGAAATCAAAGAGGACATTAATTTCCCCTGCAACAAGTTTTGACAACACATGTGAAATGTTGCCAACCAGGGAAGTTCACTAGAGACTCAGTACCTAGAGTTTTTATTGTGTGCTGGTCACATAGGGAGCCTCTGCCAGGCACATACTAAAATTTCAGAAGGAAAGCAGATATTTAACAAATTATATGATTTACACAAACAGGCATAGTGAGCCATTTTTGTCAAATAGGATAGTGTGAATCCCCTCTGGAAATCTAAGTTCTAGGTGCAAGCCAAGGGCCAACTGTGCAAGCAGACATTTCCAGGGATAAGAATTCTCAGGTCTGCTATGCTAAGACTTTTCTGCACACCAGTGTCCTAAACAAAATGTCTGGCTTTCAACAATAACAAAAATTAAAAGGCATATGAAAATACAAGGAAAAAAAAAATCAAGATGTTCCCAAGAGATTTAAAAAAAATCCTAACTAGACTCAGGTATCCTTAGCTTGTTGCCGTGTAACTTCAATCTATACTCTGTCTTCACATGGCCTTCTCTTGTATGTCTTTTCATCTTCTGTTATAAAGACACTTGTCATTGGATTTAGGTCACACCCAGATTATCTAGAATGAACGCACCTAGAGATTCTTAATTATGTCTGAAAAGAAAATTACTTTTACTAAGTAAGGTCACATTCACATGTCTCGGGGTTAGGATATGGACATATCTCTGGGGGCCACAATTTAACCCACTGCAATCTGTTACTATGTTTATTCTTACCCTAATAAATTTCCTTAGAATTCTCATCCTCCCAATATTTTTTTTTAATTTATTTTTGAGAGAGAGCGCACACGTGCACATACGTGTGAGTGGGGAAGGCAGAGACAGAGGGAGACAGAGCATCTGAAGCTGGCTCTGCACTGACAGCAGAGAGCCCGATGTTGGGGCTCACACTCATGAGCTATGAGATCATGACCTGAGCCAATATCAGGAGTCAGAGGTTTAACAGACTGAGCCACCCAGGCACCCCTCATCCTCTTACTGTTATAAATGACATCTAGATACAACAAATAAATGTTTCTCTTTAACACAGACTGTCTCAGTGGTTTAGGAGAGCAAAGACAAAATTCTTCATCTACCCCTTAAAATTTGCTCATTCCATAGTTTTATTTCAGTAAATAACAATTCTGGTTTTCAGTTACTCAAGCTGAAATACTCGCATGAGCCTAGGTTCTTATCTTTCATTTCCAACATCAAATCTGTTACCTGATTCTTTCAGCTCTATCTTCAAAATATATCTGAAATCCAACTCCTCTCATGACTACCAGTGCAATCACCCAAGACCAAGTTACCATCAACTCTTACCTGGATTATTCCAACAGCTCATTAGCTAGTTTCCCTGCTTCCTTTTTTTTTTTTTTTGTCCCCCTACACTGTATTCTCTAATCAGCACCCTGGTCTCTCTCTCTGTTTTTAAAGTTTTAGCTATTTAAGTAATCTCTATACCCCATGTGGGGCTTGAACTCACTACCCCAAGATCAAGAGTTGCACAGTTTTCTGACTGAATCAGCCATGCACCAAGTGATCTCTTTTATTTTATTTTTATTTTTTAAGCTTATCAATTTATTTTGAGAGAGAGCTCAGGAGGGGCAGAGAGAGAAGGAGAGAGAGAGAATCCCAAGCAGGCTGCTCATTGTCAGTGAAGAGCCTGATGCGAGACTTGAACTCATGAACCGTGAGATCATCACCTGAGCCAAAATTAAAAGTCAGACACTTAATGACTGAGCCACCCTGGTCCCCCCACCCCCACCCCCAAGTGATCTCTTTTAAATGCAAGTCAGATCATGTCACTCCTCTGTGCAGAACCAACATTGCCTTCACATCTCACTGAGAAAAATAAGCAAAGTTCTTACAATGCTCTCTAAGACCTTCCATAATTGATCCCCTCATTAGCTCCTTCTTCTCATCTACTATTCTTCACTTTGTCACTGGACCAACTTGCTGCTTTTGAATATACCAGGCTTGTAGCCAACCTATGGCATTTCTATTTTGGTGTTTTCTCTGTTTATAATTCGCTTTGTCTAAATACCTTTAAATGCCACTGCTTCTTCTTTTTGGTTTTGCTCAAGTATTTTCTTTTTAGGCTTCTCCTAACTATTCTATTTAAAAGGACAATTCCCAGGGTTCCTGACTGGCTCAGTCAGAAGAGCACACAACTCTTGATCTTGGGGTTGTGAGTTTGAGCCCCGCATTGGGTGTAGAGATTACCTAAATAAATAAAACTTTAAAAAAAAAAACAACAACACAGGGGCACCTGGGTGGCTCAGTTGGTTAGGCAGCCAGCTTCAGCTCAGGTCACGATCTCACAGTTTGGGAGTTTGAGCCCTGCGTTGGGCTCTGTGCTGACAGCTCGGAGCCTGGGGCCTACTTCAGATTCTGTGTCTCTCCCTCTCTCTCCCTCTCCCCTGCTCATGCTCTATGTCTCTGTGTCTCTCAATAATAAATAAACTTTAAAAAAAATTTAAAAAAACATAAAATTGCAATTCCCTTGGCACTTGCTATCCCATTTCCAAGCTTTATTTTTCTCTTTAGAGCTTACTCTTATCTGGAATACTATATATTTCATTTGCATGTTCATTGACCACTTTCCCTGACTAGAATATAAACTCCTTGAGGAAAGGAAATTTTGGCCATTTTTTTTCACTGATGTTTTCCTAGAATATAACCTGGCACATATAAAGGCTCAATAGGTCAATTGAGCTGTTAAATCAAAAATACAGTGTTTGACAAGAACAGGAAACATGAACTTTCATAAGTTTTTTGGTGGGAATGGAAAGTGATTCATCTTATGTGGATTGCAAATATTTATACAATGCCTCTGACCCAGCACTTCTTAGAGGAATTTATTACAAAGATGCCTGCACATCTGTGCAAAGCTGAATATATAAAGATATTCATTCTAGAATTGTAGAAACCTGAAATCCTAAAAATTCACGAATATGGTATGAAAGTATGACATTTCCCCCACCACAAAATACTATGCCACCGTAAGAACAAGGAATATGTATTAATATGGGATGTCTCCTAAGAAATAATAGTAAAAAATAAGATGCTTTATATTAAAATTTGTGAAAAATAAAGATAAGCGGCCTTATATACATAGATATGTTGGTATAGTCATAGAATTACTCAAAGTAGTTTACATAAGAAACTAGCCACAGTAGATACATGTAGAGAAGAGAAATAGTGAAAGGGAGACTTCTTTTTTTTTTTTTTTTCACTATAACCTTGTTTACATTTTTAAGATCAATGAGATGATTCCTTTAAAAACAACTATGAAATGGGGCACCTGGGTTGCTCAGTCGCTTAGGAGTCTGACTTCAGCTCAGGTCATAATCTCATGGTTTGTGGGTTCAAGCCCCATGTGGGGCTCCGTGATGATAGCTCAGAGCCTGGAGCCTGTTTCAGATTCTGTGTCTCCCTCTTTCTCAGCCCCTCCCCTGCTCATGCTCACTCTCTCCCTCTTTCAAAAACAAAAAACATTAAAAAAATAAAAATAAAATAAAAACAATTGTGAAAAAAAAAAAAGTTGACAGAAAGGAGAGCCAGGAGGAAAGTTACTAAGTTCCTAAGCTAGTAACTTTGAGAGGTGATGAAGGTTGCTGAAATAGGACTGTGAAATGCAGATGTAAAGTATAACCCTGAAGCTTTTAGCAATGGAAAGATAGAAAGCAGAATGTAATAAAAAGAAACTGCAGTGTGCAACAATAAGTTTTGAAAGACTGCAGATTTATGAAGGGCTGAGTGCATATGTAGACTCTGAAAATGAACAGAATATGGTCCTCTAGGATTACTTAAATAAAAGAGGGCACTGATAGAGGAACAATGAGGACAGAAGGGTTCATGTCAACTGAAACTCAAGGAGAGTAAGGCCTATGAAGGAAATTCTGAAAAACATTTCAGGGCCGTCAGCTCTATCACTGAACATCTATGTTCTGCCTTATTCCACTCACTCTCTTGGACACAACCTCCTTTACCTTTCCTCTATTCACCACCCATGGCCTCTCTTCTTGTTCCAACTTAAAGATTTCATTCAGTTTGGTGATATGATAGTCCATATATATGATATGATAGTCCATATATAGGAAAATGACCCAAGACTTTAATTCAAGTACCATCCCCAAACTCAGACTGAGCCTGGGCCTTTCAGGACGTTACCATATAAAGAGGAACGAAAGAAGTAACATTTTACCTTAAAGGTTGAGCATATACAATGATATAGCAGAGGGTTGAGAATATCTGAAGCTTGCATCTCAAAGCTGAATCTACTATGCCGTGTAAAGGTTCTAAGTATTTCAGAAATGGAAAAGAGACAGCACTTTACTTTCAGAAATTGGATTATACAGAGAGCTATCCACGCCTAATATGGCTGTGTTGCTCTAGTTCTCCAGCATCACATTGCTGTACAGATTCCTCTGAACATCAATTATTTTTTTATGTTTATTGATTTATTTTGAGAGAGAGATAAAGGCAGAGAGAGAATCCCAAGCAGGCTCCATGCTGTCAGCATAGAGCAAGACACAGGGCTTGATCTCATGAACCATGAGATCATGACCTGAGCTGAAATCAAGAGTCAGACGCCTAACCCACTGAGCCACCTAGGCGCCCCCATCTGAACATCTTTAAGTTGTGGCTGATGCTCCTGTTTGAATTGAACAATCACGTCTCTGAGTGTTTACTCTACCAATGACTCCCAAAGAACAGAGAAGAGTAAATGTCTGGGGGCAAGATTGTGGACAAAACAGGTACCCCTATAGCAAAATGTACCTTGTTTAAAATGTCATACTGATTTGTTATTCTGTTCCAGAACAAATGTTTGGAATCCTAAGTGTTTATATACGAATGCTGCAAGTTATTTATTATATAAATTATGTAGCTTTTCCCTCTTAAAATTGAAACTCCAGGAAGACATGCCCTTATTATTAGTTTGAACAGGAAATGAGGCTTGCAGGATTCAGATTCCTCCACCATCTCAGCCACCCATGCTGAGATGACCCATATTTAGGTGATCACATAAATACTCACACTTACCCACAGATCCACACACAATCTTGCCCCACCACATGCACACAATTATTCCAACCTCACACGCCCATGATATGACCCTCTAGCCTCACGAAGTCACACATAGTCTTGATCCCACCACTCTGTTCACACTCACCAATTTTACTCACATGCAGTTTCCCTTACACTCAACTATCCTCCTCCAACCAGTCACACATGTAATCTCACCGCTGTCTCACACTTTCTTTGCCTACCTTCAAATACATAACTGGGCTTGAAGATTTCTCCCTTTCAAACTTCCCAGGCTGGTTTGGTCACAGATTCTCCCGTCCACATTCAGGTTCGTTCTCCTGGCTCCCCGACAAGTTCCGAAGCAGTCTGCCTCAAGAACATCTTGGTACTCAGCGCAAAGCAGAATTCTGAGCACCATCAGGGCACTTAACTGTGGCCAGCTTCTAGAGGAGGCAGCTTAGGCAGCTTGGCCTGGTCCATCTGGCCATTGGCAAAGGCCAGGACTGGGATTCCCAGGATGCTTGAGAAGGATGCCTGTAGGACCTAGTATGTTACAGGTGAACTACCAAAGCTGGAGAGAGCCGCTCTGAGGGCTGTGTCAACGAAAAATTGCATCAGACAAGTTAAACAGGTAAGGAAGACTTTATGAAAGATTGTTGCAATAGAGAGAGAGAGATTGAACTCAAGTCAGTATATAACATAGCAGGGATTTATATCCAATGCACAGCATGAGGGAGTCAGTGGATAAAAGATTACTAAGAGGAGCGTGGTTAAGTATCAAGGGCAGGGGGATTCTTGCTGAACTAGGGTCTGCAGATCAAGGACCAGCCATGGTCAACAGGAGTGCTCACAGGAGCCTGTCTACAGTTTGGTCGACGGAGTCCTTAGCTGACGCTCGCGGAAGCCCCCGGCGCGCGGCTCAGCGGGAAGGCCCAGTTTTGGCCAGGTCCGGGCTCCACACCTCGGGGAAATTGGGATATCCAGGCGACAGCTTTCCAGAAACCTGTCGCATTCGTACTACATCTCCCAGAGGCCTCTAGGCTCAGTGCTCCCTCCCGCGAGAACTGGACCTTCTCCTGAGCAGTGGGTGGGATCTTCTGGCGGGTTGGAGCAAACGGCCCCAGGGCGCTGCGGGAGCTCCTGCGTTCGACTTGTTCCAAGTAGAGTAGAGAGGTACTACTTGTACCGAAGGAGGCGTAGGTGAGGTGGCCCGGAGCCCGGGATTGGGCCGGCGTGTCTGGAACCTCTGGCCTGTGCAGGGTGTGTGGGGAGCCAACTGAGAGGGGGAGATTGTGAGGAGGGTGTGTGTCTGAATGTGACTGTGTGCCAGTGTGAGCGTGTACGGAACTGTGAGGGCGGGGAAGGGGGGCTTGATTTGCGGTTGTGATTGTTCATGTGTAATGAGGTAATTGTGTGACCGGGTGTTTGCGCGTGTAGCGTTCTTTGACCGCGTTTGTAAAACTGGGTGTCTTCTTGTGTGTGTGTGTGTGTGTGTGTGTGTGTGTGTGTGTGTGTGTGTGTGTTTATGACCATTTGCTGAACTGTGGGTATGGGATGCCTTAACTGTGAGATCGGTGATTGTGTTTACCCAAGGTGTGTGTATTTGTGATATTATTAGTGTAGGGTGCGTGTGAATTCGTTATTGTCACTGTGTCCCCATGAAGTGTGGCAGTCGGAATGTGAGAGTGTGGGGTGCCTATGACTGCGATTGTGACTGTGTCTGTTCCTGCAGTGTGTATGCTCGTGTGACCATGTGCAGCCAGTTGTGTTTAGGTTTGGGGTGCCTGTGTCCTCGTGGCGTGAGTGAGTTTGTGGGAATATGTGTCCGTATAGCACTGTAGTTGTGGGGCGCCTTTGTGTGCCTTTGTGACTCCAGCGCTCTGTTCCCAGGAGACCTCTGTGAGCTCAGGGACAGATTCTGCCCAGAACTACAGTCACCCTGCTCCTGTCTTGATGCTGGTGTTGAACAGGCACCCTAGCCTTGCCTGACCTACATGTATAGGTGACGGGTGGTTGGCTGACCTGGACTCCCAGAAGAGCCTGGTGTTTCCTGACTTCTTTCTTTTTCCCCAGCTCTGCTTTGCTTGCACAGACGCTTCCAGAGTGGAGGAAAGAATGGCTGTTGAAAATCCACAAGGCTCCTGCAAGGTAGTTTGTTGTGTTGTTTCCCCTTTTTCCCTGGAATCCCCTTTTCTTTGTCAGGACTTGACTTGCTTTCCTCCTCTTGAAAATTCTTGTCCATCAGGTGACTTGATCCCTGGAATTTCCCCTTTGATAAAATGTGAGTGACTGCACCCCCTAACCCCTCACACACCTGATTTTCTCTTACTAAGTTGTCAAATGGTTTAATTTTCCTTTGTGCTGTCTTAAAAAAAAATACTGTTTCCTCCTACTTGTAAAAGTAAAATATGATTATTTTAAACAATTTCAGAAGTACATCTTTTGAAGAAAATGTCCATTCCCAGTTAAAAACCAATGCTTACTTTTTTGTATTTTCTCCCCACTATGTTTTATGTACATATATAAAATGTGATTTTTAAAAATTGAATTAATTCAGCATTTACCATTATGGCCTACATTTTTTACATAAAATTAAATTTAAGTTTTTTCCCACATGATTTAATATTTGAAACATTTTTAGAAGTGTGTATTTTTTTTGAATGCCTCTGGCTTATTTTTTTTGCTCTTAAATTATATACAGAAATAGCATATCCTACTTATTTGTATTGTTTAATATATAATTGTAAAGACTCATGTAGGGAGTACCTAAGAAATAAAATACAACTATCTCTAAAGAAACCTCTGATGTACCCCTCCACAATCACAAATAACTGTGCTCCTCTGGTAATAACCACTGTGATGTTTTCTTTGCCTTACATTTGAATTTTAGTACCTACGTATGCGTTCCAAAATCATATAGGTTTAGTTTGTCTATTTTCTCTCTTTGTATGAGTAGACATTCTTTTGTGTTTTTTTTAATAAAAAAATGTGAGCTTCATTCATGTTTCCTGTAATTACAGTTAATTTTTTCCATTGCCATATATATATATATATATATATATATATATATATATATATATACATATATATATAATCTTGTATGATAGCATCACAATTTACTATTTATCCTTTCTGTTTTTCATGGATATTTGACTTCCAGTTTTTTGTCATAACAAGCATTGTGACCACTAGTATTTTGTGCACATATTTTGGTACACATGTGCTTGCATTTCTTTAGCATATATACTAAAATTGTGGTTAAGTTGCTAAGGGATAGAAATTGTACATCTTCAGTTTTACTAGACAGTGTCAAACTGTTCTCTAAAGATACTGTGCAAGTGTTTTACTTGTATCAGCAGTTCACAAAGGTTCCTTTTGCTCCACATCCATGCCAGCCCTTGGCATCATCATACTTTTAAATTTTTGACAGTTTGGCGGTTGTCTAATGTTATCACATTTAATTGATAGTTCCTTTATTATCAATGAAATGTAACACCAATTCTTGCCCACCTGGGCGTCCTTTTTTGTAAAATGCTTGTTCAAATATTTTGCCAAATTTTAATTGGGTTGTTTTTCTCTGATTATAGCAATTGATATATATATATGTGTATATATCTTCTGTATAATTGTGACTAAATATTTTCTTCTGCTCTGGCTTAGTTTTTCATTCTGGTGCCTTTTGATGAATATAGAGGTTCTGGTGCCTTTTGATGAATATAGAGGTTCTGGATTTAAATGTAAAGAATCTTTTTTCGTAGTTAGTTCTTGTTTAAGAAATTTTCTGCTACGTAGAGGTAATGAAGATTTTCTCATGTTCTCTTCCAGAAGCTTTCTAGCCGTTGGTTTTAACATGTAGGTCTTTACACTACCTGGAATTGATTCCTGTAGGTAGTGATTTAATTTCATTTTATTCCCCATGTGGGTATCCAATTGTTCCAGTATCATTTATTGAAAAATTCATCTTTCTACACTGATTGACGATACCATTTTAGTAAAAAAAAATCAAGTGACCACCTATGTCTACATGTATTTTGGGAGATTATATTCTGTTCCATTGCTCTATTTTTCTCTTGCAGCAATATCATGCTATCTTATTCGCTGTAACTTTATAATATTTAGAGCAAGTCCTCTTTTGTTCCTCAAGAGTGTCTTGGCTGTTTGTGTTCTTATGCATTTCCATATAAATTTTTGAAATAGCTTGGTTGCACTCAGGCATCTTTTGTGACTTAGATTGAATTGCATTGTATCTATAATTGTATAAATAGAAATTTGGGGAATCTTGGGGTGACTGGATGGCTCAGTCGGTTAAATGTCCAACTCTTGATTTCGGCTCAGGTCATGATCTCATGGTTTGTGAGATTGCACCCCCCATTCAACTCTGCACTGACAGTGTGGAGCCTGCTTGAGATTCTCTCTCTCCCCTCTCTCTGCCCTCTCTCTCCCTCTCTCTTAAAATAAATAAAAGACATTTTAAGTTTTTTAATGTTTTTTTTTGAGGGAGAGCGAGTGAGCAAGGGAGGGGCAGAGAGAGATGGAGACACAGAATCTGAAGCTGTCTCCAGGCTCTGTGTTGTCAGCACAGAGCCCAATGCAGGGCTCAAACCCATAACCCATGAGATCATGACTTGAGCCAAAGTTGGATGCTTAACTGACTGAGGCACCCAGGCACCCCAAGACATTTTTTTTTTAATTTTTTTTTTCAACGTTTATTTATTTTTGGGACAGAGAGAGACAGAGCATGAACGGGGGAGGGGCAGAGAGAGAGGGAGACACAGAATCGGAAACAGGCTCCAGGCTCTGAGCCATCAGCCCAGAGCCTGACACGGGGCTCAAACTCACGGACCGCGAGATCGTGACCTGGCTGAAGTCGGGCGCTTAACCGACTGCGCCACCCAGGCGCCCCAGCCAAGACATTTTTTAAAATCTTGAAAAAAAAAGAAATTTGGGGAATCTTCTAATAATACAAGCCTCTCAATTGACTTAGGTCTTCTTATTGTTTCTCAACAAGGTCTTGCTTATCTCCTGTAAATATTCCCAGGCAATTAGGAATCATATAATCCATTCTATAGTATTTCCTTTTTGCATTGAGTGCCAGGAATCTGAGCACTTCAAATAATGATCAATCCTGGTAATAATTTTAGCCTGGGTTTTTGATATTGAGTACCTATTACCTGTGACCTTTGTATATTATTAAAACATTTTTTTTCTTTAATTCTTAGTCTCCTCAAATACATTTTTGAAACTGGGGACATTGGGTCGTCTATGTGGCTCAGTCGGTTAAGCATCTGACTTCGGCTCAGGTCATGATTTCACGGTTTACCGGTTCGAGCCTTGGCGTTGGGCTCTGTGCTGCCAGCTCAGAGCCTGGAGCCTGCTTCAGATCCTGTAGATCCTGAAGGCTCCACTTGCTTCAGATTCTGTGTCTCCCTGTCTGTCTATGTCCCAACCCCACTCGTGCTTGCGCTCTCTCTGTCTCTTAAAAATAAATAAAAACATTAAAAAAAGAGAGAGAAAGGAAGTAGGGATATAAAAATTAGGAAGGGGGCGCCTGGCTGGCTCAGTCAGTGGAGCATGCAACTCTTGATCTCAGAGCTATGAGTTTGAGCCCACGTTGAGTGTGGAAATTACTTAAAAATAAAATCTTAAAAAAAGTAGGTATAGACTTAGATACAGATAGATGCTTACTGTCTAATATTTTTATTTTTTATTTATTTATTTTTTTTAATTTTTTTTTCAACGTTTATTTATTTTTGGGACAGAGAGAGACAGAGCATGAATGGGGGAGGGGCAGAGAGAGAGGGAGACACAGAATCGGAAACAGGCTCCAGGCTCTGAGCCATCAGCCCAGAGCCCGACGCGGGGCTCGAACTCACTGACCGCGAGATCGTGACCTGGCTGAAGTCGGACGCTTAACCGACTGCGCCACCCAGGCGCCCCTCTAATATTTTTATTTTAATAACATTTTGGTCCAATCAATTCTGTTTTGTATGGTACTTTTACTGTTCTCTTCATATTATGTTTTATAACTGCCCTTACCTCTTCCCACTACCCTCCACTATCCTTTGTCAGGTAGTTTCTGCCTCTGCATCTTTGCCATCTGTTCTCAATAACTGTTTAGTTTAAATATTGGCTCCTTCAGGAAAAGAAAGAAACACCATATCTCAGATTATTTTACCTATGCTATTCTCTCAATAACACGGTGTAAAAAGTATGGGCTCTGGTATCAGATGTAGCTTCTGATCTCAGCTGCACCACCTGTGAGCTGTTTAACCTGCAAATGAGAGGCTCTCATTCTCACTCAGTGTCGAGAATGAAATCAGATATGTGTGGAACACTTGGTACACATCAGAAGTTCGGTAAATGTTAGCTCCCTTTCTCTAGTTCTCATTCTTGGGAACTTTATATCAATTACAGTTTAAAGCCCTTAACTAAAGGCCTTTTGGTGGTTCCCAAAGGATCTTTTATTTTAAATTGAGGTATAATTGACATGTAACATTATATTAGTTTCAGATGTACAACATAGTGTATTGGTATTTGTATGTATCTTGAAATGACCTCATAGTAAGTCTAGTTAATATCATCAGCATACATAATTTTTTCCTGTGATGAAGAGTTTTAAGATTTACGCTACTAGCAGCTTTTAAATATGCAATACAATATTATTAACCGCCCATGACTTCTTTCTTTTACAACTGGAAGTTTGTACCTCTTGAGCCCCTTTTTCCCATTTCACATCCCCCACCCCTGGTCTCTGGCAACTATCAACTATTTTCTGTGTCTACAAGGTTGGCCTTTATTCAGATTCCATATGTAAGTGAGGGGGTGCCTGGGTGGGTCAGTCAGTTAAGTGTCTGCCTTTGACTCAGGTCATAATCTCCTGGTTCATGAGTTCAAGCCCCACATCAGGCTCTCAGCTGTCAGCATGGAGCCTGCTTCTGATCCTCTGCCCGTGCCCCCCTGCCCCTCCCCCACTCACACACTCTCAAAAATAAACAAACATTAAAAAAAATAAATTCCACATGTAAGGGAAAGTATATGGTATTTATTTTGTCTGACTTACTTCACTTAGGATGATGACCTTGAGGTCCATCCATGTTGTCATAGATGGCAAGATTTCACTCATTTTTATGACCGAATAATAATATAAAATCTCTTTCTTCATCCATCATGGGTCACTCAGATTGTAAACTATCTTGGCTATTGTAAACAATGCTGCAGTGAACATGGTCTCATATGTCTTTCTGAATTAGTGTTTTCATTTTCTTTGGATACTCAGAAGTGGAATTGTTGGTTCATATGGGAATTCTGTTTTTAATTTTTTGAGTCCTTACTGTTTTCTGTAGTGGCTACACCAATTTACATTCCTACCAATAGTGTATAAGTGTTCCTTCCCTTTTCTCCGTATCTTCCTCAACATGTTATTCCTTGTCTTTTTGATAATAGCCATGCTAACAATTGTGAGATGATATCTCACTGTAGTTTTGATTTGCATTTCCCTGATGGTTAGTGATGTTGAGTATCATTTCATGTACCTGTTGGCCATCTGTATGTCTTCTTTGGAGAAATGTCTATTCAGATTCTCTTCCCATTTTTAAAATAAAATAGGTTCTTTGCTATTGAGTTATACTTTCTTTATATATTTTGGATATTATCATATACCCTTGTCAGATGTATGATTTGCAAATATTTTCTCCCCTTTTTATTCTCCCCTTTTTATTTCCTTTACTATTCAGAAGATTTTTTTTGTTTGATATAGTCCACTTTTTAAAAAATATTTAGAGAGAGAGAGTGTGTGTATGTGTGCACTCTCATGCGCGAATGGGGGAGAGGCAGAGGCAGAGAGAATCCCAAGCAAGCTCCATGCTCATTGCAGAGCCTGACATGGGGTTTGACCCCACGAACTGTGAGATTATGACCTGAGCTGAAATCAAGAGTCAGACCCTTAACCTGAGCCACCCAGGTGCCCGTCCGCTTGTTTATTTTTGCTTTTGTTGCCTTTGCTTATGGGGTTATATCTAAAAAATAATACCTAAGACCAATGTCAGGGAGCTAACAGCCTCTGTTTTCTTCTAGGAGTTTTATGGTTTCAGGTTTTACATTCCAGTAAAATAATTTTGAATTAATTTTTATATGGTGTTAAGATAATGATCTAGTTTCACTCTTTCCATGTGGCTGTCTAGTTTTTCCAACACCATTTATTAAAGAGACTGTCCTTTCCTTTTTGTATATATTTGGATCCTATGTTGTAAACTTTTTGACCATAGTTTATTTTTGGGTTTCTGGTGCATAGGTTTATTTCTGGGTCTGTATTCTGTTCCATTGATCTGTGTGTCTGTTTTTATGCCAATACCATACTTTTTTGATTACTATATCAAAACAATCATATACAGTACTTTAAAATCCGGGAGCATGATGTATCCAGCCTTATTCTCTGAAGGATCTTACAGGCAAATTTTGCTCCCCAAATGCCTTGTAAATCATTGAGAGCCAGGATTATGCATTTCAATTCTCTTATATACATAACTTTTAATCCATTTTAAGTTTGTTTTGCTGTGTATTGAGGATCTGAATTCAATTATTTTTCATTTATTCAGTATTGTTCCAGTGTCTTTTATCCAGTAATAATTTATTTCCTTTTCCATTACTTTGCATTACCTTCTTGGTGTTATATTATTTAAATAGGCTGTATCCTCTATTTGAAAGTTTTTTAATTTAAAATTTAAAAAACTGTACTTGTACCTATGCCATGTTTAGATCATTTCCTTTTACAAATCTTTGAATACCGATCAAATATGTCACTTTTTTCTGAAGATAGCTGTATTCTCTGTTCCTTTCATTACAAAATAATTATTACAACAAATTTAGAAAATGCAGAGAAGCAGAAATAAAAAAAACAAAGGTCATCTGTAGTCCTACCAATTAACGATTGCTGTCACATTGTTAGAGCAAATACTTAGAATTCTTTTTTTAATGTGATCATACTATGGTCACTGACCTTTAACCCATGTTTATCATGCCTAAGTACCTTATGAATAGCTGTCGTGTTTTTACACATTTATCTTTGTCGTGAGTTGTAATGGTCTGGTAGTGTTACCATTTTATCAAGCCTCTTTTGTTGAATGTGGTTTGCTTATAAACTGTTGCCTTTGTAAACAAGTATCCTCTTAGCCTGAATGGCTAAAATTCTTAACTTTTATTTTTAGTTAAGTAATAATTATATATGTAGTCAATGAATATATCTTTTTATACAAATAATTTATATGTTATGGAAGAGCTCAAGTTCCATGTGACCACAGTCTCCAATCCCAGTTGTATATCCAAAGTTCCCAAAGGTAGCTACTGTTAAAAATTATTTATCCTTTTTACCTTTATCCTATACATTTAAATATATGGACACATGTATGTGGTAATGTTTTGTCACTTAAAAGTTTATCTATATGAAAAGAATTATAAGTATATCCTGCAAAATGTGGAAAGTAACTGCATTATAGAATTGGTCCAAGGTTTAAGTTGGTTCATGTAAAATCCTTAGAACAGGATTCTTAGCACATTCACTTAGAACTTCCACTTAGTGTGAGTTGTTTGGTAATTATTGTTACTATTTTGAAATTTGCTTTATTATTCTGTGTGGAGAATTGTTCACATAAGTATAGAACTATCTCACTTTAATTGCTTCATGTAAAGCCATATTTTGTAGTACTGTGGTATGTTTAATCATTCTTTGGTTTTTAAACATTTAGATTTTATATAGTTATCACTGTGGCAAGCACTATTCCAGTGAATATTTATGTACAGGCATTCTCTAAGGTATATACTAAGAGTAAAATTATGGGGACAATAGAGTACACATATTTTAAACTTCAGTAAATATTTCCAAGTTAAACTTCACAATAGCTTGTTCACTTCACAGTACTCCTAGCTGTCTCTGACAGAACCTGTTTCTCCACTTCTAGTTAGTTTACTTATGGCTACATAAGGTGCAAAAAAGCACTTGCAACAAATAGGGACAGAGGATTAATGATTTCTTTTAATTTAATCTAGTTATTCTTAACCTTGGTTATTGATGTCTGGGTCCCACCCACAGCAATTCTGATTTTAATTCATCTGGGATATGGCCTAGGCATCATCATTTTAAAAAAAGCACTGATGATTCTAGAATGCTCTCCACAGTTGAGAACTAATGACTTAAAAGCTCATACAAGGTGACAACAAAAACACTGAGATGCAATTTGTCTGCAGTGGGGTTCAAGCTCTAGAATTTTTTAAAAGCTACCCAATTGGGGCGCCTGGGTGGCTTAATTGGTTAAGCATCTGCCTTCAGCCCAGGTCATGATCTCACAGTTTGTGAGTTTGAGCCCTGTGTCCGGCTCTGTGCTGACAGCTCAGAGCCTGGAGCCTGCTTTGGATTCTGTGTCTCCCTCTCTCTCTCTCTGCCCCCTCCCCAGCTTGTGTGCGCGCTCTCTCTCTCTCTCTCTCTCTCTCTCTCTCAAAAATAAATAAACATTTTTAAAAAGCTACCCAATTGATTCTGATTGCAGTGAGAGTTAATCACTGACTTAGGCAAATCATGATTCATTTTCTGGAGCTGCTGGGTACTGTAGCTATCAAAAATTAAAACAAAACCAGTCTTGTAGCAAGGAAGTAGAGGAGGGATGATTTTGAAGGAGGCAGTCAACAATGCCTGCCATACCTGTGCTCTTGCCAGCAATTAATATGAAACTGTCATTGGTCATTTTAGCAGTGTTTTGGGAGAAAACCTAAAGCATATAGTATACACACATGCTTAATCATCAGTCTTCATGTTTTTCAAAAGCAAGCCTTGAGTTTTGTGAATCTTACATACTTTATTAAATTTTTTGTAGTCTGTTTTTATCTTCATTAATCCTTTCCTGCTGTTTTTTGAGATTCTTTTGTTAGAATATTGAATTCTGATCAGTTTTATTTTATTTTTTAACGTTCAGTGTTACTAATTTTTATGTTTGTAATTTTCCCATGTCCAGGTTTTTTTTTATATATATATTGCTCTCCTTTTTACTTCATTTCTAGTATCTTGTATTTCTATTTAGTTTCATATTTAACGTGAGAATTATTGATAATATGTCTTGTTTTGGGTAACTTTTCCATTTTGATTAAATTTCAAACTTGTAGAAAAGTTACAAGAATAATACAAAGTAGTCTTGTGTACTCTTTACTCAGACTCACCAATAGTTTTATTTTGCCCTATCTACATTATCATTCCTATATGTGCTTGCAGTTGTTCTCTCTATATATACATGTGCACACACACTTACACAATACACACATTTTACCTGAACTATTTAAGAATAAGTTGTGGATGTTTGCTTGTTTACTCTTAAACACGTCAGTGTGTTATTTCCTCAGAACAAGAGCATTCTCTTATATAACCACAGTACACTTATTAAAGTAAGAAATTTTAGCAATTATGCAATACAGTTATTTAACAGTCTATATTCAAGATTTTTCACTAGTCCTAATTTCTTTGTAGCAACTCACCCTACCCTCATCCTCCATCCCCAGGCACTGTCCAGGATACAGTCTAGGATCACACATTGAATTATTGAATTTAATATCATGTCTTTTTTTAGTCTTCTTTACCTGGAAGAGTTCTCTTTCTCTGTGTTTCATGACCTTGACATTTTTGAAGAGGGTAGGCAAGTTATTTTGTAAAATGTCCCTCAGTTAGGGTTTGTCTTATGGTTCCTAATACTTATATTCAGGTTATAAAATTTATGGCAGGAATACAACAAAAGTGATTGTATCCTTCTCAGTGCATCCTATCGGGATACCTCATGTTGACTTGTCCCGTATTTGGAGATGTTGACTTTGATAATTGGTTAAGGTAGTATCTACTGTGTTTTTTCACTATAAAGGTAATAGTTGTCTCTGTAATGTTATGTTGCATATGGGAGATATGTTGAAAGTGTAAATGATTTTCCACAAACTTTCACATACTACTTCTAGCATCCATTGGTATTACTTTCTGGATCCATTATTACTATGATGCTTTCAAGATTTTTTTTGTTTTATTTGTTTTGTTTTGGTTTTTGGTTGTTTTACTTCCATCATTTTGTCTATATTAATTAATTGGCATTTTATCATAAAGAAGAGTGGTCCCTTCTTCACTAATTACTTATTCATTTGTTATGTCAGTATAAATTCATAGATTTTTATTTTGCTCAATGAGGTATAATCTTTTACTATTTAGTCTGATACTCTAATTGTTCTGGGTTTGGCCACCAGTAGCCTATTCAGGGTGACTTCTGCATCCTTTTAACTTTCTATATGATTCTTTGAGACTTTCCTTACTTTCTGGCACAAGTTGCAATAGGCTCGTACCCAGATACTCTCTTAGCTCCAGCCAGAATTGAACCATTTCTCTAAAGAGCCTGGTTCCTTGCAGTAAAGAATGTTTAGAAACCAAGATCTGGTTGCTAGGACTATAGTATTCATTCTAGTTTTATCCTGTTCCACATTTGTATCTTCCTTCTCCGATAATTAAAAACCTGACTCTCACATGCTCATTATATTTACTAATTTGTTCAATTCTAGAATATACAAAAATAGTTTTGGAACTGCTAACCTATACAATAACAAATATCAAATACTAAGTGTAGTTCAGTATTTGTTTATAGTTCTCTTTGTTTAGAGTAAGGATAATAGTTAAAATACTGTGTTCAAATTTACTTGGGTTCATTTTTTTGTTCCCTCCTTCAATGCGGTTGTATTATTCATTTGAAATACATTTAGATTTATTTGTTCCTGTTTGTATGTGTTTGACTTTTCAAAAATTATCGGTTCATTCTGACTGATTTGATTATAGGAATTGGTAAAGCATTAACATGGTTCCAAAAGTTAAAACTATACAAAAAGGTACAGCTGGAACATGTCACTCTGCTCCCAGAACGCTTGTTTTAGTGAATATTATGCACTGAATTGTGTCCCTCCAAAATTCATATGTAGAAGCACTAACTCCCAGTATCTTATAATGTGACTGTATTTGGAGATAGGTCTTTTAGAGAGATAATTAAGTTAAAATGAGGCTGTTAGGGGGGACTCTAAACCAACCTGACTGATACCCTTTTATGAGGGGAAATTTAGACACAAAAGGAGACACGGGGGATGCTCATGTACAGAGGAAAGACCATGTGAGGACAGTGAGAAGGTGGTTATTTGCACACCAGGGAGAGAGGCTTCAAAAGAAGCCAAACTCTCCAACACCTTGTGCTTGGATTTCTAATCTTCAGAATTGTGAGCAAATAAATTTCTGTTGTTTATACCACCCAGTCTGTGGTATTTTGGTATGGAAGCCCTAGCAAACTAATAGTATGTTATTTCCTCCTGGCCCATAGCATAAATCTGTCTCCCTGGAACATGTTGAGGTTGGACCCTTGTCTAATGGCAACAGAGTGGTTCTGTTGTATCTTGAGGAGAATGAGCATGACCTTTTAAGTTACTGCTCCAGGTGATGCTATCATAGGATTTTCAATCAGAGGAAAGCTACTTTCCCAGACACTGGATTGCAAGTTACTTCCACTGTTAAGAGAGTCCCCAAAAGACTTGGTGGGGGGGCTCAAGATTGTCAGTTTCATCTGGGTCCCAACTAGATGTCCCCATTCCATATTTAAGCAACAATTTTTTTTAATGTTTATTTATTTTTGAGAGAGAGAGAGAGAGAGCACGAGCAGGGGAGAGGCAGATAGAGGGAGACACAGAATCCGAAGGAGGCTCCAGGCTCTGAGCTGTCAGCACAGAGCCTGATGTGGGGCTCGAACCCACAGACTGTGGACAGTGAGATCATGACCTGAGCCGAGGTTGGACGCTTAACTGGCTGAGCCACCCAGGAGCCCCTAAGGATCAAATTTTTTACCAATTAGTCCTCTAACTTTTACATGAAAAATATGGCAAGACTGAATTCAACTATTATCATAAGTCAGCAGCCTGCACAATTTTATGTTTGATTTTCAGCAATATCAGCCCTGTGACTTCAGGAAATGGAGACTCTTTGGATTTGCATGGACGTGCTCTGGTTCTCAAGACTGTGACTTGAACTCAGAGTCAACAGACCCAATCTTGTCAATTTCTCTTTGTAAGCACTGGAATGAACTCACATGAATTCACATTTCACACCACAGCCCTTATAAGTCATCATTACTACAATAAAGGTCAAGATATATGGCTCCCAAGATATATGCTTTAGTCGGCATTTTATCACGATCAACCACAGCTTGATTAATTGTGATCCCACTGCATGCCATGGATTTTTAGCATCCCAAATGCTATCCACAAGGAGCTTTATCTGTAGTCAAGCCCAAAGGATTAGTAAACATTTGGAAAAGGATAGAATAGTTCAGTGCAACAAAGATGTAAGGAATGGCTGAAAGGCATGACCTAACTAATCCCCAAATCCCATCTTTACAGGCCTGTCTCCTGGGACCACTTTAGGTACCAATTCTGTTGCTGTCAGGATCCCATCAAGAGACAGGAAACACATAATAATTTGAACTGGGGAAGTTCAATATGAAGAATTATTAACTAATGAGACTGGAGTAACATAGGATTGTCTAGTAATCTGTAAAGAGAACACTAAAGACCATATGAATAGCATATATAAAAAGCTGCCATCACTTTAATGGTTGAAATGGAGTTCCCAAGGAAGCCCAGGGCTGAAATCCAGACCTTGTTGGAGAGGGCACAGTCGTGGTTCACTAAATGACAGAGTAGTCACAGTGGTATAGGGTTGGGACTAAGGTGAGGCCACTAAGGTATCAGGGTACAAAAGTTAAGGAAGCAGTCACTCTCAGGTATCAGCTCTACACTTTCATGACCCTGAGTAGGAGTGCCTCAAATTTGGCACCCTAGTTGCCTCATTCGTAAGGGGGTACTCGTTCTCAGGGTCATAGAAGTGCAGGGTTGGCACCTGAGTGAGTGTTTGCTTAAATTTTGTGTTCTAGATACCTCGTTTGCCTCTCTAAGGTCCTATCCCTGCTTTGATGCTGCACTAGCAGCACTTGTTGGAAGTACCTCCTCTGGAATTTGCTGGGAATCTGCCCTCTAGGGTAGGGTGTGGAGTCTTACCAGGAGCGTGTGCTACAAAACTGCCAAAGAAAACTGCTGGCTAATGGATGTTATTGGCCACCTTGTGCTTTAAGAGCTGGGAGCTAGAGGAGTTGCTTACACTGAGGGAACCAGGTAAAGCCATCCAACTTGCAGGAGCTGGGCACGTGGGCAGCTTCATGTGCTGCATGAGGGCACTGGACAAGCCTGACAGGCAAGCACACCAGAATCTAGAGGGAATAGTCTACCTGCAGTGTCTTTCTAACATCTTTTTCTTTGGGGCGCCTGGGTGGCACAGTCAGTTAAATATCTGACTTTGGCTTAGGTCATGATCTTACGGTTTGTGGGTTCGAGCCCCGCATTGGGCTCTGTGCTGACAGCTCAGAGCCTGGAGCCCACTAAGGATTCTGTGTCTCCCTCTGTCTCTGCCTCTCCTCTCTCTCTGCCTCTCCTCACACTCTGTCTGTCTCTCTCAAAAATAAAAATTAGAAACAAACATCTTTTACTGACAAAGCTTAACATTGTGCTGACAAAGGAAAATATTCAAATAGACCTGATCTGTCTGCATTTACAAAGTAGGCAGTAAAGGATGAATTGGGGATCTGAGAGGCAGTAAGTTGATAACTAGCATATAGTCTTTAAAGAGTTTTAAAGTTAGGGGCACCTGGGTGGCTCAGTCAGTTAAGCGTTCGACTTCAGGTTAGGTCATTATCTCACAGTTTGTGGGTTTGAGCCCCGCATTGGGCTCTGTGCTGACAGGTCAGAGCCTGGAGCCTGCTAAGGATTCTGTGTCTGCCTCTCCCCCACTCATGCTCTGTCTCAAGAATAAATAAACATTAAAAAAATTTAAAGTTAATTTTAACTTATGTATGGTGTGAGATAGAGATATTATCCCTTTGTATATGGATATCTGATTTTTTTAAACAGCTTTTTTTGGAGAATCCATCTTTTGTTCACTGTTGTCGTGCCAGGTTCATAAGTTTCTGTGTATGAGTGTATTCTTGGCTCAGTCTTCTGTGACATAGTTCTCTATTTTATTCTCTGTGCCAATGCTACAGTCAGTATTGTATGATAGTAAATCTTGATATCTGATAGAGCAAGTCCTTCCAACTTATTTTTAAGGAATGCCCCTTAGTCTTCTGTATATAGGTTAGAAAATCATCTTGTAAAGGTCTATGAAAAACTTGTGATTTTGGTTACAATTGCATTAAATACATAGATTACTTAGGAGAATTGGTGGCTTTATAAAATTGATGCTTCCTTTTAATAAGAAATGACATTGTGTATATTTAGGTATTGTTTAATATCTCAGTCCACTTTTATAATTCTGTCCGTATATTATACATTTCTCAGTATTTTGTGTGATGCTATTTATAAATAAAATGTATTTTTTTCTTTCTTCCTTCCTCCCTCCCTCCCTCCCTCCCTCCCTCCCTCCCTCTCTCTCTCTCTCTCTCTCTCTCCCTTTCTTTCTTTCTTTCTTTCTTTCTTTCTTTCTTTCTTTCTTTCTTTCTTTCTTTCTTTCTTTCTTTCTTTCTTTCTTTTTTTCTTCTCTACACCCAACATGGGGCTTCAATTTATGACTCTAAGATCAAGAGTCACACGCCCTGCTGACTGAACCGGTCAGATGCCCTAAATAAACTGTATTTTTCTAATTTTGTTGCTGGTTTGTAGAGATGAAGTTGGCTTTTGTTTTCTGGTTTATTTCTGAGACTTCTGCAAAATCTCTTTCTAAATATAACGTCTGTTAGAGAATCTTTTGCATTGTTTCCTTATAGGCAGTCATAAGATCTGCAAACGTCAGTTTCATTTCTTGTTTTCCAATGCTTTATATATTTTACTTGCTACAAATTTTAAGGACTTGTACTTACTATTTCATCATTTGGCATATTCTTTCCTATATTTTATAGGTACCATTCATCTGTATAAGGAAATTTCCTTCTACTCACAGCCTTTTAAGTTTTTTTTCTTTTTAATAATTGGATGTTGAATTTCATTGAATTATTTTCTGCCTATTAAATTGTGCCTTTTCTTTTTAATATGTTAATGTAGTTAATTATATTAACATATTTTATTTTTTAAGTCTTCTCTAATGTTTATTTTTGAGAGAGAGAGAGAGAGACAGAGTGTGAGCAGGGGAGTGGCAGAGACTGAGAGGGAGACACAGACTCTGAAGGCTTCAGGCTCTGGGCTGTCAGCATAGAGCCTGATGTGGGTCTCGAACTCAGGAACCATGAGATCATGACCTGAGCCAAAGTCAGATGCTTAACCTACTGAGCCACCCAGGCACCCCAATATATTTTCTTTTTTTATGTTAATTTTTTTGAGAGCAAGTGCTAGTGAGTGGGGAGGGACAGAGAGAGAGGGAGAGAAAGAATCCTAAGCATGCTCTGCACTGTCTGTGCAGAGCAGGACTCAGGGCTTAATCTCATGAACTGTGAGATCATGACCTGAGTCGGGCACTCAACTGACTGAGCCACCCAGGTGTCCCTATATTAACATATTTTCTAATATTGGAGGAATCTTATCTTCTTTGACTAAAATAAACTAAAATAAACTTTTTGTTGTATCTGGTTTGCTAGAATTTTGTTTTCAATTTTTGTAAATATGTTCATAAGTTAGATCAGCCTGAAATTATTCTTTTACGTATAGGCATTTTCTTATTTGGCATCATGGCTATATTAGTTTTATCAGACAAATTGGAGAAAGTACAGTTTCTTTTTTAAAATTTAAAGTTTTGTACATTCAGGCATGTATAAAATATATTCTAGGTTTGAATTTAGTAAAGTGTATCCCCTCCCCGGGTCTCCCAAGAGATGAGAAGGCAAATTGATGTATGGAACACTATATTGCCCGTTAGCACCTTCAGTGACACAGTGCTATGTCCAGGAAACCATGAAATATGTCCATGAAGGGTGTCCTTTATATATAACATGACTTTGTCTTGCGAAAATACAAAGGAAAGTAGAGTAAGCTCTAACAATTTTCTAAATACTCACCTTGCCCTTTTTTTTCTTTTCAAATAAAGGATGACTCTTTAGTATATGTTGTAGAAATAGACTGGGTTATGTTGGTTGTGCTTTTCTCTGAAAAGGAAAGATCAAAGAAAAACAAAGCTAAAAAAAATAAGATTAAGTACATCATGATATGATGCTAATTTAAAGTTAGATCAATCTCTGTTCACTGATTCTTGTATGATCAGATGGGATTTGGGGGAAGGATAAGACATTTAAGAGCCTTACAGTCGGAAGAAATGAACATCATTGGTATAACTCTTTCTAAGAATTATATAGATCTAGGAGTGCCTGGCTGGCTCAGCTGGCCAGCAGATGACTCTTGATCTTGGGGTTGTGAGTTCAAGCCCCATGTTGACTGTAGAGATTACTTAAATAAGTAAATAAACTTAAAAAGAGTTATATAGATCTAGGTCTCTGGGACAGAAGCCAACAGTGATGACC
Source organism: Felis catus (assembly GCF_018350175.1). Classification (NCBI taxonomy): domain Eukaryota; kingdom Metazoa; phylum Chordata; class Mammalia; order Carnivora; family Felidae; genus Felis; species Felis catus. Next base: position 16,541,205 of record NC_058382.1, on the reverse strand, counting down.
CATTACAACTTCAGGCAATGTATTTTTAACTCTAGGGATACAGCACTATTTATAGAGATTAACCTCTTTTAGCTCTTGTTGGTGCTGTTGAAAAGAGGAGTTTAGAGACATCCAAGAAAGATGACTTACCTACAGATGACTTTGTGTGCCTATTTCTCAAATCATGTGTAGATTTTAAATGTTTATTTATTTTGAGAGAGAGAGAGAGGGAGAACCAGTGAGGGAGGGACAGAGAGAGGGAGAGAGAGAATCCCAAGCAGGCTCTGCATTGACAGCAGGGCTTGATCTTGCGAACCATAAGCTCATGACCTGAGCCGAAACCAAGAGTCAGACACTTAACCAACTGAGCCACCTGGGCACCCCTCAAATCATATGTAGATTTTGAACATAAAACAAGAATGTAGCACTCCCTTCCTCAGTACATTGGTATGCTTGTCATATATTGCCACTTATGTATATATTAAATCTTTTTTTAAAGTTGTATCTTAAAAACAATAAAATTTAAAATGAAATTCCAATACAATTATAATAGAGAATCAAAAGCAAAAAAGTAATAGGTGATCTGACAATACACTGAATAGACTGTCTAACAGAACACTCTTTATTATGATTTTGTGGACTTACACAAAATAACCACATAGCATAAGATAAGGATGATTGAAAAATTAAAATACCATTTCTTGAGCTTTATTATGTATAAGGGTCTGTATATAATACCTTAGAAACTGATAATTTCTTGCCAATATTCTAAGATGAGAAAATAGAGTTTTAGTGGGGTAAATAATTTACCCAAGGACGTAAGTGTTAGGAATTGGATTTTAGGACCTGGATTGAAAGCTGGATTTGTCAGACTTCAGAGCTAATGTTCTTAACCAAAATAGTTTGGAGTTAAGTCTACAGGGAAGATATAAAAACATAAAATTAGCCAATGATATCATGGAAAAAGTGGAAGTTTATTCTCACTTAGGGAAAAGAATTTTCTTGAATGTTCTCAAACTCTTCTTTTCAGTTGTACTAAGAAAAGCCAAAAAAGGTTAGTCTCTCTAGATAGTGCTGTACATGTACAATGATTCTTACTTAACACACACACACACACACACACACACACACATGTATTTATAGATAGATGGATAGATAGATAGATAGATAGATAGATAGATAGATAGATGAAGGGGAGGAAGATTAGAATCTCTGGGGAATCAGAACCAATAGGAAATTCATAAAGCTATAATAAGGAATCATTTTAATGCAGTAATGGAGAACGGTAAGCCCCAAGATCTACAGTCCACAAGCTAGAGAACCAGATGAGCTGATGGTGTCGTTCCAGTCCAAAGGCCAGCAAACTTGAGATCTGGGAAGAGCTAATGTTTCAGTTTGATTCTAAATGCAGGAAGAAAACGTATGGCCCAACTAGAAAGCAGTCACGCAGGAGAAATTCCCTTTATTCACTCAGACTTTTGTTTTATTCGGGCCTTCAATTGATTATATGAGGCCCACACACACATTAAGAAGGGCAGTCTGCTATATTCAGTCATTTACTCACAAGTCAGTTTACTTATTTAAATGTTGAACTCATTTGAAACCACCCTCACAGAAGCACTCCACAATATTTGACCAAAAAATATATCTTAAAAATAATAACCCAAGGGCACCTGGATGGCTCAGTCAGTTAAGCATCCGATTTTGGTGCAGGTTATTATCTCATGGTCTGTGAGTTTGAGCCCCACAGTGGGCTCTGTGCTGACAACTCATAGCCTGGAGCCTGCTTCAGATTCTGGTCTCCCTCTCTCTCTTTCTTCCCCTCCCCTGCTTGTGTTCTCTCTCTCTTAAAAATAATTTTTAAAAAAGAGTCTGGTTTTTTGTTTGTCTCTTTTTTCTTTCTTTGTGTTGCTTCTTAAATTACACTTGAGTGAAATCATATGGTATTTATCTTTGACTAACTCACTTAGTGTTACATCCTCTATATCCATCCATGTTGTTGCAAATGGCAAGATTTTTTATAGCTGAGTAATATTCCATTGTATATATATGTACCACATAAGTACACATATACATATAAATAAACTAACTAAATATAAATATGTATATATACATATAAAATACATATAAATATATGTATATATACATATAAATAAACTTTTTATAAGTTTATTTACTTATTTCTGGGAGAGAGAAAGAGCGTGAGTAGAGGAGGGGCAGAGAGAGAGAGAATCCCAAGCAGGCTCTGCATGGTCTGCACAGAGCCCAACTTGGGCCTCAAACTCATGAACCATGAGATCATGACCTGAGCCAAAATCAAGAGTTGGACACTTAACCGATTGAGCCACTCAGATATCCCACCACATTTTCTTTGTACATTCACCTATTGGTGGACATTTGACTTGCTTTCATAATTTGGCTATTATAAATAATGCTGCATTAAACATAGGGGTGCATATATCTTTTCATATTAGTGTTTTCATATTCTTTGGGTAAATACCCACTAGCAGAATTACTGGATCATTGTATTTTTAATTTTGGGGGAGTCTCCATACTGTTTTTCACAGTGTCTGCACCAATTTGTTTTCCTACAAACAGTGCACAAGGGTTCCTTTTTCTCCACATCCTCGTGAACACTTTTTGTTTCTTTGTTGTTGATTTTAGCCATTCTGACAAGTGTGGAGTGATATCTTGTTGTGGTTTTTACTTTTTTTTTTTTTTTTTTTTTTTTTTTTTTTTTTTTTTACTTTTCCCTGCTGATGAGTGATGTTGAGCATCTGTTGGCCATCTGTAAGTCTTCTTTGGAGAAATGTCTCTTCATGGGTTCTGCCCGTTTTTTAAATTGGGTTATTTGTCTTTTGGGTGTTGAGTTATAAAAGTTCTTTATATATTTTGGGTACTAGTCCTTTATTGGATATGTCATTTGAAAATATCTTCTCCCATTCAGTAGGTTGTCTTTTATTTATTTATTTTTTGTTTTTTTTTAATATATGAAATTTATTATCAAATTGGTTTCCATACCACACCCAGTGCTCATCCCAAAAGGTGCCCTCCTCAATACCCATCACCCACCCTCCCCTCCCTCCCACCCCCCATCAACCCTCAGTTTGTTCTCAGTTTTTAAGAGTCTCTTATGCTTTGGCTCTCTCCCACTCTAACCTCTTTTTGTTTATTTTTCCTTCCCCTCCCCCATGGGTTTCTGTTAAGTTTCTCAGGATTCACATAAGAGTGAAACCATCTGGTATCTGTCTTTCTCTATATGGCTTATTTCACTTAGCATCACACTCTCCAGTTCCATCCACGTTGCTACAAAAGGCCATATTTCATTTTTTCTCATTGCCACGTAGTATTCCATTGTGTATATAAACCACAATTTCTTTATCCATTCATCAGTTGATGGACATTTAGGCTCTTTCCATAATTTGGCTATTGTTGAGAGTGAACTGCTATAAACATTGGGGTACAAGTGCCCCTATGCATCAGTACTCCTGTATCCCTTGGATAAATTCCTAGCAGTGCTATTGCTGGGTCATAGGGTAGGTCTATTTTTAATTTTCTGAGGAACCTCCACACTACTTTCCAGAGTGGCTGCACCAATTTGCATTCCCACCAACAGTGCAAGAGGGTTCCTGTTTCTCCACATCCTCTCCAGCATCTATAGTCTCCTGATTTGTTCATTTTGGCCACTCTGACTGGCGTGAGGTGATGTCTGAGTGTGGTTTTGATTTGTATTTCCCTGATAAGGAGCAACGCTGAACATCTTTTCATGTGCCTGTTGGCCATCCGGATGTCTTCTTTAGAGAAGTGTCTATTCATGTTTTCTGCCCATTTCTTCACTGGGTTATTTGTTCTTCGGGTGTGGAGTATGGTGAGCTCTTTATAGATTTTGGATACTAGCCCTTTGTCCGATATGTCATTTGCAAATATCTTTTCCCATTCTGTTGGTTGCCTTTTAGTTTTGTTGGTTGTTTCCTTTGCTGTGCAGAAGCTTTTTATCTTCATAAGGTCCCAGTAATTCACTTTTGCTTTTAATTCCCTTGCCTTTGGGGATGTGTCGAGTAAGAGATTGCTACGGCTGAGGTCAGAGAGGTCTTTTCCTGCTTTCTCCTCTAAGGTTTTGGTTGTCTTTTATTTCTATTGATTGTTTCCTTTGCTGTGCAGAAGCTGTTTATTTTGATGTAGTCCCAATAGTTTATTTTTGCTTTGATTTTCCTTGTCTCAGGAGACATTATGAAAAATGTTGCTATGGCTGATGTCAGAGAAATTACT